>NC_000072.6:108032039-108339539 GCF_000001635.26 Mus musculus
CTTCAGCTAACCAGCATCAATTGTCCCAGTAGTGCCTTCCATTCTTAACTCTAGAGCCAGAGCCACATGGCTGAAGCTGTGGAGTTCTGCTGCTTACAGGAACTAGAACATGATCCCCTTGCACTATTACATTATCACTGGCTTTGTTTTCTAAATCCTTCACTGCCTAAACTTGGCTATACTGGTTCTTGCTCTGTAGATTGGCCTTGAATGCAGAGATCAGCATGCCAGTCTACTGGGATTAAAGGTGTGTACCAACATGCCGGGATCTAATTTAGCTGGGTAGGATCTTGCCCCAAGCTCCCACTCCCTTAATCTGTTATCTCCTAGAACTCAAGATTTTGCTCCATTTCACTTCTGGTACTCCTTTAATACTTGAACCATATGATTTATATTTTTCCTTTCTAAGTTTGCTATGTTGGTTCAAACTTCTCTTCATGAGACTTAACCAAAGAACAAAGTCTCTGCTGGGCTTTTTTGAAACTTCCTTTGACAATGCAAACAATCTGAGTCTCTTCACCTTAGTCTCTGACAGACTTTCCATACAAGGGCAAAAAGTAGCCACATTCTTCACCAAAATACCACAAAAACAGTCTTTATGCCACATACTGAAATTCTTCTCCTTTGAAATCTCTTGGGCCAGGTCAACACAGTTCAAATCACTCCCAGCAACAAAGTCTTCCATATTCCTACTAGATTGACCCATTAAGCCCCATTTAAAGCATTCCACTGCTTTGCAAATCCAAAGTCCCAAAATCCACATTCTTTCAAATAAAAGCATGGTCAGGCCTATCACAGCAATACCCCACTCCCAGTACCAACTTATGTCTTAGTTAGGGATTTACTGCTGTGAACAGACACCATGACCAAGGCAAGTCTTATAAAAAACAACATTTAATTGGGGCTAGCTTACAGGTTCAGAGGTTCAGTCCATTATCATCAAGGTAATAGCATGGCAGCATCCAGGCTGTCATGGTGCAGGCAGAGCTGAGAGTTCTACCTCTTCATCCAAAGGCTGCTAGTGGAAGACTGACTTCCAAGTAACTGGGGTGAGAGTTTTAAGCCCACACCCACAGTGACACACCTATTCCAACCAGTTCACACCTATTCTATCAAGGCCACACCTCCAGATGGTGCTACTCCCTGGTCCAAGAATATACAAACCATCACAAGAACCTATGTTTATAACCATATATATGTATATATGTATGTATGTATGTATGTATGTATGTATGTATAGATAGGCCATGAAAGTAGGAAAAAACATGAGAGAAGGAAGAGACCTTAAGGGAGAGGATGATGGGAAGAATGAATGTTGAAATGAGGCCGGAGACAAGAAAAAGGGGGAGAACAGAAAGGGGAGGGATATAGCATCTGGGAGAGCCATCTTGGGTTTCCTGGATTCTGCCAAGACTGGTCTGCGCAGGTGAGAGTGTGGACTGCAGAGGCTAACAGCTTCTGGGACAGGCGGAAAACACAGAGCTTCTGGGGAAGACCATGTTTCAGGCTCCAGACACCCGGGCACCTTCCCTGCCAGAGGAGAGGTGTCTGCCCCACCTGGGAAGACTTTGCCACAGCATCTGGTGGAGCCATCTTGGTTCTGGGATTCCGCCTAGACTAGTCTGCACAGGGGAGAGTTTGGACTGCAGAAGCTAACAGCTTCTAGGTCAGGCGGAAACCACAGAGCTTCTGGGGCAGACCGAATTTCAGGCTCCAGACATTAGGGCACCTTCCCTGCCAGAGGAGAGGTGTCCATCCCACCCGGGGAAGGCTTTACCACAGCATCTGGGGGAGCCATATTGGGTTCCCGGATTACGCCAAGACTGGTCTGCGCAGGTGAGAGTGTGAACAGCAGAAGCTACACAGATTCTGGGACAAGCCCTGTTTCAGGCCTTCATCTTCTGCCAGGAAGCAGGTCCGAACACCAGATATCTGTCCACCTTCCCTGCAAAAGGAGAGCTTGCCTGGGGAGAGTACTCTAACCACTGAAACACAGGAGAGAGCTAGTCTCCCTGGTCGGCTGATAGAGGATAACAGAATCACAAGAGGAACAAGCTCTAACCAGAGACAACTATAACAATTAACTCCAGAGATTACCAGATGGTGAAAAGCAAACGTAAGAATCTTACTAACAGAAACCAAGACCACTCACCATCATCAGAATCCAGCACTCCCACCTCAATCAGACCTGGGTATCCCAACAGACCCGAAAAGCTAGGCTCTGATTTAAAAGCATATCCCATGATGATGGTAGAGGACATCAAGAAGGACTTTAATAACTCACTTAAAGAAATACAGGAGAACACTGATAAAGAGTTACAGGTCCTTAAAGAAAAACAGGAAAACACAACCAAACAGGTAGAAGTCCTTAAAGAAAATTAGGAAAACACATCCAAACATGTGATGGAAATGAACAAAACCAAACTAGACCTAAAAAGGTAAGAAAACACAATAAAGAAAACCCAAAGTGAGGCAACACTGGAGATAAGAACCATAGGAAAGAAATCTGGAACCATAGATGCGAGCATCAGCAACAGAATACAAGAGATGGAAGAGAGAATCTCAGGTGCAGAAGATTCCATAGAAAACATCGGTACAACAATCAAAGAAAATGCAAAAAGCAAAAAGATCCTAACCTGAAACATCCAGGAAATCCAGGAAACAATGAGAAGACCAAACCTATAGATAATAAGAGTAGATGAGAATGAAGATTTTCAACTTAAAGTGCTAGCAAATATCTTCATCAAAATTATAAAAGAAAACTTCCCAAACCTAAAGAAAGAGATGACCGTGAACATATAAGAAGCCTACAGAACTTCAACTAGACTGAACCAGAAAAGAAATTCCTCCCGAAACATAATAATCAGAACAACAAATGCACGAAATAAAGATAGAATATTAAAAGCAGTAAGGGAAAAAGGTCAAGTAACATATAAAGGAGGCCTATCAGAATTACACCAGACTTTTCACCAGAGACTATGAAAGCCAGAAGAACCTGGACAGATGTTATACAGACACTAAGAGAACACAAATTCCAGCCCAGGCTACTATACCCAGCCAAACTCTCAATTACCATAGATGGAGAAACCAAAGTATTCCACGACAAAACCAAATTCACACATTATTTTTCCAGGAATACAGATCTTCAAAGAATAATAACAACAAAAAAAAAATACAAGAACGGAAACTACACCCTAGAAAAAGCAAGAAAGTAATCCTTCAACAAACCTAAAAGAAGACAGCCACAAGAACAGAATACCAACTCTAACAACAAAAATAACAGGAAGCAACAATTACTTATCCTTAATATCTCTTAATATCAATGGACTCAATTCCCCAATAAAAAGACATAGACTAATAGACTGGCTACACAAACAGGACACAACATTTTGCTGCTTACAGGAAACCCATCTCAGGGAAAAAGACAGGCACTACCTCAGAGTGAAAGGCTGGAAAACAATTTTCCAAGCAAATGGTATGAAGAAACAAGCTGGAGTAGCCATTCTAATATTGAATAAAATCGACTTCCAACCCAAAGTTATCAAAAAGGACAAGGAGGAGCACTTCATACTCATCAAAGGTAAAATCTTTCAAGAGGAACTCTCAATTCTGAATATCTATGCTCCAAATGCAAGGGCAGCCACATTCATTAAAGAGACTTTAGTAAAGCTCAAGCCACACATTGCACCTCACACAATAATAGTGGGAGACTTCAACACACCTCTCATCAATGGACAGATCATGGAAACAGAAACTAAATAGGGACACAGTGAAACTAACAGAAGTTATGAAACAAATGGATTTAACAGATATCTACAGAACATTTTATCCTAAAACAAAAGGATATACCTTCTTCTCAGCACCTCATGGTACCTTCTACAAAATTGACCATATAATCAGTCACAAAACAGGCCTCAACAGATACAAAATTATTGAAATTGTCCCATGCATCCTATCAGATCACCATGGACTAAGGATGATCTTCAATAACAATAATTATTTATGAATAATAGAAAGCCAACATTCAGGTGGAAACTAAACAACACTCTTCTCAATGATATCTTGGTCAAGGAAGGAATAAAGAAATTAAAGACTTTTTAGAGGAAAACACATAGCTCTGAATGCCTCCAAAAAAGAAACTAGAGAGAGCACACACTACCAGCTTGACAACACACCTAAAAGCTCTAGAACAAAAAGAAAGCAAATTCACCCAAGAGGAGTAGATGGCAGGAAATAATCAAACTCAGGGGCAAAATCAACCAAGTGGAAACAAGAAAAACTATTAAAAGAATCAACCAAATGAAGAGCTGGTTCTTTGAGAAAATCAACAAGATAGATAAACCCTTAGCCAGACACACTATAGGGTACGGGGACAGCATCCTAATTAACAAAATCAGAAATGAAAAGGGAGACATAACAACAGATCCTGAAGAAATCCAAAACACCATCAGATCCTTCTACAAAAGGCTATACTCAACAAAACTGGAAAACCTGGATAAAATGGACAAATTTCTAGACAGATACCAGGTACCAAAGTTAAATCAGGATCAGGTTAATGATCTAAACAGTCCTATATCCCCTAAAGAAATAGAAGCAGTCATTAATAGTCTCCCAACCAAAAAAAAAAAAAAAAAAAAGCCCAGGACCACATGGATTTAGTGCAGAGGTCTATCAGACCTTCAAAGAAGAACTAATTCCAGTTCTTCACAAACTATTCCACAAAAAGACAGTACTCTACCCAATTCATTCTATGAAGCCACAATTACTCTGATACCTAAACCACAGAAAGATCCAACAAAGAGAGAACTTCAGACCAATTTCCCTTATGAATATCGATGCAAAAATACTCAATAAAATTCTCGCTATCAGAATCCAAGAACACATCAAAACAATCATCCATCCTGACCAAGTAGGTTTCATTCCAGGGATGCAGGGATGGTTTAATATACGGAAATCCATCAATGTAATCCATTATATAAACAAACTCAAAAACAAAAACCACCTCCTTAGATGCAGAGAAAGCATTTGACAAAATCCAACACCCATTCATGATAAAAGTCTTGGAAAGATCAGGAATTCAAGGCCCATACCTAACCATGAAAAAGCAATCTACAGCAAACCAGTAGCCAACATCAAAGTAAATGGTGAGAAGCTGGAAGCAATCCTACTAAAATCAGGGACTAGACAAGGCTGTCCACTCTCTCCCTACGTATTCAATATTGTACTTGAAGTCCTAGCCAAAGCAATTCGACAACAAAAGGAGATCAAGGGCATACAAATTGGAAAAGAAGAAGTCAAAATATCACTTTTTTGCAGATGATATGATAGTATATATAAGTGACCCTAAAAATTCCAACAGAGAACGCCTAAACCTGATAAACAGCTTCGATGAAGTAGCTGGGTATAAACTTAACACGAACAAGTCAATGGCCTTTCTCTACACAAAGGATAAACAGGCTGAGAAAGAAATTAGGGAAACAACACCCTTCTCAATTGTCACAAATAATATAAAATACCTTGGCGTGACTCTAACTAAGGAAGTGAAAGATCTGTATGATAAAAACTTCAAGTCTCTGAAGAAAGAAATTAAAGAAGATCTCAGAAGATGGAAAGATCTCCCATGCTCATGGATGGGCAGGATCAATATAGTAAAAATGGCTATCTTGCCAAAAGCAATCTACAGATTCAATGCAATCCCCATCAAAATTCGAACTCAATTCTTCACGAATTAGAAAGGGCAATATACAAATCTATCTGGAATAACAAAAAACCTAGCATAGCAAAAACTCTCCTCAAAGATAAAAGAACCTTTGGGGGAATCACCATGCCTGACCTAAAGCTTTACTACAGAGCAATAGTGATAAAAACTGCATTGTACTGATATAGAGAAAGACAAGTAGATCAATGGAATAGAATTAAAGACCCAGAAATGAACACACACACCTATGGTCTCTTGATCTTTGACAAGGGAGCTAAAACCATCCAGTGGAAAAAAGACAGCATCTTTAACAAATGGTGCTGGCACAACTGGTGGTTAGCATGTAGAAGAATGGGAATTGATCCAATCCTATCTCCTTGTACTAAGGTCAAATCTAAGTGGATCAAAGAACTCCACATAAAACCAGAGACACTGAAACTTACAGAGGAGAAAATGGGGAAAAGCCTCGAAGATATGGGCACAGGGGAAAAATTCCTGAATAGAACAGCAATGGCTTCTGCTGTAAGATCGAGAATAGACAAATGGGATCTCATAAATTTGCAAAGCTTCTGTAAGGCAAAGACACCATCAATAAGACAAAAAGGCCACCAACAGTTTGGGAAAGGATCTTTACCAATCCTAAATCAGATAGGGGACTAATATCCAATATATATAAAGAACTCAAGAAGGTGGACTCCAGAAAATCAAATAACCCCATTAAAAAATGGGGCTCAGAGATAAACAAAGAATTCTCACCTGAGGAATACTGAATGGCTGAGAAGCACCTGAAAAAATATTCAGCATCCTTAATCATCAGGGAAATGCAAATCAAAATAACCCTGAGATTCCACCTCACACCAGTCAGAATGGCTAAGACCAAAAAGTCAGGTGACAGCAGATGTTGTTGAGGATGTGGGGAAAGAGGAACACTCCTCCATTGTTAGTGGAATTGCAAGCTTGTAAAACCATGCTGGAAATCAGTCTGGAGGTTCCTCAGAAAATTGGACATAGTACTACCAGAGGATCGCACAATACCTCTCCTGGGCATATATCCAGAAGATGTTCCAACCGGTAAGAAGGACACATGCTCCACTATGTTCATAGCAGCCTTATTTATAATAGCTAGAAGCTGAAAAGAACCCAGATACCCCTCAACAGAGGAATGGATACAAAAAATGTGGTACATCTACACAATGGAGTACTACTCAGCTATTAAAAAGAATAAACTCATGAAATTCCTATGCAAATGGTTGGACCTGGAGGGCATCATCCTGAGTGAGGTAACAAGAGGTAACACAATCACAAAAGAACTCACACGATATGTACTCACTGATAAGTGGATATTAGCCCATAAGCCCAGAAACTCAGAATACCCAAGATACAAGATACAATTTGCAAAACACATGAAACTGAAGAAGAACGAAGACCAAAGTGTGGACACTTTGCTCCTTCTTAGAATTAGGAACAAAACACCCATGGAAGGAGTTACAGAGACAAAATTTGGAGCTGATATGAAAGGATGGACCTTCTAGAGACTGCCATACCCAGGGATCCATCCCATAATCAGCCTCCAAACGCTGACACCATTGCATACTCTAGCAAGATTTTGCTGAAGGGACCCTGATATAGCTGTCTCTTGTGGGGCTATGCTGGGGCCTAGCAAACACAGATGTGGATGCTCACAGTCAGCTATTGGATGGATCACAGGGCCCCCAATGGAGGAGCTAGAGAAAGTACCCAAGGATCTCATAAAGGAGCTAAAGGGGTCTGCAACTCTATAGGTGGAACAACAATATGAACTAACCAGTACCCCCCGGAGCTCGTGTCTCTAGCTGTATTTGTACAGAAGATGACCTAGTCGGCCATCAGTGGAAAGAGAGGCCCATTGGTCATGCAAACTTTATATGCCTCAGTACAGGGGAACGCCAGGGCCAAGAAGTGGGATTGGGGGGGGGGGGTGAGGGGGGAGGGTTTGGGGGACTTTTGGTGTAGCATTGGAAATGTAAATGAAGAAAATACCTAATTAAAAAAATAATAATATAAATAAATAAATAAATAGCTACAAAAAAAGAAAGATGCAAGTGATAGCATTCATACAAACATATTTATATTGGATTTGCTAAACTTTCAGTTCTATCAACAATACTGTAAAAACCAGCTATAAGTCCATTTGGGGAAAATGAGGGTGGCCACTGAAGAGAACCTGTCATATTCTCAGAAATGTTCATGCTTGTCTCTCCTTCCAGAACCACCTCCTGAGGCATGAGTGTGACCTGCATGCCGTCCGTTGGCCACCACTGTACAGTCACTCCTCTAACTTTAGCCAAGTCATTACTGCTCATAAGACAAATGATGTTGCAGTAGCTTGCTTTCTAAGTAGTTTCTCTGCTGTGGTCACTCATAGCAAAGACTGTATAATCCATTGCTTCTCTCCTAGGATTGTGCCTAGAATGAGCATCTTCACAGGGCATTTTTCAAGAGGGCCTCCTTCAAATAGTCAACTGGTTACGGATGAACACACACACAGCAATACTAATGATGATAATTGCTATGTGAAACTACAGATGACATTTTATTCTGTGCTGGTTAATTTCTATCAACTTGACACAAACCTAGACATATCTAGAGGGGACCTTAGTAGGGAAAAGATTTCACCAAATTGGCCTGTGGCCATGTCTATGAGGCATTTTCTTAATTGCTGGTTAATATAAGCAGGTCCAGCCTGTTGTGGGGCTATGTCATCCCTAGACAGGTAGGCCTGGGTTCTATAAGAAAGCAGACTAAGCAAGCTATGGGGAATATGGCAGAAGCAGAGTCCCAGTATGGTTTCTGCTTCACTTTTTACCTCCTGGTTCCTGCCTTAAGCTCCACCCTAGCTGCCCTTGATGATGGACTGTAACCTATAAGCCAAAGCAACCCTTCCTCCACAGTTGTTTTTGGCCATGGTCTCAATTACAGCAAATGTAAGCAAAGTAGGACAATGTCTTTCAAGTGTATGATGCTTTCACAGTGAGTACTCATGATTGTAATTAGAAAAACATTTGTGTGATTATTTTAAATCTTGGAGAATGAAATTTACATGAATGTTAATTGTATGCCAGGATACTTTGTCTCTAAAATTTAGCACTTACTTCATCTATTATAGAATTTCACATGCATATATCAGAGATTAAAACTCCTTAAGGACAGGCTGTGGGCATTACATAATTGTGTCTTCTAGCAGTGTCCCATTCTTCCTGTTATTTAGTAAGCATCAGTAGCTACTCAGGGAATTAGTGATACTCCCAAGAATTTAAATAGATAGCATTGATGTATTGATCAAAAAGGAACCTAAATCATTGAATTGATGTATTATATCCATAATAACTGATAAATAGTATAATAGTAATACAACAAGCAATATATATGTGTGTGTGTGTGTGTGTGTGTGTGTGTGTGTGTGTGTGTGTGTGTGTGTGTGTGGATAAATTATGGATCAAGTATAATAATTCAGGCAAATAGGTTATCTGATGAAAATAAATCAAGAAGTGTCCACATAGACTGTTAAATGATGGAAAATACCTGTGGAAATCCCTACCTGTTGCCACATTGAATAATACACAGCAAGAATATATTGTCTACTTTAATAATACAACCTGTAACTGTTGCCAGCTTATCGCATTCTCACATTGTATAACTATTTCTTCTTCTTCTATTTACCTTTTTTTTTCCATTTTTTATTAGGTATTTAACTCATTTACATTTCCAATGCTATACCAAAAGTCCCCCATATCCACCCACCCCCACTCCCCTGCCCACCCACTCCCCCTTTTTGGCCCTGGTGTTCCCCTGTACTGGGGCATATAAAGTTTGCAAGTCCAATGGGCCTCTCTTTCCAGTGATGGCCGACTAGGCCATCTTTTGATATATATGCAGCTAGAGTCAAGAGCTCCGGGGTACTGGTTAGTTCATAATGTTGTTCCACCTATAGGGTTGCAGATCCCTTTAGCTCCTTGGCTACTTTCTCTAGCTCCTCCATTGGGAGCCCTATGATCCATCCATTAGCTGACTGTGAGCATCCACTTCTGTGTTTGCTAGGCCCCGGCATAGTCTCACAAGAGACAGCTACATCTGGGTCCTTTCAATAAAATCTTGCTAGTGTATGCAATGGTGTCAGCGTTTGGATGCTGATTATGGGGTGGATCCCTGGATATGGCAGTCTCTACATGGTCCATCCTTTCATCTCAGCTCCAAACTTTGGCTCTGTAACTCCTTCCATGGGTGTTTTGTTCCCAAATCTAAGGAGGGGCATAGTGTCCACACTTCAGTCTTCATTCTTCTTGAGTTTCATGTGTTTAACAAATTATATCTTATATCTTGGGTATCCTAGGTTTGGGGCTAATATCCACTTATCAGTGAATACATATTGTGTGAGTTTCTTTGTGAATGTGTTACCTCACTCAGGATGATGCCCTCCAGGTCCATCCATTTGGCTAGGAACTTCATAAATTCATTCTTTTTTAATAGCTGAGTAGTACTCCATTGTGTAGATGTACCACATTTTCTGTATCCATTCCTCTGTTGAGGGGCATCTAGGTTCTTTCCAGCTTCTGGCTATTATAAATAAGGCTGCTATGAACATAGTGGAGCATGTGTCCTTCTTACGAGTTGGGGCATCTTCTGGATATATGCCCAGGAGAGGTATTGCTGGATCCTCCGGTAGTACTATGTCCAGTTTTCTGAGGAACCGACAGACTGATTTCCAGAGTGGTTGTACAAGCCTGCACTCCCACCAACAATGGAGGAGTGTTCCTCTTTCTCCACATCCACGCCAGCATCTGCTGTCACCTGAATTTTTGATCTTAGCCATTCTGACTGGTGTGAGATGGAATCTCAGGGTTGTTTTGATTTGCATTTCCCTGATGATTAAGGATGTTGAACATTTTTTCAAGTGCTTCTCTGCCATTCGGTATTCCTCAGGTGAGAATTCTTTGTTCAGTTCTGAGCCCCATTTTTTAATGGGGTTATTTGATTTTCTGAAGTCCACCTTCTTGAGTTCTTTATATATGTTGGATATTAGTCCCCTATCTGATTTAGGATAGGTAAAGATCCTTTCCCAATCTGTTGGTGGTCTTTTTGTCTTATTGACGGTGTCTTTTGCCTTGCAGAAACTTTGGAGTTTCATTAGGTCCCATTTGTCAATTCTCGATCTTACAGCACAAGCCATTGCTGTTCTGTTCAGGAATTTTTCCCCTGTGCCCATATCTTCAAGGCTTTTCCCCACTTTCTCCTCTATAAGTTTCAGTGTCTCTGGTTTTATGTGAAGTTCCTTGATCCACTTAGATTTGACCTTAGTACAAGGAGATAAGTATGGATCGATTCGCATTCTTCTACACGATAACAACCAGTTGTGCCAGCACCAATTGTTGAAAATGCTGTCTTTCTTCCACTGGATGGTTTTAGCTCCCTTGTCGAAGATCAAGTAACCATAGGTGTGTGGGTTCATTTCTGGGTCTTCAATTCTATTCCATTGGTCTACTTGTCTGTCTCTATACCAGTACCATGCAGTTTTTACCACAATTGCTCTGTAGTAAAGCTTTAGGTCTGGCATGGTGATTCCGCCAGAAGTTCTTTTATCCTTGAGAAGACTTTTTGCTATCCTAGGTTTTTTGTTATTCCAGACAAATTTGCAAACTACTCCTTCCAATTCGTTGAAGAATTGAGTTGGAATTTTGATGGGGATTGCATTGAATCTGTAGATTGCTTTTGGCAAGATAGCCATTTTTACAATGTTGATCCTGCCAATCCATGAGCATGGGAGATCTTTCCATCTTCTGAGATCTTCCTTAATTTCTTTCTTCAGAGATTTGAAGTTTTTATCATACAGATCTTTCACTTCCTTAGTTAGAGTCACGCCAAGATATTTTATATTATTTGTGACTATTGAGAAGGGTGTTGTTTCCCTAATTTCTTTCTCAACCTGTTTATTCTTTGTATAGAGAAAGGCCATTGACTTGTTTGAGTTTATTTTATATCCAGCTACTTCACCGAAGCTGCTTATCAGGTTTAGGAGTTCTCTGGTAGAATTTTTAGGGTCACTTATATATACTATCATATCATCTGCAAAAAGTGATATTTTGACTTCCTCTTTTCCAATTTGTATCCCCTTGATCTCCTTTTGTTGTCTAATTGCTCTGGCTAATACTTCAAGTACTATGTTGAAAAGGTAGGGAGAAAGTGGGCAGCCTTGTCTAGTCCCTGATTTTAGTGGGATTGCTTCCAGCTTCTCTCCATTTACTTTGATGTTGGCTACTGGTTTGCTGTAGATTGCTTTTATCATGTTTAGGTATGGGCCTTGAATTCCTGATCTTTCCAAAACTTTTATCATGAAGGGGTGTTGGATCTTGTCAAATGCTTTTTCTGCATCTAACGAGATGATCATGTGGTTTTTGTCTTTGAGTTTGTTTATATAATGGATTACATTGATGGATTTTCGTATATTAAACCATCCCTGCATCCCTGGAATAAAACCTACTTGGTCAGGATGGATGATTGCTTTAAAGTGTTCCTGGATTCGGTTAGCGAGAATTTTATTGAGGATTTTTGCATCGATATTCATAAGAGAAATTGGTCTGAAGTTCTCTATCTTTGTTGGATCTTTCTGTGGTTTAGGTATCAGAGTAATAGTGGCTTCATAAAATGAGTTGGGTAGAGTACCTTCTACTTCTATTTTGTGAAATAGTTTGTGCAGAATTGGAATTAGATCTTCTTTGAAGGTCTGATAGAACTCTGCACTAAACCCATCTGGTCCTGGGCTTTTTTTGGTTGGGAGACTATTAATAACTGCTTCTATTTCTTTAGGGGATATGGGACTGTTTAGATGGTCAACTTGATCCTGATTCAACTTTGGTACCTGGTATCTGTCCAGAAATTTGTCCATTTTATCCAGGTTTTCCAGTTTTGTTGAGTATAGCCTTTTGTAGAAGGATCTGATGGTGTTTTGGATTTCTTCAGGATCTGTTGTTATGTCTCCCTTTTCAGTTCTGATTTTGTCAATTAGAATGCTTTCCCTGTGCCCTCTAGTGAGTCTGGCTAAGGGTTTGTCTATCTTGTTGATTTTCTCAAAGAACCAACTCCTCGTTTGGTTAATTCTTTGAATAGTTCTTCTTGTTTCCACTTGGTTGATTTCACCCCTGAGTTTGATTATTTCCTGCCGTCTACTCCTCTTGGGTGAATTTGCTTCCTTTTTTTCTAGGGCTTTTAGATGTGTTGTCAAGCTGCTAGTATGTGCTGTCTCCCGTTTCTTCTTGGAGGCACTCAGAGCTATGAGTTTCCCTCTTAGAAATGCTTTCATTGTGTCCCATAGGTTTGGGTACGTTGTGGCTTCATTTTCATTAAACTCTAAAAAGTCTTTAATTTCTTTCTTTATTCCTTCCTTGACCAAGGTATCATTGAGAAGAGTGTTATTCAGTTTCCACGTGAATGTTGGCTTTCCATTATTTATGTTGTTATTGAAGATCAGTCTTAGGCCATGGTGGTCTGATAGGATACATGGGACAATTTCAATACTTTTGTATCTATTGAGGCCTGTTTTGTGACCAATTATATGGTCAATTTTGGAGAAGGTCCCGTGAGGTGCTGAGAAGAAGGTATATCCTTTTGTTTTAGGATAAAATGTTCTGTAGATATCTGTCAGGTCCATTTGTTTCATAACTTCTGTTAGTTTCACTGTGTCCCTGTTTAGTTTCTGTTTCCACGATCTGTCCTTTGAAGAAAGTGGTGTGTTGAAGTCTCCCACTATTATTGTGTGAGGTGCAATGTATGCTTTGAGCTTTACTAAAGTGTCTCTAATGAATGTGGCTGCCCTTGCATTTGGTGCGTAGATATTCAGAATTGAGAGTTCCTCTTGGAGGATTTTACCTTTGATGAGTATGAAGTGTCCCTCCTTGTCTTTTTTGATAACTTTGGGTTGGAAGTCGATTATATCCGATATTAAAATGGCTACTCCAGCTTGTTTCTTCAGTCCATTTGCTTGGAAAATTGTTTTCCAGCCTTTCACTCTGAGGTAGTGTCTGTCTTTTTCCCTGAGATGGTTTCCTGTAAGCAGCAGAATGTTGGGTCCTGTTTGTGTAGCCAGTCTGTTAGTCTATGTCTTTTTATTGGGGAATTGAGTCCATTGATATTAAGAGATATTAAGGAAAAGTAATTGTTGCTTCCTTTTATTTTTGTTGTTAGAGTTGGCATTCTGTTCTTGTGGCTGTCTTCTTTTTGGTTTGTTGAATGATTACTTTCTTAGTTGTTCTAGGGCGTGATTTCCGTCCTTGTATTGCTTCTTTTCTGTTATTATCCTTTGAAGGGCTGGATTCGTGGAAAGATATTGTGTGAATTTGGTTTTGTCGTGGAATACTTTGGTTTCTCCATCTATGGTAATTGAGAGTTTGGCCGGGTATAGTAGCCTTGGCTGGCATTTGTGTTCTCTTAGTGTCTGTATAACATCTGTCCAGGCTCTTCTGGCTTTCATAGTCTCTGGTGAAAAGTCTGGTGTAATTCTGATAGGCCTTCCTTTATATGTTACTTGACCTTTCTCCCTTACTGCTTTTAATATTCTATCTTTATTTAGTGCATTTGTTGTTCTGATTATTATGTGTCGGGAGGAATTTCTTTTCTGGTCCAGTCTATTTGGAGTTCTGTAGGCTTCTTGTATGATCATGGGCATCTCTTTTTTTATGTTTGGGAAGTTTTCTTCTATTATTTTGTTGAAGATATTAGCTGGCCCTTTAAGTTGAAAATCTTCATTCTCATCAATTCCTATTATCCGTAGGTTTGGTCTTCTCATTGTGTCCTGGATTACCTGGATGTTTTGAGTTAGGATCCTTTTGCATTTTGTATTTTCTTTGACTGTTGTGTCGATGTTCTCTATGGAATCTTCTGCACCTGAGATTCTCTCTTCCATTTCTTGTATTCTGTTGCTGATGCTCGCATCTATGGTTCCAGATCTCTTTCCTAGGGTTTCTATCTCCAGCGTTGCCTCGCTTTGGGTTTTCTTTATTGTGTCTACTTCCCCTTTTAGTTCTAGTATGGTTTTGTTCATTTCCATCACCTGTTTGGATGTGTTTTCCTGTTTTTCTTTAATGATTTCTACCTGTTTGGTTGTGTTTTCCTGCTTTTCTTTAAGGGCCTGTAACTCTTTAGCAGTGCTCTCCTGTAATTCTTTAAGTGACTTATGAAAGTCCTTCTTGATGTCCTCCATCATCATCATGAGAAATGTTTTTAAATCTGGGTCTAGATTTTCGGTTGTGTTGGGGTGCCCAGGACTAGGTGGGGTGGGAGTGCTGCGTTCTGATGATGGTGAGTGGTCTTGATTTCTGTTAGTAGGATTCTTACGTTTGCCTTTCGCCATCTGGTAATCTCTGAAGCTAGCTGTTTTAGTTGTCACTGTTAAGAGCTTGTTCTTCAGGTGACTCTGTTAGCCTCTATGAGCAGACCTGGAGGGTAGCACTCTCCTTAGTTTCAGTGGGCAGAGTATTCTCTGCAGGCAAGCTCTCTTCTTGCAAGGCAGGTACCCAGATATCTGGTGTTCGAACCAGACTCCTGGCAGAAGTTGTGTTCCACTCACTAGAGGTCTTAGGATCACGTGTGGAATCCTGTGTGGGCCCTTGCGGGTGTCAGGCGACTCAGCTGGCAAGGTAGCCCGGGGCTCGAGTGGAGTGGAAGGGGTTTGTGCCCCAGATCAAGCCCGGGTAGCCTGCTTCCCTATGTACCGCAGTCTCAAGTTCCGCGCGATTGGATTGGGGCAGGCGCTGTGTTCCACTCACCGGAGGTCTTAGGGTCCCGTGGGGAGTCCTGTGTGGGCCCTTGCGGGTGTTGGGCAAGACTCTGCTGGCAAGGTAGCCCGGGGCTCGAGTCTCGAGTCGAGCGGAAGGGACTTGTGCCCCAGATCAGGCCCGGGTAGCCTGCTTCCCTATGTACCGCAGTCTCAAGTTCCGCGCGATTGGATTGGGGCAGGCGCTGTGTTCCACTCACCAGAGGTCTTAGGATCCCGTGGGGAGTCCCGTGTGGGCCCTTGCGGGTGTTGGGCAAGACTCTGCTGGCAAGGAAGCCCGGGGCTCGAGTCGAGCGGAAGGGACTTGTGCCACCTTTTTATTTTATTGTCAGTACATTATAGTTCTTGTAAAAGTTACATCATCATTTTTTCATACTTGCAAGTGCAAAGGCTTATAATAAAATATTAAAAAACAAATTTTCAAAATAAAAAAACTACCAGGTTTGCAAATGTTTCCAGTTATTTCTTTTGAATATTATACTCATAGCTTTTCTGCATCTACAAGAATAAAGCAGAAGCCAAATTCCTGGGCTGAAAACATCTTTTAATCATGTGCAAGTGATGAGAGCATAATTTCTGTTGACACTGTACAAAAGTAAAAAAGAAAAATGAGCAAATTTTACTTCTAAAATGAGAAACAATCTTTATAGAAAATAATATGATTGGCTTAGACTCTTAACAAAATTTAATATATTATTATATCCAAATGTTTTGTTTGACATGGAAATTTTCAACCAACTTTGCAATAATCTTCTCAGCTTATTCTGAATAGCTGAAGATTTTCTAAACCAAATTAAAGTTGTAAAATTCAATTTTAAATAGACCTGATATGAACAGAATAATCAAGTGAACTTATTTTACATCCACAGAACAGAACTTAAAGCAGAGCCATTTATCCAGTTTCAGATACTAGCTGATAATGTAGCTTTTAGTCCAGTCCAAAATAAAATTTCTTTTCTCTTTTTTCTTATCTGAATTTCTATAGACAAAATAGAAGAAGTTAATGTTTGTGATTTTTAAATACTTTCCTCAGAGTTAAAAACAAAACAAAACAAAACAAAACAAAAAAAAACAGTGTTCTGTTAAAGCCTACAGTACCCCTAAAACAAAAAATTGTCAAGATTTAATAAGGAATTTTTAAACCACAAGTAAGGGGGCTGGAGAGATGGCTCAGAGGTTAAGAGCACTGTTTGTTCTTCCAGATATCCTGAGTTTGATTCCCAGCAACAACATGGTGACTCAGAACCATCTATATTGAGATCTGACGCTGTCTTCTGGCCTCCAGGCAGACAGACAGAGTGCTCATATACATTAAATAAATAAATAAATAAATAAATAAATAAATAAATAAATAAATCTTTTAAAATTGCAAGTAAGTGTCACACATTAAATAGCTTAAAATTATAAATTCAAAAGATCCCTATCAGGCTAGAGATCCATCTCAATGTTAAGTACCTGCCTAGCATCTAGGGTCCTAAATAATATCTGTAGTGTTGAAAAAAGGTTTTCGGTATCAATGAAGTAAACAAAAACATGAAGACCCAATATAACCAGTACCATTATCACAGCATTGATACAGTTTTATGTGTGCATATTTTCATTCGTGTATAGAGACATGTGTGGGCATGTATGTAGTGTGCATGGATGTACATGTATGCACATATAGAAGCCTGAAGTTAATGTTGAAAATCATCTCCCATTGCTCTTCCATGGTATTCATTGAGTCAGGTACTCAATCAAATCCAATATGACTAGTCTTGCTAGTCATCTTGATCTGGAGATCCCCTGCCTAAGCCTACCCGCCCTGGAATGACTGTCATACTCACCTGGCATTGTTTGTACACAGGTTCCTAGGGATCTGAGCTCTGGCCCTCAGGATTTGACAGCAAGTGCTTTTACTGCCTTGAGAACTCCTGAGCCCCATACTGTAGCCTGCACATAACAGATCTTCCTACACTACCCTGCCATGTAAACCCTGTTCCATATAAGAAATTCCTTTCTTCTCAAATAATAAATTCTGCAAGCAAGATGTTTCTTCACACCCCTACCTCCCATCAACAGCAAGCATAGTGCATTAGGCAAATAGCCCCATTTGGCCATAAGAATTGCCATAACTCTAGCATATCTGGAGATAGTGTAGAGAAATCTGTAAGAGTATCTAATTGTCATCTCTGAAGCTTACTGCCTTCATCTGCTAACCCAGGCCTAGTCCTAGAAGCTTCTAACCTTACAATCTCAAATAGACCTAGAATGTTTTCAGCTCCTGAGACTTACTGTTGAATAAGCTCACCCTTTCCTGTTCTTTCCATTTTCTGCCTGGCTGATTCAACTTAGTTGTTCTTGCTCAGACTCCTCTCCAAGCTGATTGATTCAATCTGATCGAGATCTCTCTCTCTCTCTCTCTCTCTCTCTCTCTCTGTGTGTGTGTGTGTGTGTGTGTGTGTGTGTGTGTGTGTGTGTGTGTGTCTGTGTCTGTGTCTGTGTGTCTGTGTCTGTGTATGCGTGTGCGCGCGCGCGCGTGTGCACCTTTCCTGAATTGCTCTGCTTGACGTCAAACTAACCAATCTGGCAATCTGATCTACTCTTCTGGCTCCTTCTCATTCTCTGGCTTGTTCTGTCTTCACCTGTGTCTAACTTGTTCTCCAACCTGCCTCTATGAAACTCTCCTGATAAAACAGCCACCTTTTTTTTTTCCCTGCACTGCTCTCCCTTAAGTAGCCTCTCTTTCCTCTCTGTTCTTCTGAGAGTTGGGCATGTCCTATTTTGTCAAATCTTTCTCTAATTCGTCACTTTGTCTGCCACTCAATATGACATCACTTTCAAACATGAATGCTTCCTTCAACTAAATAACTTTATCTTCATTGTTTGGAATTAAAAGTGTGTATTAAGGGTGTATCTGTATTCTAGCCAGAGAGATTAATGGTTGTTGGGAGCCATCATAGGACAAATTAATAACTAGCAAGTGATCTTTCTGAGATGCCCCAGCATAGGGGAATGCTAGGGTGGTAGGGCAGGAGTGAGTGGGTGAGGGGAGCCCCCTCATAAAAGTAGTGGGGGAGGGAGGATAGGAGGTTTGCAGAGGGGAAACTGGGAAGGGATATAATATTGAAATGTAAATAAATAAAATAACCAATAAATTTTTTTTAAAGTATCTCTTTTTCTTTCTGCAACTTCAACAAGCAGGTGGAAAGTAAGAACTGCACAATTCCTTTGGAGTTAGAACAAGGGCTAATTACTTAATCTCCTACTGTTTTAGGATGAGGTGCTAAATGCCAGAGACTTGCAGCTTTGGGCTTCAGTGGAACACAGAAGGCAGTAGCAAAGTAACTTAGACCTAAGTAAGTAAACTTTTTATTATTATACATCAACCCTAAATATCTCAAAATAACAAAGTCTTGCCCTCCACCGATGCTCTTCCCCCTCCGCTGTCTCAAGGGGAACCTACAAAAAGAAGAAGAGCCCGCCAGGGTAGGCCCCTGGCAAAAGGTGTATACTAAGGGCTGAGCCACACCACAAACTAGAAACAGGTTTTTTGTTTTTGTTTTTGTTTTCAGTAAAGAACACGATGTCTGGGTTTACAGAATTATCAAATATCCTGCAAGAGAAATCTCTGTATGTTTATCATTATTTTTCTGTCTCAGGATTGAACTCTGAGCTATTTATAATAAAATAAAAGCTTCAGAGAAGCCCAGTAAAGGTTCTTGAGCAGTTAGCACCTTGAGTTCCCTGGTACAGTTGAATCTCAAATTAAAATTCAATTTCTTCTAAACCAGTCATAGGAGGGTAGCAGTACCATTAGTTTTTGACATAAAGTGTTGACAATAAAAATCATCAAGCCAGGTAGTGTTCTGCTAGTGAACTACATCCCTAGCCATTGGTTTTTACAAACAAGGTCTTACTATGCAATTCAGGCTGGACTCAACCCCTGATTCTTCGTCATCTACATTTTAAATACTGGATCTACATTTTAAATACTGGGATTAGCTATACTGGACTGCCACAACGCCCAGACGTTTCTTGATTTTTGTTGATTTCTCTAAACTAAGAGTAATAATACCTGAAATACTTTATCAAAAGTACTTAATAAGGGGGTGAACAGATGGTTCAGCAATTTAAAAAAAAAAAATGTTGCTCTTTCAGAGAACTAAAGTTCATTTTCCAGCATCAACATCAGGTAGCTCACAACCACTTGTAATCCAGATCACAGAGGATCCACCACTCTTTTCTGACTTTTGTGCATACTGCACTCATGCAACATACACCCACACAGACCTTTCACATACACATAAGTGAATATTTTAAGTACTTAGTAAATTCTTGAAGATGTTTCATTGAGTATTATTTAAATATATTGTGGAATTTTTATAGACAGTATAATACAAGAAGTCTAAACTTGCAGTCAAAATTCTAGAAATGCTTCGGGAAGTACTAATGTGATGTTAAGTTACAGTACTCAACTATGTCTAGATGATTTAATAAAAGATACTTTAGGGGGCTAAAGAGGTGGCTCAGTCACAAGACACTAAAGTGTTTGCTGAGCAAGCATGAGGACCTGAACTCAGATCCCCAGCACCCCACGAAAACTGGGCAAGGTGAAAGAGTATTCAGATCCAAGCAGTTGGGAGGAAGGTGGGTGGACAGCTTGCTGGGCAGATCCAGTGAAAGACCACCTCAAAAGGTAAAGTGGAGAGGGACTGAGGAAGACATCCAATGCTGACTTCTGGCCTCCATGTACATGTATGTGCATACACACACATGCACACACATACACAGAGAAAGGAGGTTTATAAAGTCCTTATTATAATGTTCCTTACATACTTTCGATTTGTTAGTACACCTTAATACTCACTATGCAGAAAATTAAATAATACACCTAAAGAGATCAGAAATAGAATTCTGAGAAATGAAAGAATATTGGTCTTTGATGAACATTCTGTAATTAGAAATTGGAATCATATCCTATAATCCACCTTTAATGGAAATGATGAAATGAAAAACTTTAAACACTGGAGTAAAGCCAGCTTTGGATAGCTGGCTCAAGTTTCAGAAATGACTCCTGTTGGGGATGGAGAGATGTCTCAGTGATTAAGAGCACTGACTGCTCTTCTAGAGATCCTGAGTTCAATTCCCAGCAATCACATGGTGGCTCACAGCCATCTGTAATGGGATCTGATGCCCACTTCCAGAGTGTCTGAAGACAGCTACAGTGTGCTCATTATATATAAAAAATTAATAAATATAATTTTTAATAGAGAAAAGAAATGACCCCTGTTACTACAGTGAACATGTTATCTTGATGACAATACAGTGATTTATAAAGTTAAGAAGGATGCTGTAAAGAAAATTAAAGAAAAAAGTAACATTTCAAATAAAATATTGATTTCAAGAGAAAAGCTATTATGCATGAAAATGTTTGTATTATGGGCAATAAAAGATATAATGAACTTTTTAGTTTCCTCTTTATTGAATCTTGAAATTTTGATGCATTTGGTAGTAGAATGCTTGCCAAGCATGGATGAAAGACTTGGTTTTAGCCCTGTAACCAAGAAAAGTAAATATAGACAGACAGACAGACATTTAAAATTCTCTGTTTTTTTGAACTACACATTAGTTTATCTTTTTAGAAAACAACCAGGTATAATTTATCAAGAGGCAAAATATCTTTTCACTTAACAAGATTGCTTCTAGGATTCACATTTGTCTATATGGATACATATTACACACTCAAGTATATTCATAAGGTACTATGTTTACTATGAAAAATAACCTAAACTCCACTGGTAAGCAAATAAGATAATATATTATAGTAGCTATGGAAAAGAATGAGGCAGCTTACAGGTTGTAACTGACAAGAAATAGTTCCACTCAGAAGAGCATAAAATATGCATGTAGTATGAATGTTTATGCATGTAATGAAAAAGTTCTACAAACTAACATGGGGTGGATATGAGAGGACTTTGGGTATTTGCATTAACTGAAAATGTTAAGGTATGTATTAATCCTTACGTCATTAAAAGCAACACATGTGCCTGTATATCCATCATTAAGACATTTTTATATACTTAGAAAAGAAGGCTACACGTTCTACTACTATAGAATGTAATAACAATTAAGCTGGGGGCAAGAGTACACTGATAAGTAATTACAACTTTGTGTACCATTAACCTTTCGTACACAATATGCTTACCAGGCTTGTAAAGTTAGACTGTTAGAAATATTAAATAAAATTTCAAGTGAAAAGAACCAAGATATCTCCCAAATATGCTGACTAGAAAAACAAGGTGTGAATCGATGACATACGGCATTCACACAAAGTGGTGACCACACCCAGCCTTGCCTGTGAAGACATACTGTGTATCCGTGGCTTTCAGAAACAATTCCTTTAGAGATACCAGGAAACACAGCAGGTTGCCACTGTATTATCTGACAGGCCAGTGAGGAATCACCCCAAAAGCTACACAAAAAGAGAAAAGATACTTTCCAAACTAGGTGCATAGTTACATTTGTATGTTTAGACAAAATTATGATAGAAAAGTGCCAAGCTTTTAAGGGAAAAAAAAAACCACCACAAATAATACATAAAATGATTTAAACTCTAGGTTACCAAACATTTGGTTCATAGTGACTGATTTGTCCCTACTAATTTTGGCATCATGTCCCTAGGCTTTATAAAGTAAATACCAAGAGTATTATTAGGCCCAGATCACTTACTAATCACCCATATCCTAACCAATAACTGCCATTTAGAAAGATTATTCGCATAATTTTTTTTAAATATTGTTTATCACATGTGGGATCTGTGTGCTTAGCTGTCAACCTCTCTAGCCTTGGAATCAGCATGGTTGCTACCCTTCATTGCCCATAACACACGGATGTTTGTGGTCCTTGTTCTCTTTCACAACAACCACCAAGACCTAGGCCCCCAAAGACAAGGCCTCACTGAAAGGAAGACAGCAACTTCTCATATTGAAACCGCAAAGTACCTAGAGCCAGTAATAGGCCCAGGTATAGAATACTGTTGTATTTTCCATTGAATACTGAAAAACAAAAAACAAAAAACCTGGAGCAACCTTGCAAGGTCCCCTGAGATTCCCAGAGACTGCAGTGTAGTTTGGGAGTGGGACACATTTCCTTCCTGGTTCTTCATTTGTCCTTATTTATGCTCATAAAATTCTATCATATTGGAATAGTGGGAGCCTGCCACCAAGTCTGACAACCCAAGTTTGATCCCCTAGACCCGAATGATAGATGCCTCCAGCTTCTGGTGCCATGACACTCCCGATCCCCCACCAAGATAGGCCATAGAATTTTGAACCAAAACAAACCAGTCCTTCCTTAAGTTGCTTTTGTCAAATATGTTATCCCAGGAACATGTTATTAATACAATTAGACGTAAGATAAATAAAATATGCTCCCACATTTAATATCTCTATATGGATTTGTCAAGCTTACACTCAGTCATCTAAGATTTTCTATTCAAGTTAAAACTTCAACATAATATCTAAAATTATATAAATATGAGTTTTTTTTAAAAAATCACAGAAAATAAAGTGTATTTCTCTATAATTCCTAGTCACAATTCTTACAAGCATTCTTTTAGGGGAAAAAAAAAAGATTCCTGTTCTCTTCATGGAAAATGGGTACTTTATTATTTGTAGGTAATACAGAAATGGACAGAGCTGTCCTGCCACCTTGTGGCTGCAAGGGAAACTGCTGCTTCAGCGCCAAAGGCTATTTCAAGGATGTGAAATTGTTAGGTTCCTACCCTCAGTGTCTCTGGTTTTATGTGGAGTTCCTTAATCCACTTAGATTTGACCTTAGTACAAGGAGATAGAAATGGATCAATTCGCATTCTTCTACATGATAACAGCCAGTTGTGCCAGCACCATTTGTTGAAAATGCTGTCTTTTTTCCACTGGATGGTTTTAGCTCCCTTGTCAAAGATCAAGTGACCATAGGTGTGTGGATTCATCTCTGGGTCTTCAATTCTGTTCCATTGGTCTACTTGTCTGTCACTATACCAGTACCATGCAGTTTTGATCACAATTGCTCTGTAGTACAGTTTTAGGTCCGGCATGGTGATTCCACCAGAGGTTCTTTTATCCTTGAGAAGAGTTTTTGCTATCCTCGGTTTTTTGTTATTCCAGATGAATCTGCCGATTGCCCTTTCTAATTCGTTGAAGAATTGAGTTGGAATTTTGATGGGGATTGCATTGAATCTGTAGATTGCTTTTGGCAAGATAGCCATTTTTACAATGTTGATCCTGCCAATCCATGAGCATGGGAGATCTTTCCATCTTCTGAGATCTTCTTTAATTTCTTTCTTTAGAGACTTGAAGTTCTTATCATACAGATCTTTCACTTCCTTAGTTAGAGTCACGCCAAGGTATTTTATATTATTTGTGACAATTGAGAAGGGTGTTGTTTCCCTAATTTCTTTCTCAGCCTGTTTATCCTTTGTGTACAGGTGGTGGGACTCTAATTCCACACCTCCAGATACAGGTCAAATACAGCCAGCCATCCCTAATTGCAAATGAAAACCACAAGTGAAATGCTCTACTATAAATCCTTACCACTTCCTATTTTATAAATTCAGTTGATCTCTTCTACAAGGCTATGTATTTTGAGGAAGAGTGAATAACCACCTTCAGGGGGGTGATAAAACCAGCACGGAAATGTCTGCTCTTACCAGGAGTTTAAAATCTCAAGTCAGTTCTCAAACCGAAGCTTGAAATTCGGTGTATTTATACAATGGAAATTAGACTGCTGTCCCAGAGAGCTGTGGCAATACAGACTTGTAATCCCAGTAAGACTAGAGAACAACTTGGACTACCTAGAAAGAGGTCGTCCCCTCCCTCCCTTACCCTATCCCTCTCCTCCCCTCTCCCATGTATATAGTATATATTTTTAATTTAACCCCTCCATATTTATTTTGTCTACAATTATCACATACTAGAGAGTGGAGGTGATATTGTGCACTGCACAAGACTGTCATAAGAATTAAATAACCAAAATAAAGGGCTTTGTGTAGTGGCTGGTGTATATTTTGTGCCCAGTAAACATTACAAGAATATTCTCGCACAATCCTATCATAATACCTTGTAGGTAGTATACCATGAATAAATACTCAACTATTAATATAAGTAAAATCAAAATTTTCAATAGGATCTTTGAGATTTGTGAACAGTGGCCGTAGGTTATAGGTTGAAGTAGGCCAAACCTTTAAAGTGGATATAGCTAATGTAGACATCACCTCCTTTGCTGTGCTTACACCGGCAGGCAAGCATACACACTTTCACACACCTTGAAATTCCTGATTGTTCTCTCCCTCCTTTCTCTCTCTCTCTCTCTCTCTCTCTCTCTCTCTCTCTCTCTCTCTCTCCTGGTCCTTGCATTATATCCTAAAGTGTTTTCCTTTTCTCCTTTTAACCACTTCATTTCATGCAAAATAAATAATGTATGCCTCATTCTGTCCATAGAATGTCCGCAGTGAATAACAGATCACTGCGGACTTCATGCTTAGTGAATAAGCATTTCATAGTTCTCCAAGGGGAGAAAACGAAGTCACGTTTTACCATTCCACTCACGGATCCCATGCTCTGGGAGCAGAAGGAAATGGGTTCTTTGTATTGACCTTTGGGGAGAGACAAAATTAAGCTTCCAAGCACAGAGTTGAAAACTAAATTGCCATGCAGCCCAGACACTTTGCACAAAGAGAAGCAAGAAATATCCCTGTCTATTATGGTTGCACAGGCCACATTTGCAAAGGCAGAGTCCATATCTGTCTCTGACCTAAGGAGGCTTTCTCTCGTCACCCTTTACCAAAGGTCGTGTGCATTCTCTCCCGCCTGGGCTTCCCTGTGTGCGTTCCCTCACCTCTCCACCTGCATTACTCATCCCTAGCACCACATTGCTTTAGCTTCAGAGTGGCATCTGAGAGCCACCTATGTGGAAGGATCTGCCAGCAGCTTCATTCAGTTGCTTGGAAAACATTTACTGAGCATGAAAAACCACTAGTTGTGAAAAACAGGCTTGGAATATGATTTACTCCAGATGGTTTGGAACAAAATTCGAATTGTTCAAATGTAAATGTATTCATCTAGCATAAATTGCCCTTCCTTATCCATGATTAATTAGGACAGAGATGTTTTCCATGCAGAAAATAAAAACAAGTATTGGCTTTTCTTGAAGATGACCATTTTCACAGGAATGTATAAATAATGGCCATAGGCATCTTTGACTTTAAAACACACAGGTGGGGCCAGGGTTATATAGCTCAGTGGTGATGCACTTGCCAAACGTGCACAAGGTTCAGTCCCCAGCACTGCACAATAACAATACGAATTTAAATTTTTAAAAGCATAGGCCGAAACAGACAACTGTCTTCAAGACTCTGGTCAAACACGAGGCAATTTTGCTTAATGGAATTTCCTTCAATATTGATTGGCAGCCCCATCCAAGAACATACAGATAGCGCTGTGTGTCGCAGGAAGAGGCAGCATCCTAGTAGAAATAAGATGAGTGAGAAGTCCCACAAACATGGATGCACCTGTATTCTATAGGATGATGTAATATACAGAATGTGATTTGCCTCAGGCTCCACTCCAAAGAACAATGTCAAACATGATATTTCTTTTTTTCTCTTCCAGCTGTCGCCACCAAAGTTGGCTTAGTCTGCACTTACTTGGCTTTTTGCTGTTTAATGTTTGACTGCCAACATTGGAGCAGATGGCTGGACTGAATGCCAGAGAAGCGGTAAAACTGGCTGTCTCACCTCAACAGGTACCGCCAGATTATATGAAGGCAAGGGCCCAAGTCACAAAGGCCTACAAACTTGGGGTTCCAGAAAGCCCAATCTGAACTTCTTGTCTAACTCAACAACTAAAAGCAGAAACCTTGGTTCTTTGCGGGGAGCACGTCTCTAATTTGCTAAGAGATTTTCTTTTTAAGTTCACATATTTCATCTCCAGTTGGAATAGCTTCCTGTGTCATCAACCGTGGAATTTCTAGGCTCTGTATAAAAGCAAATTGTACTTTTAAGTTGAGCTTGTGGGTGAACTCCAAATCATGAAATAGAGCCTTTCAGAGCTGAAACCTCACTAAAAAAAATGTGTTTGAAAAATAGTTGACTAAAAAGTAAAAAACACCTGTAAACTGAAACGTGTGGTTCAGTAGGCAAACAAGTCTTTCCAATTGAGGAGATTAAGGCTAAAATTAATCTAGAAGAAAAAGAGGAGAGGGTTTAGAACCATGAGAGGTGACAGATCATCCACAGGACACAGGTACAGCACACAGCTGAGTGAACAAGTCTCGACTGGAGTGACACCAAACGTCTGTTTCTGCTGCTGCAAAGAAAGTTCAATTTCCCACAAAAACAACCACCTCTTCCATTCTGAGACCCAGGGTGGGAAGAGCCACATAGTCGGGTTGAGTGACTCCAACACAGCGCAGTGTTCTTCCTTCACTTCTTTAAAAACAACAGCAAAGGCTGAGCAGGTGAGGAAAATCGGGCAAGAGGCCATTCTGATGGCCATTCCTAAATTGGTGGCTTTTCTCATCGTTTTTACAACTCCCAAGAGAGCCATAGCCATATATGCAGTAGATTTATACTATTCAGCCTTCCGACGTAGCTCACAGCAAATTACAATACAATCGGTTAAATGCCGCACTACAGACGCCTCTGTAGCTTAGTGGACGGTGGTCGCTGTGAGACTTCAGATCGGGATATTGAGCAATGAGATCAAGTCTACCTTTGTGGCAAACTAATTAACCCCACTATATTTTCAAAGCACAAGGGCACAGCCTTCTGGAAGGACATTTCTTAAGTTATATAATACCATTCGCTATGTAAATCACCGTACTCTCAAGTAAGATTTAAAAAAAAAAAAGTGTATACTTTTTAATTCCCTAACTTGGAACGTTTTGCCTTTTCCAAAGCAACCAGAAGAAAGGCAACCTCTAAACAAGGATGTAAAGACGGGAGCTTCTGGCCAGCCAGGCTAGCCAACTCCCTGCAGCTAGTGAGGCTATGGGACCTATAGGAGAAACTCCTGGGAACACTTAGCCAAGTCAGTATAGTCTCTGACTCCAGTCTTAATACCAATTGTTTTATCTACAGAGCACCGCTGTCACCCTCATCAAAGAAGCAGTCGGAGGCTATTACAGAAAGCCACAAGTGGTCAACATGCAGAGAACTGGCTACAGAATGCCCACACTTCATAGACAGCTCTACACTTCAACCCCTCCAACCCAAGGCTCAGGGAACATGGCCGAAGAGGAACTAGAAAAATTATAAGAGCCAGAAAACCAGGACATCTGCTATGTTACTATGTCTTCTATAAATGACCGGAAAGTTGCACCCAGGAAATGTCTCAACCATATAGCTGCCTGAACAAGAACTAAATAATGACAAAAATCAGTTGACATGCCAAGGTAAATAGGATAAAGTTCATATGGTTCCATGCCTGAAACACCCCTGCTTCAAGCAGTTAATCAGCTAATGACTGCTCTAAGAGGGAGGCTCAGTCTTCGCTAGAGATGAGCCCCCTCAATTGGTTATCTAGTATCAAATAGTCAGCCCTCAAAACATATACATACAAGCAACACTCAATGCCTGAGCAGATTGCACTTACATATTTATTAATTTATATACATAGGTGTGTAATGATAATAATTAAAGAAAAAGAGGCCATAAAATGATGAGGGAGCCAGGGAGAGCTGGAAGGAGTTACCAGAGAGGAGAGGAAGGGGAGGAAGCAATGTACATGGAGTATACACACAAGATTTTTTTTTTACAAAAGTCATAAGATTCCTGGTTCGTAGAAAAATTACATTACTCATAACTATAATACCCAAAGGACCTGCTTGTCCAAGTCCCAGTTGACAGAGAACAAGATGATTTTGCTCGGTATATGGTTATGTAATAAGAAACATAGGGCACATTTAGAAAACCTAAACCTCACAGGGAGACAGAATATTCAGTGATCAACAAACAGTCCTATGATTTGCTCTAGAGTAAGGCAACAGGCTTATCTTCCAAGACGCCATACTAGATAGTCTGAAACAGAGACCTGGTGCCTCTGCCTGAATAATATGCAAAAATGAGTGTCTCACCACATTTTAAAAAATGGAAAGCTATTAGGTAATTAATATAATAAAAATAACTACTATAAAACTTGTGCCAAACATTAAAACATTTATTTTAACATTTAATTGACATAAAGCAACCTATCATGTGAAAAACAAAGGGACAAGCCCTGAGTTTTAGTACTCAGCATCACATGAAACAGGTATATGATGCTTATAAACCTAGCACTCAGCCGGTAGAGGCAAGAGGGGCAGAAGTTCAAAAACAACCATGGCTATATAGTGACTCCCCAGGATCATGGGACCATGTCTAAAATCAGGATGCTTAACATAAATGTGTGTATTTATGTATGTATTATGGGGCACTACAGTCTGACAGTTAGGAAGGCCTTTGGATTAAGAATATGTGGAGAAGCCATCTCCATAGTCCTTCTCAGTTGGTAAATAAAATCAGTAAGTTGAGACCCACCCACTTACAGCAGCGATGCTGACTTCAATACAGTACCACACTGAGACACTGAAACTAAACACTTCCTAAACAAACAGAAGTCTAAACTAGAAGCTAAACACTTCCTAAAAGAACAGAAGTCTTGAGAGACACTTCAGTCAAGTTAGTCTTAACTATCAGGACTGTCGAGGAAGTGAGCATGGAATGTATGAGTACGTGTGACTTCAAACCAAATGTGCTCAGGAATGTGTGTGCCTTTGTATGTGGTGAGTTTTTCTAGCATGACTATGAATGTTTTCCTAATAAGATCCCCATGCCTCTTGTTCTTGGGAATTGCCTTTCTGCCAGTAATGAACCTTGCCATTTACAAACACCAGAACAGAACCTGGGAAGTCACCAGAGTGGAAAACACGCTGAGGCTCTTTCTGGACAAGAATCCTGAACTGTAAGGGTTCTCCTCACAGCATCTGTTGAAATCGTCTAATAAACACTCATAAATATGGGCTTACATGTTTAATGGATTTTTATATAGCTAGGACTAAATTAACACAAAGGGACCAAACTTTAATAACACCCATCTTTGCTTTGAAATCTATGCGGAGATGGGTTGGCTCTGCACTTTACACTAGACCAGAAGATCCCATGAAGTACTGACAGTACCTTTAGAAAAACAACTTCTATTTGTATATCATAACGTCTGAGATAGTATGAAAATGTTGACCATCTAGAACATGAAGTGAAAAATAAAAATATGTAAGTGTAAGTTCAAGCCATGATTTTCAAGGTCAAGCCCAGCTTTTCAAGGTCAAACCCATCCTCAGAGCCTTAAGGCTTGAATTCACCTAATACTAAATGCATTCATCTTTACCATGAGTGAAATCAATTGCTTTCTGGTGATACTACAGGCTAAATAAATTAATAATTTCCTTTTACCTCTTCACCTTTATATCATAGTATATCATTATTACACACACTATCTAGTATTCAATCCCAAATATTATAGCTAATTTGCTAACTGCAATTAATCTTTATGTTTTTTGTTGTCTTATCAACAAAAGAAGTAATGTATTTCATTATACAAAACTGAAAGGATAAAATGGGACAATAGATAAGATGGTTTACTCTGCTGAAAACATTTAATATCCACAAGGGCACAAAAACACCATCATGATTTTGTAAAATACAATTCTCAAACCATTTTAATTGCTTGCTGTATTTTTCTTTGTGACCCACATGCCATACATTATAACATAAAATTTTAATTGCTAAAAGACATGATTTTCTATCTAATTGATATTACTTTTTTAATCTTCTTTTTGTTGCTATCGTTTTTTTTAATAACTAGGTTTTATATTGTAGCCCAGGTTAGCCTCAAACTTGGAGACTATCCTCCTGTCTTAAAGACATCTCAATAGATTAACAAGAATCCTTGTCCTACATTTGAATCATCCTCTAAGAAGATGAAAAAGATCACAGACAACTCTGTGACCTACTGAAGGTATAGCTTCAAGCCCTGCTCCCATAGGAAAGGGCACATGTGACATCTCTGTTAGTGGCTATGGCACTTGTCCTATAAATTGCTTTGAGCCTGATGTCAAGTGTGGCCAGAGATTGCACTTTGATCCTGATCACTTAGATGACTCTAAAACAACAACAACAACAACAAAAAAAAAAAAAAAAAAAAAAAACTAAAACCCATGATGGGTGTTCCAATGACCATGTTATGGCTACAATGTAAAACCTAATTATAAAATTCTAGGGTCTCATTTCTTCCCTGGTCTATTAAAGTCATCTTTTTAAACTATGCTATTCTCTATATCCCCAATTGTTCTTACTGTCATTGCTACAGTTTGAAGACAGGTTTCTAATTATTTCTATTGCTGCTTAAAACTAGAACTAAGTAAGAGGTGATAAAAATGAAAACTACTATGAAGATAGAACCAAGACTTGAGCACAACTATCTCCTTATTATGCCGGCCGGGGGGATGGGTGGGAGGTAAGGACGCTCTCTGCTTGCTGCTTGGATGCTCTGTTAGATTACCAATAAAAGTTTGTCGAGGAGTCAATTAGTTCTAGTCATTTTAAGCTTAAGGATCCTATAAGTCAGAAAGTAAAAGCATCCTATATTCATAACTGAAGTAGAGAAGAAGCTAAGGGCTGGAGACTGCCATCCTAGTCCTTTATGTCTGAAACCATATTGGCAGGGGAAGGTCATGCACCTGACCTGGCTATGCCAAAGGCTGAAGGAGGAGGATCCGTTAAACCTACACATCGAGTACAGGCCTTGGCAAAATATCAAGATCCTATCTCAAAATAATGATAACTTCTGGATCCTGGTTGTCTAGTTAATGTTTCTATTGCTGCAACAAAACCCCATGACAGACGATAAATCAAGATAGAGTCACTTGTCACCAAGCTGAAACTAACCTGTCTATGTAACCTTTTGCAGAAATAAAGAACTAAAGAGATAACAGACAAATATCCCAGGATAATAAAATTCCTCTGCCTTAATCTTAGCACACAAACATTACTCTGGTGCTAAGCAATGATTTATTTTCCTACTGTTCTGTATTCCTGCCCATGCCTTACAGGGATAGAGTAACTATGAAAGGACCATTCTTCTTTTGTTTATTGCTTCTGCTTTTCCATCTCTTCTCTTCCTATACAACCAATGCTACGCTCAGAAAATCAGAATGCTTATTCTACCTTACAGGGTGAAATGTTGTCCTTTTTCTAGAATTGAAAATAAAGCCAATTAAGACATTTAGATGCAGTGGTTCATGCAAGTAGTCCTAATAATCAAGAGGATGGAGAGTTCAAAACCACACTGGGTTTCATACTAATAACCTGTCTTGAAACAAATCTAGCTAAATACACACACACACACACACACACACACACACACACACACACACACACCTAAGTATATAGAATATATTTATTTATGCACACATACATTTGTAATTTTTTTCTCTAAAACACAAAGATGAAAAACCTAAGATCCTGCATTTTGTAAAGCTGCCCCGTTTGTATGGATCTGTAACAATTCCAGAAGCTAGAGTAATTTGGTGACTTTCATAGATAACTCAGGAACAGCCTACCTGCAAGCTACTCATCAACTACTCCCTTCTTCCTCTGAAACCTCTAAGAAGAAATGCCTGCTCTGCCGTGAAGGCCCTTTGTCTGCCTGTCTGTCTGTTTGCCTGTGTCATCAATGTATCTTCTAATGAATCTCTTATAAGGACAATCTATTTCAGTGTCCCCCTTTAGCCTCCAAACTTTTGGTCAACAAGAGTGGATGCCCTGTGGGACCCTATTATCACAGAAAGCAGTGAAGATAGAAAATTAGAAGAAGAGGAGGAGGAGGAAGAGGAGAAGGAGGGGGAGGAGGAGAAGAAGGAGGAGGAGGGGATAGAGGGAGAATAAGAAAAAGAAGCAAGACAAGCAAAATGGGGAGATTTGGCAATGTTAACATTTTCCACCAGATACAGAAACTCTGGCGTGATCAGTGAGTGACTCTACTCAAAACAGGTTTTTGTTGTTTTGTATAATGGGACAAGGTGAGCTTACAAGGAGAGGACCTTATCAAAAACAAATTCTGTGCCAGTCACCCAACTTCTCCGCGGGTTCTAGATCTTTATATTCTCTGGACTGTATTTTCTCCCTCAGCTTAGACGATACATTTCCAAACACCTACTAAACCCTCAAAGGCTGAACAAACAACCAGGCTTCACAAGGTTCCCCAGAAAAAAACGAAAACATTTCAAGTTCTCCAAATTTTGTACCTTTTGTGGTTCTGAAATTATCAGCTATGTATCTAGTTTAAAACAGTGGGATCCAGAGGAAAAGCACCCCAACGACGCTGAGGGAGGTATCTCCCTCACCTGCAGCCTGTTGGGACGGAAAACTACAACTCCCATGAGGAAGTAGGGCCGCAGAATCCACAACTCCCAGCATCCTCCCGGAGGCCCAAAATGGTCAGGCGAGTAGTCGAAGCGAGACCATAAATGTCTGCGGAAGGTGTGGAGAAGCTTTCTCTCGAGATAGCAGCATCTGAGGAGGAATCTGTAGCCCCGACAGAACAACAAGATGTAGCGTGCGGCCTGGAGAACTTGCCTGTGAGCTTGTGGCCTTTGGGGGCGGAGCCCAGGCCTAAACCTTTCCAGGTAGAGGCAGGGCTAAGTGGCTGAAAGGGCTGGGGGTGGTGCCCTTTTCTTTGGGGGCGGAGCCAGAGGGCGGCGCTAGAGGGCTGTCCCTTTCCCCCGGGGGCGGGGCCAGTGCCCTTTATATGGGGGCGGAGCTAGAAAGCAGCTCACCGATCTTAGGGGCGGTGCTAAAGGGCCTGTCTATTTCCCTTCTCTCCCCAGGCGGGGCCAGCGCTGTTCTAGACTGGGTTGGAGGGATGTCCTGTAGCCCCACAGGGGCTGACTACAAGACTCCTCTTAATTCTCACCAAGGGGAGCCTGCACCCTTCCATGTTGGGGCGGAGATAGAGGCCTGCGGACAGCCTCCATGGAAGGAACCAGAGAGCTGCTTATATCTTGAGTAGTTGAGGCCAATGCCCATGTAGAGCCAGGTCTAAAGAGCTGGGGGGAGTAGGAAGCTGGGGGGGGGGGGGGTGAGTAGGAAGGGGATTGTTTCACACTTCGCTGCAGAGCAGAATTCCAGGGCTACTCACTGCCCCCGGGGGCGCTAGAGCTCTTTCCTAGAAGCCAAGAAAGAGAGACACATAGCTCCCCCACGTGGTAGTAATTGTCAAATTGGCTGTAACAACAGGCTTCTTCCCCCCCACACACACACACACACCCCACCCCACCCCCGATATTTTTATTTTTTTTTTATTAGCACACGGGGTATCTAGTTTAACTATGGCATTTTTAAAATGTTCATTAGCAAATGTTGATTATACATAATAATGAGTTTTGTGATGACATTTTTCCACATATGCACAGAAGGTGTTTTGATGATATGCACCACCACCCTCTCTGGTCCCTCACCCTCTCCCAGTAATCCTTCACCTTCCTGGCTAGTGCCCCTTTTATCTTTCATCTCGCTGTGGTGAGTGTGTGTGTGTGTGTGTGTGTGTGTGTGTGTGTGTAGGAGACAGAGAGCCAATGAGTTTCATCAAGGTTGTTTACTGGAACTGCAGTCTTCTTGACGTCTTACTATTATTTACTCTTTGAGAATCCCATACAATATGTTTGTCATCCTTTTTCCCTCCCCCAAATCCTCACAGATCCTTGCCCACCTCGCAATCTACCCAATTTCATGTTCTTTCTCTCTCGAGGGGGAAATAAGCTGTTGGTCTGAAAGAAAAGTTCTTAAATGGACAGAATTTAATATTTTTCTTTGAACCTGTAATAAGACCTTAACAAGGATTCTTACCTTATACTGTCTGTAAAATAGCAGTTCCCTAACATGTGTGTGGCAGAGGCGTGACTTTTCAGAAAGCTTTTTCCCCCTGTCTGGCTTGTACTCAGAACTTACTGAGGGATCAGAGAAAACCATCTCCATGTCTGGTCTCGGCTATCTGACATGTAAGAAAGGCTTGGTTATGAATCTCAGCCCCTGGAGTCAAACTTAGCTGAGGTCTCCGCCATGCTGAGAGATCTTGGACACACATAAATTAACTTCTTCAGATCCTCAGAAGCCCTAGAGTTTAAGTCATAGACCCTCTTCTCAGCTGCTTGGGAATTACTGTTCCTAGTGCTCTGTAGGAACTCAATAAATGGCTGCTACCTCAAAGCCCTACTCCACCCTTCAACCCCTCAGACCATGGCCTAAGTTGCTTATGGAATAGGGAAAGACCAAAGATGCTGGCAGAGGGGTGCCCCCTCGGATGTCAGACTTAAGAGTATGACTTCAGCATCTTACCTACTCCACAGAGTTTGTTGTTTTCGAAGTGAAAATAACTTTAAAATTGTATAGCTTTCCCCCATCCAGAATAAGAACAAATTAGGGCTGCTCTTTCTTCCTTCTAGGATTTTATGAGCAGAAAATGGGATAATACATTCTATAGCAGATTTCAAAAGGTGAAGCAGGATTTCAATGTGAGAAATAGCGCCCTCTCATCTATGACTCATAGCCAGCAACACACATCTGCATTTGCATTGACAGTTTATTAATAACACAAGTAGATAATACTCCATGTACCAATGAGCTCTTAAGGCTTGGTCAAGATCAAACATTCCAGGATGTCTGCGAAGACCACCTATTTTTTTTCTTTATTCATCAAATAGTCGAGTGACTATAATATACCAGGCACTGTATTAGACGAGGCCTAGAAGATGACATCATTTGATTGAAGAAGACAGCATCCAGTTGCTTTTTTTTTAAGCTAGAAGTATCTAACATGAAAGAAAAATATTGCTCCATTCTTAAGTAACTCCAATAAATACTCATTAAGAACTAAAAGTATGCCAAGTGATGAGTTGGAATACAGAGAATAAGAAAACATGCCCCCTGCCCTCAAAGCACTAACAGTGTGATGATCCTACACTCAATTTTAGCTCGTTGTGCTACTGAATAAAAGTGTGTGTGTGTGTGTGTGTGTGTGTGTGTGTGTGTGTGTGTTTCTTTGCCATCTTCTCTAAGGCCTATCTATAAAAACAGTTGGTCTAATGCAATCTCTTAATTTAGCCTACTTTATTTTATGTGCAAAAAAATAACTAAGAATAACTTAATTAGCTAGACACTTGCCTATAATCTCAACACTAGATGTGGAAACAGGAGAATCGTGAATGTAGGAGCCAAGCTAGTCTTCATAGCAAGACCCCGTCTCCAAAGCTAGTTCCTAAGAAAGTAATTCAATGACAAAGTGCTTTATGCTCAAGTTCCTGGGTTTGCTCTCCTGCAGCATCAAGAAGTTGAAAGATTCTCTATAAGTATCTTCTTTAAACTCCTTACAGTCATTAGTGTCCATAAACTCAGGGGATTTGATGTACTAATCATAGTTTCCAAATTAAGTCCTGGTCTATTTTTTAAGAGGAGGGAGAAGGGGAGAAGAAGAGCCACGTGATTGATTCTTAGGCCAACCATTGAGGGCATACATGAAAGTCTTGAGAATAAAACTATTGGAGAAGGATATTCCTGGGGTTGTAAAATGAGATACTAAACAAAGCAGAGGTCACTCAGCCAGGCAGTTTTACTTTGGCAAAAGGGTGCACAGTGGCCCACACTAGTCGAGCAATCACTCCAAGGTGGGAGTACAAGTAGCTAAGTCTCACTCCATTGGTGACAGTTCAACCTCACAATCTGACATGATTGGCTAGTTCCTAATGGGTGCTATAGCAGGGGAAGGCTGCTATGGAGAGTTCCAAGAATCTCTACCATCTCTACCAAGGTGTGGCAAAATGGACAAATTTACAAAAGTTTTACAATAGGGAGGAGTTTATAGAATATTGGCATTTTGGGAGGCTAGCTCTCTCTGATAGGAAAAAGAAAAAAAAAACTGCTTCTCAGAAAAGATAATCCACATGCTTAAAGACAAGCCTCAAAGTTGCCCAGACTGTCTAGTGGTACCAGTGATATAGGATGTGTGTGTGTGTTATGGATGTTAGGAATGCAATCTAGACTTAAACATGTGCTACACAGATGCTCCATCACTGACCTACATTCCCAGCTCATCTTCAGCTCATTTTTTTCCCCACTGAATTCCACATACATAAAAGGAATCTTACAAAAAGTCAAACTAGCATACTTGCTGCAAACCCTGGCTCACGGGCTCACACAACCATTAAGGCATGAAAAACTCAAGGCAAAAAATAATTTTATGTCTGCTTTGCTCTGGGGTGCCATATAAAGGGAAAAGGGCATACTGAAATGTTCAGATTAGAAGCCAGCATATCCTCACATCCTTGGAGTTGAAAGCCAAGGAGAAAATAAACTAATTGGTTTTCTTGAGCCAAGTCAGGTCTAATCATTTGTCAGGTCCCTCAGATCAACTGCAAAGGTTATTTTTAAGATCTCATTGGGCCTTGGTCAGAATTAGGTGGCTCCCAGTCTCCTAATAGCTGCTAGAAGCAAAACTTAGGACATGAGAGGGCAAGTCCAAGGATTCCTGTAGCTGGGTTTTGAACACACCCAAAAAAGGAAGGACGTACTTCCTTAAGTATCCCTAGGATTCAAGAAACTTCCTTAAGAGTCATGCTCATGTGTAAAGTCCTAGTACTTCGTACTTGTACTTGAGTTTCTGGGGCTTTGATACATATTGTTAATCAGAACAGTTCCAACTTGCAGTTAAAGGTTATCAGGAGCTGCAGTGAAGCAATCAGGACAAACTGGATGTCTGCTGTGTGTCTATAACTGCAGATTAGAAGGACACTTCATGACATACCCCTCTGAAAGATGACGCCCACCCGTTTACCACGATTCAACATTAAGGCCGGTTCATGCTTGCCGAGTTCAAAGACGGATGAAATCATCATGGCCAAGAGGAGTCAAGTTAGAGTGTTTATCTTTCAACATGCTATATGCTGTCTCTACTTCGGCTTCCTTGACAATCACTGCTTATAAATTCTTTCTTTCTTAAGTTTTTTATGGGAAAAAAAAAGATTGAAACCTCTACCTAGGCTGTGGCTTATCGGGCATATTTCCCACTGATGGTGCTGCATTTGTTTCTAACTCTTGCACACGACAGTGCCAGACTGGTAAAGTCCCTTTCTTGTCCTTCATGTTTTTCTGCTGATCCCGAATCCCACTATATGCACATGACTATTAGTGAGGCAGTGTTTGTTGGTAAATGAAGGAAGGCTGGGCAAGGTCAGCTCTCATTCTCTCCATTCAAAGTGACTAAGTGGCCAAGGGTAGGGAAGGAATTCACAGACAGGGTTTTTGTTTGTATGTTTGCAGCGAGAAAGTTTAGCTCCAGGATCTATCTTTTCACTCCCTGCCACAATGCCTGTTTAATTTCTCTTAAATTTATATGCTGCCAGCCCCAATTGTAATTATTTAGATTCTCTCTTCTATTTTCCTTTGTCAGTGAAATAGATTGATTGGATAGGTAGTAAATGGAAGGTAATATTTTTAAAGCAAGTACCACACCCTGAATAGCATTATCTCTCTAGGAGTTTGTGAAAAACACCCCCAATATGAGCATTTTCCCTACGGTAATTGTCCATTCAAAACTTACCAAATCCTTTGCAAGAGTCACGGTGGTAACGTGAGCCTGGCTTTTTGATGTGTTACCAGAACAATCCACGTCCTGCACTGAGAAGCCCCCATAGCTTGGCCCTGTGTTCCTGGCCACAGTTGGAAGTTTTTCAGCCTGAATTGCTGCATAGTTTGTTCCAGTATCTTAATCTCTGTTGGAAAGCTGGTAGTTCCTTGTTGGTTTATATCTCTGACTACATTTTCTAGCGGATTCCTATCACCATTTCCAGCTTCTGTCCTACCTTTACTTGACAGCATAAAACATCCTTCAAACTGACTCTAGCAAACGAAGCGGGGAGATTGCCTCACACAATAGAAAAGTCCAGAAGTGGTCAAGACTCTAATGCTATCTAATAGTCTCATCACTACACTCCCTGTTTGTAGAATAAAAGGTCCGAGCCCACTTCAGGGTTTCAAAGCCCACCAATCTCTGAGCTCAAAAACTCACCAGTCTCTGAACTCAAAATCCCACCAGTCCCAGAGCTTGAAAACCCACCAATTCCCAAGCCTGAACACCCACCAATCCCCCGAGTTCAAAATCCCTGTGCTTGCCTTGAAATCCCACCAGTCCCCACCCTGGAGAACTCTACCCTGTGAGAAGCACTTTAAATAGTCTGCCTTTTGCTCATTCCCCAGCTGCTTCTCGCCAAGCAGAGGTAGCCACTCTCTTACATCTCTCCCAGTAAATCTCTTGTGTGAAGTTTGTTGTGTGGTGTGACTTCGGGCTCTCTACTGCCAAGATACCAATACACTTGTATAGTAGAAACCTTTTGCCCTGAGAGCTGTATCGCTTACACTGTCAAAACTTGTACTTCTCTTTCCAGTGCTTGGCTAGGTAGGAGGTCTTGTCTAAACCGTAAATGTGATACTGAGCGTTCCATGGAGGGATCCTTCTACCTTCTTTGTATCAGTAATCCCCGATTTGGATTCCTTTGTCCTGGCTTAAGTGCTGTGTCTGTTCTCAAACCAAATACTTCCTGGTTCTCTTTAGTTGTTGTTCTCCTCCGGGTTGTTGGTTTTGAGGTGGGGTCGCTTATAGCCTAGGTTAATCAGAAACTGTCTGAAGCCAAGGATAACCTTGAACTTCTATTCCCCTTGCTTCGATATGTGGAATTCTGGGGACAACAACCCTGTGTGCCTCCCCTGGGGTTTATGTAGTACTGGGGATAGAACCCATGGCCTGCTTTATGCTAAACTAACACTCTACCAACTGAGCTTCATTCCCCAATCCAAAAACAAACCCTTGAAAAGAGTTAATGATATTCTATTTAGTCTGGTCAGCTTCTGGAACTATCTGGAACCTTTATCCAACCTCTGAGTCAAGAGAGGAGAGACTTCTAGGAGGAGCTGGGGTGAAAGAAGGGATGCTATGACCAAAGCCCTGCTCGGTCCTTGATGTCCTGTAGGCACAAGCATCCTTCAGGTGTAAGAATTCTTGTGGATAAATTGTATCAGGAAGTGGGGTCCAGATAGACTTTGGACAGTGTTTCAAACTAGATCCATTTCAGTTAAGACCAAGTGGTTCCTCCCAGTTTGTAACTGACTGCCCAGCATCACAATTTAACATGAATAAAATGCCTGATCAATGACCTCAAATTATCTCTGAAAAGATGAAGTACTTTTCCATTATAAAGTTAAATCTCTGAAAAGATGGATAATCACATAATAATATCTTTAATTAGGCATGGTTTTTAAAAGGTTTGGGGGTTTGGGTTTTAGTTTTGATGATAGGAAAGCTTCAACCTAGAACCTTTTGCAGGCCAGGCAAACTCTATCATGGAATTACCTCCCTCCCTCAAAAGATCATTCTTCATTTATAATTATTTTTTAAATAAGTAAAATGTTTTTTGGGTTTTTGTTTTTTGTTTTTTTGTTTTTTTGTTTTTTTGTTTTTTTGTTTTGTTTTGTTTTGTTTTTAGTATTTTTAATAGCCTTTCCTGGAGAAGAAAATGAAAAAAATATGAAGATTAAAGGTTAATAATGTATAATCATCACTGGTATTAATGTCAATGATTATATCTACTTAAACATATATATTTCTTTATTCTGGACTGGTAAAATTGCTCAGTAAGTAGAGACACTTGCTGCCAAACTGAAAAATGATCTAGCAGTCTGTATTGTCTTTTGAAAGATACCTGAAGCTCATTTGGAATTTGTTGCCATTTGTAACCCAAGTATAAAGGATTTCAAATTGTCAGAGAATTTTATCTCTCTCTCTCCTCGCTCCCTTCCCCTCCCCTCCCCTCCCCTCCCCTCCCCTCCCCCCCTCTCTCTCCTCTCTCTCTCTCTCTCTCACACACACCAACCACATTCCTTGCACATGGAAGGAAAACATATAAGAGCATATATAAGAATGTTTCATGGTAAAGTGTGAACTGGGGATGTAGCTCAGCAGTAGAGCGCTTACCTAGTATGTGTGAGGCCCTCGGTGCAATCTTTAGGACAGGAAAAATGAGTAAAATATAACAAAATAGTCTTGAAAATACTTTCTTTAACTTTCTAAGTAGAAATAAACAGCTAATTCTTAGGAACAAAAAAGAAAGATCCTCTTCTGGTTAGAAACGCCAGTCAATAAGACTTGATTTTAAAAGGAATCATCTGTGTCGGGGAAAAGAAAATCATTTTATAGTTCAGTGACTTAATACTGTGCTTTAAAAGACTGTGCTCCTTGAGGAACAAATCAGTTTAAAAATACTCTTCATGAAAGGTTTCACAAGGAGATCATAAAATCTTCATTTTACAGCTACTTCTTAAAACGCCCCAATAACCATTTACATTTCAACGCTGAATCGTCAAAAAGCCAAAAGTGGCTTCTGAGTAAGACAGCACCCGGGTACATTTGATGGACAGGAGCATCTCTTTCATCCCTGTAGGACATCCCTGCACAGCTAAAGTGGTAAGACACAATGCAAGAGGAAGCTCTTTAACTCCCCACCCCCAAATCACTGTCTAAGCAGAAGGCTGGCCTGCCCCCCACCCCAGACTCCCACTCGTCACCTTCTTAATCTTTCACCAGGAATGCCAATCCTCCCCCAGCTCTGTGCTTTTTAAAGTATAGGCTTCTGCACGGAACCGCACAGCTCCACTGAGCCTCCACAGGAAGCGTCACTACATGCTGTTCAGTGTTTCTCTAAAGATGGGCCAGGAGACATCCTGTTAACAAGGCCCCGAGATGGGCAAATCCAAGATTCCTCAGGATCCTATAACATCCTTAACCTCCAAATGAAGAGCCAAGCAGTTCCTGCCTTGCAGAACCACTCTTCTCCAACACAGTGGCAGGCCACTTTACTAAGGGTCAGAATAACAGTCCCCAGGAACTGCCTCCTACAGAAGAATGGTTTGGAAGGACACTGGTGAAATTTCTTTCTTGTGTTTGTACTAGAAAAGTCAGTGTTGCTTTTGGTGGTAAGTTTGTTCCTTGAAGCTAAAGACTTGCATCTAATCATATGCCCTCTTTGAACTAACTGCTTCCAGGTAAAGGCAAGCATCCGGGCTCTTTCTGCTGCCCACTTTCTATGTCTAAGCTCACTGGACAGGTTGATTGCACCTGGGTTAGTCAGCCTTCTGCTACTGTAACAAAATGCCCGAGGTTATCAGCTTAAAAACGTGAAAGGTTGTTGGGCACGATGGCTCACTTCTGTAATCCAAAAATGTTAGTGGCTGAGATGGATTAACAGAAGTTTCACGGCAGCTGAACACTGTCTTACCCCACCACCACCTTCCTCATTTGCTCTCCACCTTCTCTTTCTGAGCTAGGGTCTCTTACTGAAACTCACTGATAGGCTATGCTGGCTAGCTGGTGAGTCCTGGGGCTCCTGCTTCCTCTGTATCTCTAGTGCTAGGATGACAGATGCATGTAGCCATACCAGACTCTTTTTTTACATGTCTGCCAGGGAATCAGAGCCAGGTCCCCGTGCTTGTGTGGCAAGAGTCTACCAACTGAGCCATCTCCCCAGCCCTAAGAGACACTTTAAGCTTCAGGGTTTAAAATTATGCTTCTTAACAGCTGTAAGGAAATCGTTACAGCAGCAGGCTTTCCAACAGATTTCAGATTTGAGACTTTAATCTTCATATTTTATAAATGTAATGTTTTGAAAATTCAGGTACATACAAAACACCAAGAAATGTTTCCAAATTTTCCCTTTGTCATTTAATAAGAAGAGAATTTCTTTACATGTATCTGATACATCTGTAATTTATATATTGATACCTATTTAATACATTGCATCTTATAATTATTTCTGTGATTGATTTAACATTTATGACTTCCTAACCCAGAATTACTCATAATGAACCTATGTATGTACATACATTATCAGATAAAGCTAAAAAGAGTAATAAGCTAAGAATAAAATATTGAATTTCATACAGACATCGCATTCGGTAAGTTTTGGTCAAAGTGCTTGAGAATAAACGACTGTGAGTGCTCAGGCCTACACGGAACATTTCATCAATCCTCCCACCCATGCCAAGGCTCAGGGAACAGCACAGAGAGGAGGCGGGGAAGGCAGCAGAGCTGGAGGGTGCGGAGGAGCTCGGTGCAATGCCGTCCTGTGGACGTCACATGGCTGTTGCACTCAGGAACTCACAGCAGCTGTGGTTACCTGTGAAGACTTACACAAGATCAAGCCAACTAACCAGCATGGATGGGGAGGTGACTCGTGAGACGCCTCCCCTAACTTTGGCAGTCTTGGCAGATGACAGCTGCTGAAAGAAAGAAAAACATTCCTTGGGGTGTGGCCACGGACAGGTTGTCCATGGTCCAAGGGACAGCCCCACATAGTGCACAGTGGGTAGCACTAAACTGACTTAGCTTTTTAAAAAGAAAAAAAGGGCGTGAAGATGAGAGGTGGGTGCGTTGTGTGGGGTAGGGGCTCTATGATCCTGTTCCATCATAAACACACACGCAATTCTCAAAGAAGAAAAAAATGAAATTTCAGTTCCTGATACTAAGAACTATGAGGGAAACAAAGCAAGCTTTAAAGATTTCAATTCCTTATTATAGAAAAAAAAAATCCTATTATTTTTATTCCTGTAAGACCACAAAACTTTGAATTTTGGAAGGGAATTTGTGGGACTGGAGAGAGGTCTCTGGGCTTCAGAGACCTTGCTGTATCTGCAGAGGACTCGAGTTCAGTTTGCAGCACTCTTGTCGGGCAGCTCATAACCTGTGACTTCAGCTCCAGAGGATCAAATGTCCTCTTCCGACCTCTATGGGTATCTACACACATGTAACATACACAGACACACACATTCACATGAGTAAAAATCAAAACAAATCCTTAAAACTTAATTTCTGTAAGTAAGAAAGGATCTTCTAGGGTAATGTTTCAGTGTTGTGTTCTTGCAGGCTTGTCTTGTCATATTTCATATGTGCTGGAATTTGAAAGTATCCCCATTAATAGCTGTACATACATTACTTCCATATGAAATATATGAATATTTCATATACCACTCTAACCAGTGTTACTAATTTTTGCAGTATACTCCTGATCATGTTGCTGGACCTGGAGCAGACATTGACCCCACACAAATAACCTTCCCTGGATGTGCTTGCATCGAAACTCCATGTGTCCCTGGCACTTGCTCTTGTCTTCGCCATGAGAATAACTACGATGACAATTTATGCCTTAGGGATGTGGGATCCGAAGGAAAGTACGCCAAGCCAGTTTTTGAATGCAATGTTCTGTGCCAGTGTGGCATGCGCTGCAGAAATAGGGTGGTCCAGAATGGCCTACACTTCCTTCTCCAGGTGTTCCAGACAGAGAAAAAAGGCTGGGGACTTCGGACTTTGGAATTTATACCCAAGGGAAGATTTGTCTGTGAGTATGCTGGGGAGGTGTTAGGATTCTCTGAAGTGCAAAGAAGAATTCACCTACAAACATCACATGACTCAAATTACATCATCGCTGTCAGAGAACACATTTACAGTGGACAGATCATGGAAACATTTGTCGACCCTACCTACATAGGAAATATTGGGAGATTCCTCAACCATTCTTGTGAACCAAATCTGTTGATGATTCCTGTCCGAATTGACTCAATGGTACCCAAGCTGGCACTTTTCGCAGCCAAAGATATTTTGCCAGGAGAAGAACTCTCTTACGACTATTCAGGAAGATTCCTTAACCAAGTAAGTAGTAAAGACAAAGAAAAGATAGACTGTAGCCCACCACGAAAGCCTTGTTACTGTGGGGCCCAGTCATGCACCACTTTCCTGCCCTATGACAGTTCACTATATATGGCCCCTTAGAAAATCCAGGCACCAGTTAGGAAAGGAGATCCTACCTGCCGGCCCCTTTGCAGACAGAAATCAGAGGGAGCCAAGCATTAAGTGATAAAATACCATCTGGGTTCGTCTCCTACAAGCAAACTACTCTCAAGGGAAGGCTACCTCATAGTCCGCATCTTGTTCATCCCTGTAAGACAAGGGGTTGCCCAGCCCTGCCAGGTTCCCACATTCAACTCAGCAATTTGGCCCAGATAGAATGTCCATCAATACACTCTCTCCCAGAATACTTGTCTTTGTAGCTAAGTGTGGGTAAGTGGGTATGTTGTAACTAACAGGATACAAGCAAACAGGATGAATCCTTGGGCATCGTCCTTGTATTTCTTCTTGGAAACCAGAAGTCAGACCTGATGGCTGGAGTTGGAACAGCCATCCTAAAGCCAGGACGACCCTGGCAAAGGGTCATTCAGAGCAAATCAACAAGGTATCTGGCACTGGAGAAAAATACTGCTAGTCCTGACTGGATGGATGCCTCTGCACTTGTAGGTGAGGAGCCTACAATGTTAAGCTACTGCTGCCTCACATTTGAGCAAACCTCATGTATGATTCAGCAAGACCTCAGCCTTGCTTTTTGGCTAGTCTTGCCGGCAATAAAGCTGTCTTCTATCTATTTGACTCCCGATCTTATTACTTGTTTGGCTCTAAACATGAATTCAGAAGGATGGCTGTTAAGTTTACCTGCTAAATCTTATTAATCACTGACAGTAATGAAGCACAACCATTGATTTCCATTTCTAGTCAGGTCAAGAGAGGAAGCCTATTGTAAAGGTTTTGCTATCCTCTTGGCGCTGTTGCAGGGCTTGTGAAGTTAGGTTTCAAAACCTCCAACAGCCTCACTCCTTCATTTATTAGGAACACAAGAATAACCCTGTCAACACTATAGAAGCAAGTGGGCGTTTCATAATTCCATTTAAAGTTGTGAAGCGACAAAGGCTTCTAACTTCTAGCTGGCCTTGTTAAAGAAGGATAATAGAAAAACATAGTCAGCTGCAGTCTGGAGAGTATAGCCCAGTGGTGGAGCACCTGCCTAGCATGCAGAAGCTCCGGATTCCAGCATGTGTACCACATATGAATAAATAGACAGCTCTTTGAAATATCAGGTTCATTCTATGGATATTCTGTGGAAATTAAATATCTTAAAAGGCAAATACTCAGTCATGTATATTATTAGTAAAAAGAAATCAATTTCTGCAGTACATATAAACCATACTACAAGAAGGCTCTGGGCTTTAAAAAGAGATTTCTATTATTTATAACATCCTATTCCAGTGTAATAACCTAAGTGTTAATTGCCCATTAGGGAAAAAAAAACTATGTGATTTATCTCAGTAAAGGTGCTGTGAGTATATCAGAGTGTATGATCTCACAGCTTCAGAAATTATTCCCTGGGAATGAGATAATAGACTGTACATAAAATGTCCCAAGGTTCAAGGGTACATTGTCAAAATTTGCCTCCAAACTAATTTCTCTCTGAGAAATAATCAAATCTTTCCAGTACTTAAATTTCTTGGGGCAAGGGAGAGCCTATTTTTCATAAGTCAGCTTGTATCTCTCACTCCAAAAAATGGTTCTTTTTGTTATACTGTTACTAAAGGACCTAAACTACATAAGAAGCAAGAAGGAAATCTTTGGGGGAGGGGGAAATTTTGGCTCACTATCTGGCTAAGCAGTCCTTTGCTGCTTTTCAGCTGCACGCTACTGAACATCTCCATCTTGACTGGGGTGTATTCACAAAGGGCAATCTGCTCAGACACATCAGCACCCAGCCCTGTGGCACTTCAGCCACAGGGAAAACTGAATACAAGAAACCTGAGATTGTGTTTGTGTGTGTGTGTGTGTGTGTGTGTGTGTGTGTGTGTGTGTGTGTGTTCATTGTCTTGTTACTTTCTATTGCTCTGATAAAACACCCTGACTAAGGCAACTTCTAAAAGAAAGTTGGACTTACGTTTCCAATGAGAGGCCATGATGGCAAAGAGGTGGCAGCAGGAACAGTGGAGAGCTCACATCTTGATCTGCAAGCACAAGACAGAGAAAACTGAGAATAGCATGAGTCTTTGAAGCCCCAATGCCCACTCTCAGTGACACACCTCCTCCAACAAGGCTATTCCTCCTTGTCCTTCCCTAACAGCAACTGGAAACCAAGTATTCAACTATACGATTTGGGGTCATTCTTAACTTAAACTGACGCAGCCTCATGTACTTTCTTACTCTTAAATAAAAGAAACTCCTGAAAACCATAGTCCTAAGGTTAAAGCTGAAGCCTATAAGTCTGATGCTTATACTTGTCAGAGAAAAATATGTAAAAATATTTAAAAGATTTAAGGATCCTGATTGACTGTGACTTTAAAAATGTATTTATATGACTCTCATGGTGTGATAAACATAGCACTTCATTTCTGTGATCTTCATAAGTCCCATCACCTGACTCTGATCATGAGGGGGGAAAGTAAGATAAATGCAATAAAGAAGCATTCTATAAAGGTTTTGACCATAGCTCCTCAGAAACTGCCAACGTCATCAAAGACAAGGAAAGTCAGAGCAGGAGAAATGGCTCAGGAGTTAAAAAGCACTGGCCATTCTTCCAAAAGACCTGGGTTCAATTCCAGCATCCATCTGAACTCCAGTTCTAGAATATCCACTACCCTCTTTTGGCCCCCTTCAGCACTGTATAAATGTGGTACACTTACATTCAAGCAAAACACCCAAAATAGACTTTTTTTTCTTGAATTATAAAAATACAAAGAAAAAGTTAAGTCAGAAACGGCCACAGCCAAGAGGAGGCAGAGGAGAGAGGACATCTAGATGTGATGTGATGTCCTGGGAAACTACAGTGTCAACTCCAGACTTCACTTAAGCGTGACATGTCAGTGTTGATTCAGTAACTGTTAACACGTGTAGCAGGGGAAGATGGGGTGTAAGGTATGACGACAGTCAGTGGCTCTGGGTGCTGGAACACAGTTCTCAAGTTTTTCCATAAATCTGAAACTGTTCCGTAAAGGTCTACTACAAAAGTAAATGCAAACAATTTGAAAACCTATTTCTCTGATGAATATATATATATATATATGTGTGTGTGTGTGTGTGTGTATATGTATATATATGTACATATATACGCACACACACATAGCAAGGAAGTCAATGAAAAATGCTTACTTAAGGTCATTAATTAGTGATATACAAGTCAAAGCCACAGCTACCACTCCACCTACACTATAACAGCTAAAGTCAGAATGGCCATGATAAAAGTTGACAAGGATATAGAGATATTGGAACATCACATATGATTAGTGGGGTTACAAAATTATATAGGTATTTTGCAAGGCAGTTTAGCATTTCCTTACTTAATGTAACTATGTAGAACCTCAAGAAACCTCGAAACAGAGCTGTGACAAATTAGTGGTTGCTAAAGACTGGACACAGCAGCATCGGGAGAATGTGATGAATATTCTTGGCTATCAACTTGACTACATCTATATTTTACTTAAATGCAAATGGTTGGGCATACCATTGAGGGATTCTTTATTAATCAAAACTCTTGATTTACTTATAGATTTAATTATAATGTTTAATTCTGAAGAAATAGTTCTTCAGGATCCAGCATATACTGAAAACCAGCTAAGACATCCAGCCTTTTGAATTAAGCAACTACTGAATTCTTCCTTCCATTGTTAGACAACTGTTGTTGAACTAGAGGGAGCACAGCTTGTAAGCCATTCTAATAAATCCCCTTTATATAAAAAGATGATAGACAACAGACAGATAGATAATGAATAGGTTCTTTCTATAAGTTCTGTTCCTTTAGAGACCCTTGATAAAAACAGGGCTGCTGATTGCTAGAGATATAGTAGCATGTTTGGAAAGGATAATAAAATATTCTGGAGCTATTCAGGACTATTTTGTAATTTGTTGTGCTTTTTTAAAGGGGAGATTTTTTTAAAATTATACCTCCACTATGCTTCTTTCAGAAAAGGAGAGAAGAGGGGAGGGAAGAGGAGGAACCTCAAACCTGAAACCCTGAACATATCTTTAGGCCCTAGAAAAATGCTTGTCTACTTGCCTGGTGTTGGTTTTTTTGTCTCTGTTTAGATTTATTTATTTTCTGTATATGAGTGTTTTGTTTACATGGATGTCTGTGTAGCACTGTGTATGCCTAGTGCCCAAGGAGGTCAGAAGAGGGCACTGGATCTCCTGGTACTGGAGTCACAGATGTTTGTGAGCCACAATGTTGCTTCTGAGACACGAATCTGGGTCCTCTGCAAGATCAAGAGCTTATAGCCTACTTCCATCCATTCCCCCAAGTTCCTTTCTGTTTGCAGAATAAGACACAGCTTTGCCTAATGTTGTAAGATGCTTGTGGCTAGAGCCATTATCACCATAGATGGATGCTGCACTGGGATGCAAGAGGAATGTGAACTGCAAAAATGTTTGGGTTGGAAAGAAAAGAATCACGTTCATTAATGCACTAAATCCTTCCCTTCAGCACAAACACCACCTTAAGTGCCTTTCCCTTCCTGTTCTCATTTAGAGGTCAAGAGGTGTTCACAAACTACACAGTATTTACTATGACTGCCTGGAAACAGATTTTTCAAACTATTATACAGCTCATATTGCTTTACATGTGTTTATGTGTGATTATTTTTATTAGATATTTTCTTTATTTACATTTCAAATGTTATCCCCTTTCCTAGTTTCCCCTCCAAAAACCCCCTATTCCTCCTCCCCTCCCCCTGCTCACCAACTCACCCACTCCTGCTTCCTGACCCTGGCAGTCCCCTATATTGGGGCATAGAGCCTTCACAGGACCAAGGGCCTTTCCTCCCATTGATGACCAACTAGGCCATCCTCTGCTACATATACAGCTACCGCTATGAGTCCTACCATGTGTTTTCTTTAGTTGGTGGTTTAGTCCCAGGGAGCTCTGGAGATACTGGTTAGTTCATATTGTTGTTCCTCCTATAGGGCTGCAAACCACTTCAGCTCCTTGAGTACTTTCTCTAGCTCCTCCATTAGGGACCCTGTGCTCCATCCAATGAATGACTGTGAGCATCCACTTCTGTATTTATCAGGCACTGCCAGAGCCTCTCAGGAGAGAGCTATATCAGGCTCCTGTCAGCAAGCTCTTGTTGGTATCCACAATAGTAAATGGTTTTGGTGGTTGTTTATGGGATGGATCCCCAGGTGGGACAGTCACTGGATGGTCATTCCTTCAGTCTCTGCTTCACACTTTGTCTCTGTAACTCTTTCCATTGGTGTTTTATCCCCCCTTCTAACAAGATCTGAAGTATCCACATTTTGGTCTTCTTTCTTCTTGAGTTTCATGTGTTTTACATATTGTATCTTGGGTATTCTGAGTTTCTGGGTGCATATCATGTGTGTTCTTTTGTGATTGGGTTACCTCACTCAGGATGATGCCCTCCAGATACATCCATTTGTCTAAGAATTTCATGAATTCATTGATTTTAATAGCTGAGTAGTACTCCATTGTATAAATGTACCATATTTTCTGTATCCATTCCTCTGTTGAGGGACATCTGGGTTCTTTCCAGCTTCTGGCTATTATAAATAAGGCTGCTGTGAACATAGTGGAGCATGTGTCTTTATTACATGTTGGAGCATCTTCTGGGTATATGCCCAGGAGTGGTATTGCTGGGTCCTCCAGTAGTACTATGTCCAATTTTCTGAGGAACTGCCAAACTGATTTCCAGAGTGATTGTACCAGCTTGCAATCCCACCACCAATGGAGGACTGTTCCTCTTTCTCCACATCCTTGCCAGCATCTTCTGTCACCTGAGTTATTGATCTTAGCCATTCTGACTGGTGTGAGGTAGAATTTCAGGGTTGTTTTGATTTTCATTTCCCTGATTGTTGTGTCTGGCCAGCAGACCACAACCTGGGTTCTAGCCTGGAAAGGCATTTTGGAAACCTGGAAGAGAAGAGGGGCTAGGTGGCGAGAGAAAAGAATGTAGCCAAGACAGTTACTCTGATCAAGGCTCAAATTTTATTGTTGCGACACTAGTTATGAAGGAAGGGGGAGGGGACCCGATTCCCGCCGAATAATCTCGGGTCCAGTAGAAAGGTGCACGTGTGTGGCTCCTCAGGTTTTAGCAGTGGGCGTGGCAGAACGAATGAGCAGGAAGCTCCACCCCGAGCAAGCAGGTTTCAGGCTGGGGGAGGGGAGACTACATCTCCTCCCTTTTATTAACAAAATTAAAAAAAAGAAAAAGCTGGCCTGAGGGGGGAAAAATTATCTATGCTCAATAGTTCTGCCTGGAATCTAGGGCTAAAGAAAAAACTTGCTTCACTGGGATTCTTTAACTTTTCTTATGGTAAACTGTATCTGGCTTAAGACTGTCCTTTCTTATCTTAGTGAACAACTAACTGAAAAGCCTGGAGCTGTAGGCTCTGACTTTATAATGCTAATTAGTACTTGGTAGGTAACTTTCTAGTTGAATTTTAAGTAGGGCGTTGGAACTTTGGCTAAGTTTGACTGAACAAATGTGAAATACACTATAACACTAAGTTGATATTTCTCCGCTTTTTTGGATGATAGGTGGGAAACAGGGAGAAGGAGTTCGACCGGCTCTTGTAGTACAAGGCCAATTGGCTTTTTTATTTGGGTGGGAGGCAGTGAAGGGCTTGCCCTTTCAATAGTACGTCTCCAATCTCTCTCCCCCCTATTAATTAAGTTAAATAAGGCAACGCTTAACTGAGGTGATCAAATGATTTTCTCATCTGTAGATGAGTGGGCTTTTAACCTTGGCTTGGGTGGACATGGACCCGATTCCTCCCGTGGGTACTGGTAAAACCCACACATGTGGCTCTCGGTATCTTTTGGGGAGGCGAGGTAGAGCCGGAAAATATTTTTTATTTTTAACCAAAATATGATACCAACCTCTTTTAAACCGGGTTTATCTCACAGGAAACTCAGAAATGGTCAAGCTGGACCTTCCCTTGTAGTAGTTTTGCACCAAGCGGTGCCCATACTGAATTTGTACAATCACAAACCAGTATGCACAGTTCTGAGTGTTGTGCAGCTCCTAAAGGAGAATTATCAACCTCAGAATTAGTAAAGCCTAAGCAAGAATTATGTCGTTAGTAACACCACGATTTGTGGCTAAAATAGGAGCTGGAAGTCGTTCCTCCTCATCCCTGTTTTTTTTTACAGCCTATTGAGCTAAGGACACCTTGCAGTAACAGCAAGGGTGAAAAGCCAGAGGTCAGCTAAGGGGCTAAGCCTGTCTATCAAAATAAAAACCAATCTTTATTAATATAGAAATATCTACTTTTCTAGCCCTCTTGGTAAACCTAATTTTTAACTCAGACTGAAAACCACGTGCTGGAAATGTCCTGAGACTGGGGGTAACAGCTGCCACCTGTGTGCTCTAGGGGGGCGGGGATGCACATCCACTGGTCCGCCTCGAGAATGTTGATTTACCTGCTTGAAAGACAAAATCTTGAAAGACAGTGAGAAAGTAGGAAAGCAGAACTTCTTTTGGGGAACTCTAGGTACTTTATTTAAATGCAAACTGTAAAGCTGAGGCTAGTCTCCAGCCTCCTGTCGGGGAGCTGGCTCAGAGAGTAGCTTTTTCGGAGCCTGAGTCCTCAAGCCGACTTTTAAGCAAAAAAGGAATTTTAGTCCTCAAGGTGATACTTTAGAAGATTTAGAATCTGTGTTCATCTAACAAATTAATTTATCTGGCAGCCACTGCGCTCTATCTTTATCTCGTGAAAAAACACAAACTGAGTCCCTACCCCAAATTAGAACTGGATCTGGACCCTTCTATTCATTAGTCAGGGGGTCCTTTCATTTTACTAATGTATTAAGTGAACAATTGCTCTTTAATAGCTTTTTCTACTAGCTGTAAGGCCAGCAATCCTTCTGAGGTTAGGGATCTAGGGGAAGTGGGGGATGTGCTCTGAATTAACTTTGCTAGGTAATTTAGAATATAGGAATCTCTAACATTGGACTGAATATTAGACCAGTCTGAGATTGAGTTAGAATGGCTGGTCACACTGAAGAAAGGAGAAAAATCATTATGACTCTATTAAATGACTAATTTTACTAAGTCTGAATATACAGTCTCTGATGTACTATTGCCATAAAGTTAAAAGGCTAGAAGCTAGTCTAAACTGGAAAAATGACAAGTAAGGATGGATCTAAAACATGAATTTAATTTAGTTTTTTAGTCAATACAATCAGGACATGAGTCAACTTACCTACCAGCTCGTCACACGAATTTACTAATATGCTTCTGCAGCGTTCTGTGGAGAAAACCTGTTTTTCCCTTTTCTAATAAGGTAGTTGTTTTAGGATTAATCTATAAGCCAATAAGTAGATCCCTTTAAGATACTATAAAGCATTTATTAAACTCTTTGACATTAAAATATTAGATTTTGAAAATAAAGGTAAGACTTAAATAGTGTGCATGGGAATGCACTAAATAGTATGCACGGAGATACAATTTCTTTCTTTTTTGTCTTTTAAGAAGTTAAAGTTTTAAAATTTTACAATACCTAAACCTTTGAATTAATAACTAGTTGACAAAACATTTTAAATACTTGGCTGTAAAGGGGCAGTGACTAATTGCACTTTTAATCAATTTTCTTAAGGAGCAGTTGTAACTAGAAGGCTTGCAAAGTTATTAAGAGTTACATGTGCATAATTTATTTATTTATTAACTAGAAATATGCATAAGCAATTGTAAATTTGAGAATTAATAGTATCTGAGGGATGAACAATTTAAGCAATTGCGAGCTCAGAGATATGGCATTGACTATTAATATACAAATTAAGGTTTGATTGTTTAGCATTTTAAAACACCATCTACAGCACACAACTAGATCATCTGTGCTGGAACAGGGGAAACTGTGTCTTAAGACTCCGCCCCACAGAAGCTAGTTGGGCCCACGTGGGCCAACGATCCGCTGGGAGGATGAGAAAAATGACTTTACAATAATGTTTTCTTTTTGGCCAAAGAATTGTTTTGGGCACAACCAATTTTTAATTACCAATTAATAACAATTATAAAAGCTTTATTTTTTGTAGAAACTTTTGTAGTAAACTAAAACCCTAAGTAATAAAAGGATATTGTCTCTGAATCTTTTGGGTGAGAGCAAGGATTTAAGGTAAACTTTAAGAAGCATTAGTTAATAAAATACCTTTTACTTAGGAAACAATATACACTGAAAGATTAAAACTCTTGGCTTCTTGTATAGAAGCAGAAACAATAAAATTTTTTCTTACATAATGTAAAGTTACATTAGCCATACCTAGAGGCAAAATTTTTTAGTGATTACAGTTCACTAGAAGCAAAACTCTTTGAATTTAAGCATTATTTTAAACATCTGAATAGATCTGCAACACTGTTAAAAAGAATTTCTCTTGAACACAGGGAAAAATCTTTCTCAGGCACTGTTTGCAAAACAAAAGAAAGGCCACAAGCTGCTCTGGGGCTGCCCAGAGCCCTGCATTGACTCAAACGTAAAATACTTTTTAATCTGAGCATCCTGGCCCTCTTGTAATAAGGACCGATTCTAGAGAAACAATATAACTGTCTACGCCTCCAAATTTTGATACTCTTTCTTAAGATGACTTACAGTTAAAACGTTCTTCACAACTTTAGTGTTGTGAAAAAATTGCCCGTACTGCAGTTTCCTGCCAGGCAGCAACTATAACCAAACTGTTTGTCTAATTTATTTACAAAGACAAACATAACTAGATAACTCTGTCACAGTTTTGTATGAAGTGAGCTGTATGAGCGCTCTCATAAGATGATTACTCTTGTAATTATCTTAATTACAGTATACAGGTGAATTAAAGATCTTAAATTTGAAGTCAAACTGCAAGCTGCAGTCAATGGAACAATAGCAGTTTTAACCATAATTTTTAAGTTTTTGTGCAAGGTTAGGATAATACCTGTAACCTTGGGAAAGCAAAACCCAAGTTTAAAACAATTTATTATCTTTAAAATCAATATTAGAAGCATTACTATCATATTACGAAGTTTGGATGTCAATTAATACCTATGAATACCTATTAAAGCAAGCTTTAATGCTTTAATAAAGAGACATTGCTTTAAATCTTATTTTAAATTTTACTATTTAGGATACGAACCACATTAATTATTACCTAAACTAGAAATATCTTTAGAGACCCAGCCTCTTGGGCTGCCTTATGCCATGTGTCGGAAGGACTCTAAACTTGAGTTATCAAATTTAACACTAACCATCTGTAGCAATGTAACAATTATTAATCTTAACCAACAACTTATGAGCTGATTGTGAAAACACTCAGAGCACATTATCAATAAAAAAGAACCAAATGAAGCAGTTACATTTAGACCAATCAGAGAATAATAATTTTTGTAGTTACAACCATAAAAATAAAAAACACTTTACCATTGTCAAACACATTAATCATGAACCATTTATTAGCTTTTTTACTCTGAAACTTAGAGGCTGTGCACTCGACCTTATTTCCTAAAACGAACAGTTTTTCTAGCAGGGGCCCTCCCGCCACGTGTCTGATTCTTGGATGAAACACGTGGCAGCTTTCGGCTTTGCAGATAAAGTTTTTTATACCATCTTTATTATCCAACACAAAACATAGAACATTCATTCATACAGACTGGACACGAACATACATGAATTGAACACGAGAACAGATTGGTGCACCGGACATTAGACAAGACACAAAAGGGAACAGAGTACTCCTGCTATAAGGCCCAGAGAGATATTTCTCTCTGCTTTTTGGGACATTTTCCTCCCTTATGATGCATCTTTTATTAACTGGGGCAATCCGCCTATTCCTTTTAATAAACCCTTTCTTTTCTCACACCTCATGTAGCTTCGGAGAGCTACGGCCTACCGCCTATTACCCAGCTCCTCACTGCTGAACCTAAGTGAACCAGCGCTCGGGTTTAACGCTGTCTCAGCTTAGCCCATACCTTCTCCGGTATGAATTTCCCTTATCCTTTATTTTATGGAGCTCCGAACCAGCAGCGTCTCTTCCAAAAATCCTTTGCCGTTTCTCAGTCCCGCGTTGGTTCGCCAATTGTTGTGTCTGGCCAGCAGACCACAACCTGGGTTCTAGCCTGGAAAGGCATTTTGGAAACCTGGAAGAGAAGAGGGGCTAGGTGGCGAGAGAAAAGAATGTAGCCAAGACAGTTACTCTGATCAAGGCTCAAATTTTATTGTTGCGACACTAGTTATGAAGGAAGGGGGAGGGGACCCGATTCCCGCCGAATAATCTCGGGTCCAGTAGAAAGGTGCACGTGTGTGGCTCCTCAGGTTTCAGCAGTGGGCGTGGCAGAACGAATGAGCAGGAAGCTCCACCCCGAGCAAGCAGGTTTCAGGCTGGGGGAGGGGAGACTACACCTGATAACTAATGATGTTGAACATTTTTTTAGGTGATTCTCAGCCATTCAGTATTCCTCAGTTGAGAATGCTTTGTTTAGCTCTGTATTCCATTTTTAATAAGGTTATTTGGTTTTCTAGAGTCCATCTTCTTGAATTCTTTATATACATTGGATATTAGTCCTCTATCAGGTGTAGGATTGATAAAGATCTTTTGCCAATCTTCTGGTTGCCTTTTTGTCTTATTGACAGTGTACTTTGCCTTACAGAAGCTTTGCAATTTTATGAGGTCTCATTTGTTAATTCTTGATCTTAAAATACAAGCCATTGGTGTTCTGTTCAGGAATTTTTCCCCTGTACCCATGTCTTTGAGGCTCTTCCCAACTTTCTCCTCTATAAGTTTCAGTGTCTCTGGTTTTATTTGGAGGTCCTTGATCCACTTAGACTTGATTTTGTACAAGGAGATAATTGTACATGGATCAATTTGCATTCTTCTATATGCTAACCACCAGTTGAGCCAGCAGCATTTGTTGAAAATGCTGTCTTTTTTCCACTAGATGGTTGTAGCTCCTTTGTCAAAGATCAAGTGACCATAGGTGTGTGGGTTCACTTCTGGGTCTTCAATTCTATTTCATTGATCTACCTGTCTGTCACTGTACCAGTACCATGCAGTTTTTATCACAATTGCTCTGTAGTACAGCTTTAGGTCAGGGATGGTGATTCCACCAGAGGTTCTTTTATTGTTGAGAATAGTTTTTGCTATCCTAGGTTTTTTTGTTTTTTGGTTTTTGGTTTTTGTTTTGGGTTTTTTTTTATTTTTTTGTTATTCCAGATGGATTTGCAAATTGCCCTTTCTTTCTTCCTTTCTTTCTTTCTTCCTTCCTTTCTTTCTTTCTTTCTTTCTTCCTTTCTTTCTTTCTTTCTTTCTTTCCTTCTTTCTCTCTCTCTCTTCCTTCCTTCCTCTCTCTCTCTCTCTCTCTCTCTCTCTCTCTCTCTCTTTCTTTCTTTCTCCGAGATGGGGTTTCTCTGTATAGCCCTGGCTGTCCTGGAACTCACTTTGTAGACCAGGCTGGCCTCTAACTCAGAAATCCACCTGCCTCTGCCTCCTGAGTACTGGGATTAAAGGTGTGCACCACCACCCCAGGCCCTTTCTAACTCGTTGAAGAATTGAGTTGGAATTTTGATGGGGATTGCATTGAATCTATAGATTGCTTTTGGCAAGAAGGCCATTTTTCTACATTAATCCTGCCAATCCATGAGTATGGGAGATCTTTCCATCTTCTGAGATCTTTGATTTCTTTCTTCAGAGACTTGAAGTTCTTATACAGATTTTTCACTTGCTTAGTTAAAGTCACACCAAGGTTTAGGAGTTCTCTGGTGAAATTTTTGGGGTCATTTTTATATACTATCATATCATCTGCAAATAGTGATATTTTGACTTCTTCCTTTACAATCTGTATCCCTTTGATCTCCTTTTGTTGTCTAATTGTTCTGGCTAGGACTTCAAGTACTATATTGAATAGGTAGGGAAAAAGTGGGCAGCCTTGTCTAGTCCCTGATTCTAGTGGTATTGCTTCATGTTTCTCTCCATTTAATTTGATGTTAGCTACTGGTTTGCTGTAGATTGCTTTTATCATGTTTAGGTATGGGTCTTGAATTCCTGATCTTTCCAAGACTTTTATCATGAAGGGGTATTGAATTTTGTCAAATGGTTTCTTAACATCTAATGAGATGATCATGTGGTTTTTGTCTTTGAGTTTGTTTATATAGTGGATTACACGTGATTTTTAAAATTTTATATTGGGCTAGAGAGATGGCTCAACAGTTAAGAGCACTGACTCCTTTTCCAGAGGTCTTGAGTTCAATTCCCAGCAATCACATGGTGGCTCACAACCATCTGTAATGGGATCCCAAGTCCTCTTCTGGTGGTGTCTTTAAAGAGCGACAGTGTACTTACATATATAAAATAAATAAATAATTTTTTAAAAAAAGTTTTATATTGATTCTTGTCAATATCATATTTAAAAGATGGTGAAAATGCCCCCCAAAAGTAATAGTTTATATGATTAAATTGTTGCTGTAGTAATGATAATTTGTTTGTGACCCCATTATATTTGAGCATGATAAATAAATTTCCTGGTTTGTTTTCAATGCCTGCTCAGCAGAATGAAGCTCTCACTTTTAAACACTAGCACAGAACTACAATGACTTGGAGGTTTCTTTTATTTGATGTTATTAGAATAACACTATGAAAATCTTATTTGTTATAACACAATTTATGGTTTTACTGAAAGATGAGAAAAACAAATTTACAGAAACTACATAGTAATTTATGAATCCAAGAAGGTCATTATTTTATTACCCATTCAAATATCACCACCTCGGTGAACGCCAAGGCATACGCAAAGATGATGGAATTTAGAAACATTCAGTGTTTCTGCCAACTTTCACTCACATTTCAACCAGCCTTGTATGTGGCTTCGCTCATCTGGTTATGAGGACACTTTTGTCCACAGTTCTCCCACAAGCTGTCCTTGCCTTGATGCTTATCAGGGAGACAAGGGAACAACTCCCTGGCAAGTCGAATTCAGTTCTCAAAGTATCAAAGTAACTCAGAGAGACTCTACCCTCCTTTCCTCCTTACCCCCTGCTTCTTTCTGGCCTGGGCCCTTGGCCACCAGCTTTGGATTCCTCCCATCTCTTCCCACAAGAATCCCTCTGCCTTTAACATTCAGTGTCTTATCATTATTTAAGGTGGCTGCCAGATTTCTAAACATAGCATTGCAGCAGGTCACTGAAAAGCTCTTTCTTTTACCTTAAACTTTGATAACAGTATTGTTTTCTAGAAGGTGTTTAACTTGACCTTCAAAGGACAATACTATGTGTGTGTGTGTGTGTGTGTGTGTGTGTACATATGTATGTACTTGTTACTTTAAATTATACTTCCTCCCCCACCATCTTTGTTACAGAATATTCATTATTTTCTTCCCTCTGGTGATCTTTTCAAATATGGCTGTAATTTCTTGCTCTCTGTCCCTTATGCTTATGTCTTACATGACTACTAGACAAGACAGCTAGTAATATATTCTACTCCACCATTTCTTCCTCCCTTCCTCCTTCCCTCTCTTTCCTCCTGCCATTTCATCCCACGTCTTATTTCTATCTGATACCACCTAATTGTGCATCAATTTCATCAGCCTGAAGTTACCTTGTCAACATCTTTATCAGCCACATGCCCAGCCTTATAACATGGAACCATGGTTAAATGGGGAAATACAAATGACCTGATCCATCTGTGTTATGTCATACATGGCTAAGCTGATAATCCTTTGGTCCAGACATGTTGAATATGCATACGAATTGACCAAGACAACCAATTACTAAGCAAGGACATCACTCGTTCCAACTCTATACCCAATGATGTTTTCCCACTATGCCCACTCTCTACACCTCCCTCCATCACTTGACTGGTTGTACCACTTCATAAGCTGCCACTACAAATCATTTAAACAGCATACAGGGGAGAGTGGTAACATACAAATCTAGATTGCCTTTAATCAAGTCTGAGCCATTTTCTTGATTAATGATTGATGTATGAAGGTCCAGTCCACTTAGGGCAGTGCCACCCCTGAGCAGGTAGGCCTGGGGTAGAAAAGAAAGCAAACTGAGCAAGCCATGAGAAGCCAGCAGTATTCCTCCATGGCCTCTACTTCAGCTCCTACGTCAGCTTCTCTCAAGAGATTGTAATCTGAGACACAAATAAGCCAAATAATTTTTTCCTCTCCAAATTACCTTGGTCATAGTGCTTTAGTACAGCAACAGAAACCAAACAAAGACAAACTGTGCCTCCTCGTTTACATCTGAACATAACTGGATCTCTTCTATTTGAGTTTTGGGGTTTTGTAAGAATTGTTTGCTGGCCACTGTGTATCCCTTATCTACCTAACTCCTGCAAACAGCATAAGATCTACTTCCCTTCCAGGAGCCAACTCACGTCTTCCCCAGCTCTAGCCACAGCAACCCTTGATGTTCAAACACAGCTCAAAAATGTAGATCCTTAACAGACACCAGCATCCACTCCATCCAAATGTGCTTTGCTAAAATTGTTCTCAAAGTTTTTGCTTGTTCAGGGTAAGTTATATATTAGCAATTATATTGTGGGCCTTTTCCTTAATGTCTTCAAGATAAATAAGTCAATCATTAAAAGTAATAAGAATAAAGTCTTAAAAATTCTGTTACTTATTCAGTCAGCCAATTAATTCACAAATGTTTGTTAATTATTCTCATACATTCAAGATTTATAAAGTTAGGACACTGCACTCATAATTTATTCGGCAAATGCTTTTGAACCCCTAATCTACTACATCTTGGAGAATTAAAAAACAAAAGCATTCTTAATTCTCAAAGCACTTAGTCTCCCCTAATAGAAAATCTACAGACATTCTGAATGAGAGCCATTTGCATGGGTTTCATATGGTCTTTGGGTGCCTATATAGTACAGGACCTGCACATGTCAACTTGACACCTTGCACAAATGAGTGACCAGCAGAGGGAAGTTGTCAGGCTCAAGAAGACCAGATACAAGACTGCTTATGGCAGACCATGAGAATCTGTATGTAGCTGTCAGAAGTAGTAAAGATACGGATAGAAACAAGAGATGGACAAGATGGAGGATGAAAGGTTATGCAAGCTGAGAAATGACACTGCACTGTCCACCAACACAGGTGCATTAACATGAAGATGCACTGAAATGCCTTTGTCATCACTGGAAGAGAAACAGCTGGGAGAACAAGAAGCCTCAGATACAGAGTTTATACAACATTTTTTGTTTTTTTAGTCACAAAATTCAAGTGTGAACTGTAAAAGGGGAAAAAAAAACAGAACAACACCACCAACAAACCTTGATTGTGATGCTGGGAAGAGGGCTTCCTGGGCAAAGTGCATGCCATGTGAGCGTAAGGCCAGAAGGTCAGAGTCCCAGAGCCTCAAAAGCCAAGCATGGGACTGCAAGTCTTAGTGCCAGAGGCAGAAACAAAAGGGATGCCTCGTGGTCAATGGCTAGTCAGACTGGTCAGTCACTGAGCTCCAGGTTCAGTGAGAGATTCTGTCTCAAAAAACAAGGTGGAGAGCAATGGAAGAAGGCACCGAACTTCAACCTGAAGCATGCAGATGTGCCTACACATGTGTATACACTACCTACCAAAACCTGAAGCATGCAGATGTGCCTACACATGTGTATACACTACCTACCAAAACCTGAAGCATGCAGATGTGCCTACACATGTGTATACACTACCTACCAAAACCTGAAGCATGCAGATGTGCCTACACATGTGTATACACTACCTACCAAAACCTGAAGCATGCAGATGTGCCTACACATGTGTATACACTACCTACCAAAACCTGAAGCATGCAGATGTGCCTACACATGTGTATACACTACCTACCAAAACCTGAAGCATGCAGATGTGCCTACACATGTGTATACACTACCTACCAAAACCTGAAGCATGCAAATATGCCTACACACACGTGCACACATTACCCTCCACACACAGTAAAATAAAATGACCTGAGTTTTCTACTTCTTCCCACAAACACTGATTTTTAACCCCAACCCTGTACTCCTAGTGAAAGATGTCTGCACGGTAGCTTTCATATTCAGACACTGCCTCTTTGAATATTTAACCATCAAAACTGACTTAAAGTTTCACAAGAGCACATCTTGTTCTGAACTGGCTGTACCCAAAAAAAGGAAAAAAAAAGTGACAAAGAACATCACACAGGCTGGCATTGTTGCCAGAAAAGCACATCTGCCAAATTTGTTCTCGTCAAACCCAAGTCCTGGCCACTAGAACAGCATTTTAAAAGGAGACAAATAGGAGAGGAGACAAAAAGAAAAACATGATCAAACAGGGACTTGGGCAAGCATGTCTCCCCACAGGAAATAGCGGGACCTGGGATGATGAGACCTGGGGAGATCAGGGCGAGTTCTGGTATTTTAAAGGGGAGCTAGAACCCTAGCTTTTATTTATACAGGTTAGGCTTTTTTTTTTCCATTTCTGCTATGAACTTATATATAAATACAGTGTGTGTATTTATATATACATACTGCTTTCCCTTTTTAATATTCCAAACAGATAAAAATGTGTTCTTTTCACCACATAATAGTACAGTATCCGATTTTAAAATATCTTTAAATTTTTCTCAGAGTCTGGGGACTAGGGAGCTAGCTCATCCGAGGAGATTCCCTGTAAGTATAAGTTCAGTAATGTGGGAATGAACCTGTGTTCTGTCTCCATAACCCACATAAAACTCCAGCTGTAATGAGACATACTCATAATCGCAGCATTGGAGGCTGAGGGGCTGGGGACAGGTGAATCTAAAGTCTGAATCTCGGGTTTGCTGGGCACACAAACGTTACTTTTACTTTGTTCTTTTCTATCTACGAAGAAAGTCATTTGAAATACTCCAGCCCCAGTTTCAGCCCGTAAAGAATGTTGCTCTGGGGACACAGAGTAAGAATTCACCTCTTGTCACAGTGCCAACCTGCTTATAAGAAGAGTCTTGCAGAGATTACAAGACATAGAAGTTTGGGAACCATGATCATGGTACAAACCCTCCAGTTTCCAACAACAACAAAAGCACATGGCAAGTATAACCTAAAGGCTACATAGCATCAGGAAGTTTCTAGAAGATCCAGTTTGTCCTCAATCACATAAATATTAAAACCTCTGGTCATTTAGCAATATTTAGTAAGCAGCCACTGTGTAGGAGCCACTATAGAGGAGTTTCTATCTATACTAGGGCTTATGGTAGCTACTGGTGCTTGAAGCATTATAAAGCCTTGGTTTCAGGGACTAGAGAAAAGAATCACAGCCTGCTCAGTTCATAGCGCCCACTGAGGTAGCTCACAACCACTTGTAACTTCAGCTGCAGGAAATCTAATATCCTTTCCTGGTCTCCACATGCACCTGCAGTAAATAAGGTGTGCATGCTAGCACATGTACATGTATACACACATACACACACACACGACACTTTAAAATAAAATAACCTACTTATATCAGGTTTTCAGGTTTTCTTTGGCTGGCACTGCCTTTGTACTAACTCCCAGGGGGGTCTACAACAGGTCTGTGCCAAAGGTGATGACCCTTCCCAACTGTTTTTGTTTTGTTTTGTTGCTACTCAAAAAAGAGGCAAGAAATACAAACTAAGGAAGTCCCGAATAACAAGGCCACCAGAATGATCCAGGAATAACTCACTTAATCTAATGTCTCTATGCAGAGTTTTCCAGGAAGCCCTCCCTTCCATTTCTCTGTAAGAGAGAGGGTTCAATATAATTCAAATCCACTTTTCACACATACTACAACCTAATCTCCCAAGAGGCAAGAGGTTTCACAGCTAAGAAGGTAAGAACAGAAACTTCGGGCTTATAATCCCAGGACTGATTTTGATCCAACAAACTAAGTCCTCTGAGAGAACACTCAGGAGAATGGATTTTGAACAGTCTCTTTAAAAAGCGCTTCTAGTACAACAAGTTGGGCCTGGTCCGGTGACCAATCCTGCAGATCCTAAGATGGAATCAAGGGATGAGGTGTGGGGCTATGATGAGACTAAGTAGCATGCGAGGCCTCTCTGACTCTCAGACCATGCTTGTTAACTCTCAGAGGCACATGAGGTCAGAGCGTGCCTGAATGAGCCAGATGTAGAAAAAGTCAGTTTTATTAACTCAGCAAGGGATCCGGCTTACCAAACCACAGGCGGAGAAGCTGTATTAGAACTGCAGGCATTTAGGAGGTCACTGTCAATTGTGGGCAGAGGGAAGGGTGGAAAGAATCTGCTCCAGGGCATGGAACTGATTAACAGGGCATCATTTCTGCAAACTGGAGTCATTTGCAACCAAGAGTGAACCAAGTTGCATACCCCAGGCTGCTATTTCAGCCACAAAAAGCTGAGAAGACTGTACGCTGGACCACAAGAAGACCTGGGCTTGATTTCCTCACCACCACCACTGTCCAGCCCTAAGACAGCTATTCCTGAACCCTGCAGTAGAATTTCCCCTCTGCTGAGCTCAGCTGGCTCTTCTCAGACGCAAAGTAGGAGAAAGTACAGCAGAGTCCCTGTGTCGGGGCATATAACATGGGTACACCCTTTTCTGTGCTGTCAACTGCTACACAAGGCTAGCGATATCCATCACTATTAAAATAATTGTGTGTTTTAATATACCATATGGGCCCCAGGAATGTATCCTACCAACATATTGCCACAAATTGCCAAAGATAAATAAGAAAGAACTGGTCTGCTGTTTTAACAATGAAGATTTTTTTTAAAATACGCAGATACTTAGGGTAAAGGAATGTTTAAATCAAATCAATTGTTTTAAAATGAACTATACCTAGGCTTGAGAGATGACTCAGAGGTTAAAAGCTGCTGTTTCAGAGAGCCCAAGTTTCACGCCCAGGACGAGTGAATCAAACCACCTGTAACTCCAGCTCTAGGGGATGTAACACCATATTCTGGCCTCTGCAGGTACCTGCATTCACATACTCATACAGACACACACTCATAATTTAAAGCAACAACAATAATCTAGGGGTTGGAGAGATGGCCCAATGGTTTAAGAAGTGCAGAGGATTCAGGTCCGATTACCAGCAATCACATGGCAGCTGTGAATCACCTGTAACTCTAGTTCCAGAGAATGCCACCCATCCTTCTTGGCCTCTGAGAGCACATATACTCACATGCACATATACACAGACACAAGCATATACAGAGACACAAGCATATACACATGATTTAAAAATGAAATATTTTAAAAGGTGCACTTTAAAATTTTAAGAAGGAGGGGTTGGAGAGATGGTTCAGTGGTTAGGAGCACTGTCCCCTCTACCGAGGACTGGGGTCCAATTCCCAGAATTACATGGCAGTTCACAAGTGTCTGCAACTCCAGTTCCAGAGATCTACTAACCATCCCCACACAAACATACATACAGGCAAACCACCAATGCATCTTAAATAAATAAATACAAACCTTAAGTGAACTTAAAGATGAGCCATCCCCACAGCAATACACAGCACCGTCACAAGCTGTATAAGATATAGTATTATCTAAAGATTCTTTTTCTTTCAGTGCTGGGTATCAAACTCTCACACCATCACAAATGTTAAGCGGGTGTTTTTTCACCAAATTATATAACCCAGCTCCATCTTGTTTTATAAAAGCAAGGTTTTATACTATCCACATCATTTCTATGTATGAGCACAGACATAATTGTGTGTATCAGCTGATTCTGTCCAAACTAGCATACATATGTAGTACTGTTTATAAATGCATAGAATAATCTGGAAAGAGGCTATTGACAATGATAACCTACTGCCATGGGTTTGAAAGATCAGAACTTACAGAATAAAAGAGAAGCACCAGAGAGAGAGCAGGGGTGGGGGTGGGGCAACATTTTATGTTGTATTGTTTGTTTGTAAAAGTCTCTCTACATAGCTAAGGCTAGCCTCAAATCAACAGTCTCCCTGCCTCAACCTCTACTTACTCCTTTGAGTTGCTAGTTTTACCCCAGGTATTGATTACATATGATACATTTTTAAAATACAGATTTTTCTGGGGGAAACTTGATAGCTATTAATAATACTTTCTTAAGATTACAATATAATCACATCATTTCTCTCCTTTTCTCCCTCCCATATTCCTCTACTTGTTCTTTTTCAAATACATAGCCTCTATTTTTCATTAATTGTTGTTCCATGCATATATGCATATATGTTTATTTCCCTAAATATAACCTGCTCAGACTCTATAATGCTACTTGTATGTATGTTTTCAGGGACCTTTGGTATTGGATAAGCAGTTGGTGTGCTCTTCTCTGGGGAAGAGCATTTCTCCCGCTCTCAGCATTCCAATATTCTTCCTGTAGAGCTGAGGCCCCGTGGGCTTTCCCTGTGCACTTTGGAATGTCCGTTGCTCACCTCACATTACTATGCAGTCATGCTGGTGAGACTTTATGGGTGTAGCTTCTGACATGGGAAGACACAGTTTCCCAGCAAACCCTCTACTCTCGTATCTATTGTGACCCTTCTGCCCCCTCTCCTGCCATGTTCTCTGAGCCTTAGGTTTGGGGATGTTCAGTAAATTCAGACTCTGAGACTAGGCTCCCCAGCTCTGCATTCTGACTGGTCGTGATTCTCCATAATGGTATCCACCCACTGCAAAGACAAGTTTCTTTAATAAGGGATGCTAGAAAAATAATGTTTCCAAAACTCCAAATGAAAAGATGAGGAATCATTTCAAAGCTCTCTTTCTGCCTATTCTTCACAAAGCTAGCAGCTGGAGCAGGAGAGAGGATGGCTCAGCAGACAAGAGCACTAGCTGTTCCAGAAGTGGACCCAAGTCTGGTTCCCCGAACCCACAAAGTGCTCACAACTGTCCTGGAGCTCCAGTTCCAAGGGATTTGACCTTGGTGGGCACCAAACACACTGGTGATGTACACACACCCATGTAGGCAAGACACTCACACACATAAACTAAAAACAAATAAACAAATAAAAACAAACACCTGAACATTGACCCAAGAGAAGATGTACCCCATCTCATTTAGCTTCTTCCTCTTAGCAACCCTAAATCCACAGCACCCCTAAATGAAAGGTTCTTCAAATTTGCAGACGATTTATTAAAAAAACAGTAAGAAAACAATAAAATAAATAACTACAAAGCCCATCTGGCCACTAGAGGGAGAACGTTACACATAAAAGTACTTTTGGCAGCCACCTTACAGCTGAAATGTGGCCACAGGAGGAAGTGCAAATGTTGCCGCCCACAAACACTGCTAAAAGCTCAGAGACCACAAACAATGGCCACTGGGTTCCAGTCTTTGCCTTCCCTTATATGTCCCGAAGCGAAGGCCTTCGCTAATACGATTATACACGTGATTGTGACTGCCCTGATGGTGGCTTTCTACCACTATCACTCAACTCTTTACAACTGTTTTGGAACAGAAGCAAAGGGCCCCAAACTATTTCTTAAGGAACAATGTTCCATTTTGAGCCCAGCAGCGGAGGTAAGAGAATAGGAAAGGTCAGCCTTGTTTCACAAAGACCAGGCAACTGAACTGTACACTTTTGCAGACTTCGAATGAGCCCAGTGAATACACTCTTCCCCTTGCTCTTCAGAATGGATTTCAGCCCCTTCTGTCAGTTTCACTCAGTTCACGCACTTGAACACAAATGAGCTGACAATGTATGCTGTGGTTGCCATTATTTCCAGCATTTATCTTTCTTTCTTTCTTTTTTTGTTTTTTTGAGACAGGGTTTCTCTGTGTAGCCCTGGCTGTCCTGGAACTCACTCTGTAAATCAGGCTGGCCTCGAACTCAGAAATCTGCCTGCCTCTGCCTCTGCCTCTGCCTCCCAAGTGCTGGGACTAAAGGCATGCGCCACCACTGCCCGGGTGACAAATTCTTTCTTGAGAGTCATCTAATTATTTGTAAAAATAAGTGGTACATTTGGCAGGGAGGGGGAAGATGGGCTCAAAGTGTGTCTTTCCAAAAATGCCATGGTCTTAACCTCCAATGTCTTATTAACTCACTGGAGGAACTGAGATGTGGCAAAGCAGAGACATTCCAAGTTGGGACTGGATTTAAGGCAAGTCAAGGGTCTATGCGTACATCACACTATACGACCTTAACAGCCCAGCCTGGGTTCTATGTCATCTATACATATTTTCACTTGCTTTTCAAGCCATAAATGGGCTGGTGAACTCAGTCAAAGTCATAGATCTAACAAGCGGTGGGACCAGATTTTAAATCATTGAATTTGACAGCCTGAAGTTAATGTTCTCAGCCACCTCCCTCCTGCCTGTTTCTCCCTACGGACCTTTTGCTCAGCCTCATAATTTCTCAGACTCCATCCATGTTTCCCGTCACCAAAGGCACAATAAAGTCAAATATCCAATACCATAGCAGCAACAAAAACAGTAAGTCCTGAGCCTACCTCATCCCACAGCTGCCCCAGGGCACCTTGCAGACACTTAAGAGTCCTAGTTTCCTACATGCCCACTGGGAATAATGACCCAAAACAACTAGTTCCTCCCACCACTGTGCTCCAGATCAAACTAGATCATGGGCATTAAGCACTCCTGAGCACCTAGGAGGTGCCTGAAATTGCTAGCTGCGAAGTATAGTAATCAGAAGCCATAGCACCAAGAAGTCAAACCTCAGCAGGGAAGAGCGAAGTGGGTGCTTCAGACTGCAAGAGCCTGGCCCTTCTAACTGGCTTTGTAATACAGCCATCTCCTAAAGAGAAGACATTAAGGACACAGAGGGTCCCAGACCATTGTCCCCTCGAGTGAAGGCTTCCATGTTGAGAAACCTTCCTTGACATGTGGAACACTTGTGGGAGTCTGACATTAGACTGATTCCAGCTATGAGACTTGTCCATGCACCACATGATGTTTCAAAGGCTATGTGGAAGATGTGACGTGCATGGCAGCTTCTTGGAAGGTCATTTAAGCTGTTCTTAGAGTAATTTGTGCTCAGTTCTTGCTGGGCTGTCTTCAGAGGGGTTGGAGAAGGGTGAGTCATGTTCTTCAAAGACAAAGACAGGTAGTTACTGTGGGACCTGGCTTCTCTCCTAGAGAATTCACTCTCAAAGTTCTCACTCCTAAAAAAGACAGAGAACTCAAAAGAAGCTATATACCATGAAGTCTCTTGAAAATTCTATAGTACACTCATGTGATACTAGGAATGAAGAAGGAGGAAGAGGAAGAGGAGGGGACTACTACTACTACTACTACTACTACTAGTAATGTTGAAAATACTGCTGACTCACTGACCCTGATGATGCTGGAGAAGCTCAGAGCCCCAAACCATAACACATGAACTGCTGAGCTAGGAAAGCCCTGTACCCTGTGAGTCCTTTCTCCCAAACCCTAATTGTCCCCTTGAACAACATCTTAACCTTTAAATGTGGGAGCTGATGAAGTTAGAACGGAGATCCTGGACCTGTAATCACAGCAAAAAGGATACATTTAAATCATGAGGCTGAACTAAACCAAACTCAAATCAGCTCAGAGAACAGTTCACCGGCTGGCCAAGATCTCACCAACCAAGATGCTGCCCCTGCTTTCCTGCTCTTTGCTAAATTGCTATGCTCCTAAGTAACTTCTCCTTTAATTGAGATGCTGAGGATCAAACTAAGGGCCTTGGACATGCCCGGTAAGCACTCTGCCAGGGAATTACAAGGCCAGCCCCATAAGAGGCACTTTCATTGGGAGGTAGGTTAAAGAGGATGAGCTTCGGAATTACAGACAACGGCAAAGACCAGATCCAACTTTCCTTTTGTATAGACACTTTGTGCAGCAGACAGACCATTGGGCATAGGAGGGATTTGCCAAGTCAGGGATCTGGAATATAACTTGTTAATTAATAGGCATCTGAGTAACACGTTCATGTAGCCTTAGTCCAGTTTGCTCTTTGTTTATAGATATAACTATAGCTGACCAGTCCTACCTGACTGTACCTATCTCTTTCTTTGCTTTGTCTTTTTTTTTTAAAGATTTATTTATTTATTATATGTAAGTACACTGTAGCTGTCTTCAGGTACTTTTTCTGCTCGCTCTGGCCCCTCTCACTCCTGTCCTGCTCTGGTCCTGCTCAGGCCCAAAGATTCATTCATTCATTATATGTAAGTACATTGTAGCTGTCTTCAGAAACCCAGAAGAGGACATCAGATTTTATTATGGAAGTTTGTGAGCCACCATGTGGTTGCTGGGATTTGAACTCAGGACCTTCAGAAGAGCAGTCAGTGCTCTTAACTACTGAGCCATTGAGAAATGAGGACCTAGAAAACCATGAAGTATACCACGCTAAACACTTGAACTTACCATTCTCTCCTTGGTCCATAATCCCCATAGGTGGGCATTATCACTAAATATATTTTACCTTGAGGAACAACGTTACCTGCCTAATGGTGGCTCAGGGAATTGGACAGGAACAGAGGGACATATCTGCAATGGCCTCCTTCAACATGATGCTGAAGACAATTACTGAAGGAAGAGACTCAAGACGCATTTTCCGGTGTCACTTAAAGAAAAATAAGATTTTATTTGGCAAGTGCATAAAGGAAAAAGACTTGTAGCCTTTGAGAAAGCAAGCAACAGGCATGGACAAAATGCAGGCCAACCTTTATCAGCACATGAGGACAGCCTCACCTCTTTTCCTCTGGCAGCCACTAGCTGGTCTCATTTTTCTCCTAGGCTGATTCTGAGCTTTGAATAGCACTTTAGTGAGGTGCCAAACTGACATGCTAGAAGTCACTCTGATAGCTTCCATTCCCCTCAGCAGATAAAGCACAGAGTTTGTCAAACAGGACCTAGATTCAGGCCAGGACAGCCATTTTATCTCACCTTCAATTATTCTGAAATTCCAAAGACCCAATGAACCAGCCTTCTTGTGATGAAGGCTTTAGGGTCAATGATCATTTGGGGACAGATCAGAATCTGAAGCTGGCCATTTCGATCCCTTGGTGTTAAGCCCTTGAACTTTCAGAACTCAAGTAGGGCAAGTTTCAAAATCTAGCGTTTCTTACTTCATAGCCTACCTAAATATCATCTGTAATGATTTTGCTTAATCAAAAAATTAATTAAATTCTGGCTCTAATGTTCTAAACACAACAGTGGGAAAAAGCAGCTCTGGCTAACTGCCAAGGTTTCATCCCAGGCTCTCGGAGTTAATCATTTCCATGGTGTTTTAAGCATGAGAAACACCAAAGGCCAGATTCTGTGGAACTAAGGTCTGTTCTGGGGGACTTTGTATTACAAGAAGCAAGTTTCAACCAATAAAAATGAAGCCATCGGTCAGAGGAACCTGACATTTGTGGTACCAGCTGGTATTAACCGGAAAACTTAGCGATGATGGCCGAAGGGCCTGAAAACGTCCTGTCAGTGTATCAACTGATCACACAAGTCTGGGAAATCATTCTAGGTGTGATGGGGTGGGGATGGAGGCATGGAGCTTTCCCAGAGACTTCTGAGTAAAATGAGGTCCCTAGGCAAGCTGCTGCCCTTTCTCTCTCACACATACTCCTTGTGTACCACTGCAGGGTCAGTCATTCTTCCCATGTATAGTGCACTGCATAAAGTGAATTTTCCACTGTGTGCACTTTATCCATTTTTCAGACTTACTTGATTTTGTCATGTATAGAGTGCTTTACCTCCCCATGTGTAATGTGTGTAATGTATAGAGTGCTTTACCTTCCTGTGTCTGGATCATGAGAATGTGTAGCGTCCATAGGTACCAGAAGAAGATGTCAGATCCTCTGGAACTGGAGTTCCAGGTGGCTGTGGGCAACCACGTTACGTGCCAGGAACCAACCCCAGATCCTTAGGGCCAGAGGATGTGGAACTGCACTCCATCTTAGGCCACACAACAGGAAGGAAGCGAAGGGATCAGCAGGTACAGATGCTTGCTGCCAACTACCACTACCTGAGTTTGAGCACCAGGACCAGGGCAGAAGACTCCCACACATGACCTCCGTGTGTGTTGTAGCACATAGACACAAAAGCATAAAATGTGGTAAGAAATGTTATTTTAAACGCAAATATCTAGCTCTTCCATAGCATTGGACAATTTAGCCGTTCCAGCCTGATCTCTCAGCCTCTTTAGAACGGGCCTCACTTACATACACACAGCCTGCTCCACCTGTGACATTTTGGGTGTGCTGTTGTTGTTTTGTGTACCTCCCCCACCCCCACTCCCTCCACACTTCCTTTTCCTGATAGCTAGCCTTCAGGTTAGTCCTTTTGTGTTAGGATAACTGTCCGTGGAAAGGAGGAGAGAAAGGTGTACGTATAGCATCATTTCAAAATGGAAAAAAAAAAAATCAATGAAATAAAATACCCTCTATCATGCCTCTTATAAAATTCCTACAGTTTTGGGACAAAAAGGAAGTGATGTTTGTTTCCAAAATATCCCCTGTCCTATGGCAGCTATAGATTTAACTGCATGGAAAAAATTCTAAGTGCTACTGGAAAACTGAAGATAAAGGTGATTCCTTTAGCAAAGCTCATCACCAGAGAGTGAGAACGCTGGAGTTCCCAGGGCTCAAGGCCATTATTCTATTGTATGTCAACATTCATTTATCAGGGAAGACGTGGAAACAGAAGTGACCCACTCTGACACTATTTTGGAACCATTCACCATGCCTGTGCCCTAATCAACACGTCCTGAAATAAATGCCACCTTCCATTGCACTCTTTTCCTGAAGAGCAATGGGCAACTGAAATGTTTTGTCCAAAAGAGGTGGGAACCTGGAAGAAAAAAAAAATCTGCATTGCTACAGAATTGTGTTCTGTTCTCAGAGTTTATAGGCTGAACCCTGTGAAGTTTGCAACCAATTTGCAATTCAATATTCTACAAGAAGGAAGTGTCACTCTTGGTTGCCACCCCCATCTCCTGCCACCTCTGGGTCCCTTCTAATCATGTTTTCTAAGGCCTTGGGAAAGATAAAATACCCACTTCCCACTCAACTAATATGTACAACACACCCTTAAAAATAAAGAATAATTATCAGGAATTGGAGGCCAAAACAAACTGAAAAACACACCCCCAAATTCCTTCTATGTATCAATGGAGACAAGGAACAAAAACTGTTAGAAAGCAACCCAAAATAAGGGCAACTGAAGGAGAAAATAGATAAACAAACTGGTTTTCCATGCTGGACCTAGTCCCCCTGACAATCTGTCTACCAAAGTATTTATTTAATGCAAAATGACTAAGTGATTAACAAGCAGTAAGTATAGGGCCAGAAGCTGTATTGGGCTCTGTAGGAGTTGCAACAAATTCTGAAATAAGCAAGCACAAATTTCCTTTCAATACAAGAGAAAGCCTTATCAATCAATTTAGGAAGACCTTCAGAAGATAAAAATAAAACAACTAAAGTCCTTTGGAGGTGTCTTTGCTTAATGCAATGAGTGGTTTAGTTAGAAGCTTAGGAAACTGTTACATTTCCTGCTATATTAAACTCTCCTGGCATCAGAAAACGCAGCTAAGAAACTACAAAGACACTGCTTCATAAAAAAACAGTTGAGGAGGAGTCTAGTCCCTGGATCCAAGTTTGACTTTTCGTGGAAATGGTCTCCATTAGAAGCACAAGTCTTTAAAGGCTTACATCCTAAAGGGGGAGAGAGTGTGCCAGGGGATAGAGAGACAAGAGACTGAAGAGCTATAACTCTAGTTACAAATGGCAGTAGGAACTTCATTAGGGTTCTGGTTTCCTTAAACACCTATTTTACAAGTGCTGCTTGTGAGAGTTTCCTAAATAGTCTGCCTCTATCTGAGAAGTGTGTGTGTGTATGTGTGTGTGTGTGTGTGTGTGTGTGTGTGTGTGTGTGTGTGCACTCGCGTGCACACTGCCTTTTCTCTATCTCTATGTACATCTGTGTGCCTGTTCTGTAAGTGTGTGTACATCTGTGTGTGTCTGTGTCTGTGTATATATGTCTCTATGTGCCTGTGTGCAGCTGGGTGCTTGCTTATATGTATGTGCCTGTGTGTGGATATATGTGGTTTTGTAGGGGATAAAAACCTTCAGTCTTAATGGTTTGATTGTCTTACCCAGGCACATGTGTTGAACAGTTAGCCCCCAGCTGGTGGTTCTATTTGTGAAAAATTGCAGAAATTTTTGGAGGTGGGACTTAACTGAAGGAATTAGTTCAGTAGAGGTGTTCCTGCAATCTCTTTCTGCTCCCCATCCTCCATGATGTAAATGGTCGCCTCTTCCATATGCTTCTGTCGCCATGGTATACCTCATGACAAGCCCAGCACGAGCAGGTCCAAGGACAAGACAAGCAAGTGACATATTCAGAGTCACATTTATGGCACTGAAATACAAAACTGTAATTGCTACATTCTGCCTGCCTGCTCATACGTCAGTCTGTAATATTGGGAGACTATGTTGTAGTAACCGGCATCCGTGGTTCTTAAATCCTAGAACATGCTAGGAGCTGCCAAACATGAAGTTCTAAGGACTGCCCCAAACCACCCAAGAATGTTGATGCTACCTAACATTAATTAACAGGGAAAGAGACCCATATATATGCACTATAATGTAATGATGGAAAACATACAGGTGGTGTGTGCGCTCACTCACAGGTGGGAGCTAATAAGTAAAAACAAAAGCTGTACAGGAGAAATGGTGACGTTAAAAATAAAAGCCTTATTTCCTACATAAATAAGCTTTGTTTGTTTGTTATTTCTGAGTGGGATTAATCATCACATAGAAGTTTTTAGAGAAATGGTTTATATTCACGAAGTGGTCATAAATGTGTCTAGATATACAAGCAATAGGACTACTTTATAAAGAGGTTATACACAGCTACAGCCACTGTCAGACATGACAGTAACCCCAGTACTTAGGAGACTGAGGGTGGACAAAAAGTTCAAAGTCAACCTAGTGAATTTCAGATGGACCTAAGCTACAGACCCCTCAAAAACAAAACGAGGGCTGGTACAATGATTCTGAGACTAAGGGTGCCTGCCACCAAACCTGAGGACTTGAGTTTCATTCCTGGGACCCACAGTGGTGGAACAAGACAGCTTCCTATGAGTTGTCTTCCAACCTTTGCCCAAGCACAAGTACACATGTGCTCACATACTTTCTAAAAGTAAAAACGGTAATAGGAGCAACCCAGTGTTGACTGGTCACTTGACATTGTTACTTGACACTGTGAGCAACTAACATAAAGATGAACTTTGGGAAAAACAGCTCAGGGACTCAGGACTCTGGAAACCTGGGTGGATGCTAGCAACAACAATCTTGAGTTGAAAGCCTTTACTCTGAACAAAGTGCTTTCCTGGCTTTGGAAGCACCTGCTCACCAAGGCAATGCCCTTGACTTTGTATCATGTATTGTGGCCAGAAGTAGCAAGGGTATAACAGGGTTCCTGGCAGAATGGCCTTGCTCTAGAGAATAAAAACTGCTACAAACTACCCACATATCAAAGTTATCAACTAGCCTCTTTCTAGAGAGCAAAACGCAGGAGCATTACAAAATGATGGGTTTGGAGAAAGGCACAAAAATGATGGGTTTAGAGAAAGGCACAAAGGAGCGAATGTGAAAGAGAGTCCCAGTAAAGAATGAAAAAGTGAAGTCTGAGTCGGGAGGTACTAGTTTATTTGACATAGTACATGATTCAAAGCATCTGATATCGCAAAATCAACCAGATTTCTCGTATCTCTCTGGTGTAATATATCACACACCCTGAATGGAGTCTATTCAAGGTCCTGGTTCTTTTTCTCCCATGTGGTACCAATATAAGCTTATCCCCAACTGGCTTACAAATAAATGAGACTCAGACTATGGATATTTTATTTGGCTTTGACAATTACTGGGGGTAGCCCCTAATCTACTTTTCTAACTGCTGGCCTGGTTGCCTCACAGCGGTGTTCCCAGATACTTGGGAGTTTCCTCTGGACAAAGGCTTATGGTCCATCTTCTTCATGGCAGCTCCTCCTATCCTCTTCTTCCTGCTTCTCTCCTTGATCTCTCCTCTCTCTCTCCATACCCAACCACACTCAAAACCCACCTACCTCTAATCCCTCCAGTAATTGGCTGTAGCCAATTTTATTTAACCAATAGTTTTAAATTAAGGAACAAGGTTTGCACAACAAAATCTTGTAAATGTGAGAATTCACTCACAGGCCTAGACCTTCAGGTACCAGATTTAGCATTACAATACAATTCATACCATCTGACAAAACCTCAACACCCAAAGACCTAGAATTAAATGGTTTCCCTAATTAGTACATATTTCACATTCTTTGAAGGCTTGGGGGCAAAGGGGAAACAAGGCTTCAAACTGTCCCTCTGAGCCAAAGGCACTTAATGTCAAAAGAAAAAGGACAGTAGAGTCACTCCACAGGCATTCCTGTGTGTTCAGAACTCCAAACTTAAGTGTCCCCTCGCTGTCCCAATGGGATTTGTCACAACAATGTAAAAGACACTGATTTCCTTGAAAGAACAAAGTGCAGTATGAATATAAAAGACTCAAACCCCACCCTTTTCTGAAAATAATATGTAAGATAACTCTCGCCTTATATGATTAGTATTACTCAAGATTCACACATGGCAAAAAAATAGCTAAAAAATAATCTGTCATAAATTCTCACTATGCAATCACAATACACTCTGCTAGTTCGAATAGAATCTGCTAGTTCAAATAGAGTTGGAGAGAGCCTCAAAGATCACGTTGACCATCCCTCATTTCATGAGGAGACAGAGGTCAAGGCAGACAAGGTGCTGGACTCCAGGGTCTGACCCTGTGGCAGAGTCTGGCCAGGACTTCCTGGTTCTCGGCTCTCTCCTCTTCAAAAGGCTTTCAAAGTAAAACATGGCGATGATCCCCAAAGATACACCACACAATAAAGCACACGTGCTGACACTCGCCAGCCATTTGGTCACGCGAGACAGTTCCTTTGGCCACTGGGTGGACATGGAATCCTCCGTAGATGGGAATACTTTACATGAGATCAGTTCAGATTTCCAGGGGAGGCCAGCTGCGAGTAAGAAACGCCTTCTTGAATCTGGAAAAGCTCCTCTTGGCTGTCAGTCTGCGGTGGGCAGGTGGTCGGCTGCACATCGGAATCCCAGGTTGGATGCAGAGCTATCTGGTGTGTTCTGGCTTCGAGCTGCACAGCGGTACCTATAGCAATAGGACTATAACAGATAACATGCCGTAAGAGATCCTGGAACCCTTGGCTTAGGGCTTACGTTAGTTACAGCTTCACAAAAATACCTGGTACAGAGAACTCAGAGCTACCTGAAGGAAGAGCTGCTCCTGAAATGCCTTCTTAAGATATTCTGTGTGCTGTACGCTTGGCAAAAGACAGCAGAGCATATTCAAAGAGTCAGCCAGCCAGTATCTTTTACCTTAGAAGTAGCACCTACATATGACAGAAAGGCCACCACCACTTATAACACCCCCCAAAATATCAGTAACCTTCCATGGTTATCCATGTGATTGTCTAGTCAGCAGGCTACCATAAAGTAAGAATCATGTTTGTGTATGTATGTGTGTGTGTGTGTGCATGCAGTATCATCTAACCTATATAATCATATGCTAAAAAAAAGACTAAAAGACCCATGAGATTATAACATGCACACACTCACAATCATTATCCTTTAATGCACAGCTTCTAATTTTTGGCATATTATATCAATTTTTAACATTATAAGAAGAGATATAGCTGGGCAGTGGTGGCACACACCTTTAATCCCAGCACTTGGGAGGCAGAGGCAGGTGGATTTCTGAGTTCGAGATCAGCCTGGTCTACAGAGGGAGTTCCAGGACAGCCAGGGCTGCACAGAGAAACCCTGTCTCAAAGGAAAAAAAAAAAAAAAAAAGAACAGATATAAATGGCAACAAAAAGATTAATAACAGAACCAAATATCATGGGATAATAGACATACTGGCAAAAAAAAGTTATCATAGGAACTTAAAATATATGAAAAGCTGTTGGAAAATCACTTTCTTCCCAATACCTCAGAATTTTAAATCACAGTAATAATAACACTATACGTTAGGGTTTGGATTACTTCATTCTAATTGTGAAAGAGCAGAGAATAAATGCTCACACAAAATGGGCATTGCTTTCCTAGGACATATTCAGCATGGTATCAGGCACTTTTCTCTGCTATTTTGATTGTAAACGCCCAGGCAAGTGGAACAAGTTACAGAAGGTGACACAAGTGTTAAAGGAAGCAGGATTCCACTCTGAACAAACTGTAGTGTGCTTCCTTTCTTAGCAAGTCTAGACTTCTGGTGCAAAGGGTACCGTCCATTTCATGTCTTCTTCTACCACTAACACACAGCCTGCTCACACACATCCACACAAACATACAGGACACGTATCTGTGGACTACTAGCACAGCATCTTAAACCTGCAAGATTCCAAAATAACCATGCATGGAACTCTTGCGAAGGTCATTCTCCAGGTCAAAAATAGCATGAAATAAGAACAGACTAGTCATCCTGGAAGCCATGAGCGTCAGCCAAGATTTAGCCCATTGAACCCACTGCTGCCAGCTGGTAAAAGACACTTCAAAAAGAATCATGGACAAGTTGGGAACTCACACACAAGAGATAATTTGTGGGAAGGGAAAAAAAATAGGTCAGCATGCAAGACATTTTTTTTAAATTCCTATTATTTCTTTTCTTTCACAAAAAGTCAGATGCTTCTAATCTCCATAAAAATTATCTTTGAGGCTGACATGGAAATTCTCTGGTGCATTTTCCCCACGGGGAAAAAAAAAGGAAGGCATAATGCTCTATCTTCTATAGATAATAAAACAATAGCAACCAGTTCTCCGTGTGGAGAGTGAGGGACAGAATGTACTCCCAATCTCAGGTCGACAGACAGAAGATGAAGCTTGAATGTGCTTGAAATAATAAGGTGATGCCTCCGCATCTGTGTGATTGGCATCAACAGAAGCTTCCCAATGTCTGGCAGGAACTGTGTGAGGAGACAGGAGAATCCTCAGCACAGGCACCAGACTGCTGAGAAATGACAGGACGCCTCTAGGAAACCACACACATGCAGTGAATTCCACACTGCAGCCAAGGTCAAGCTCAAGGAGGGTGGGGGTGGGGGCACACTGAATACTCTGGCAGTCTTATCCCGAGAAGGGGCCACACACGATGAAAACAACCAAGCACCCATCTCCTGACTGTATACACCAGGAGAACATGCCCAGGTCTAGGCGTGGTCCTGGCCTGGCTTCTTGGAGGCCACAGACAGATGAGAAAACAATGAGTATGCATCAAAAATTTACCAACAGCCTTGAGCTAAGTTAGTCATTAGGGTCACTTGCAGTGTGTCAATGTCTCTAGGAAGGCCTAGGTGACACACATGGTTCTCAGAATGAACTTGTGATGATTAACGCTGTCAATTTGATAGGATCTAGAATCACCAAAGAATAACATTTGCCCAGGCCTGTGAGGGATTATTTTGATCAGGTTAACAAATGTGGGAAGACCCAACCTAAATACCAGTGGAATCGGTCCCTATGTTACAGCTGTAGACTACATAAAAAGAAGAAAGCTAGCTGGACCCCAGCACTTGTTCCTCTCTGATTCCTGACTATGGATACAATGTGACTGGCTACCTTAAGCTATAAGCATTATGACTTCCATGTCATGATAGACTACCATGGCACTGTTAGCCAAAATAAACATTTTCTTTCATAAGCTGCTTTTAAGTTATTTATTCTGTTTGTGTGCTGCATACTCCAGTTATCCAATGACACTCATCAGTCCTGGAATATACTTCCTTCCACCCACCAATCTTCTCACTGGCCCTTAGGTTGCCTTAACCAAGGTATTTTATCACAGCAACAAGATAAGTAACTAATACTCTGGGAACAGACAGACATATAGACAAACAGAAAGAGAAAGCGAGAGAAGAAGAAGAAGAGAGAAAAAGGGGAGGAGAGAGAGGAGGAGGGGGGAGAGACAGACAAACAGACTGAAGAGGTTGTCCAAATACCCCTCCTAGGCTATACCCAGACATCCAGACATCTGCTTCCATGGTGCTTCTGTGGTCCTCAGGGTACATTTCTAACAAGCTTCCCATCCCTCATCAACCCCTGGGGGACACTTTGAATAGCAGCAATTTATTTATTTATTTATTTATTTATTTATTTATTTTGAGATTAAACTTCAAATCTTCTTTTTACTAGATACTGTCTTTGTTTAAATTTCAAATTTTATCTCCTTTCCTACTTAGCAATTTGTAAAGGAGGATGGCAGGCAGATTACGGGGCTAAAGAGTGGTACCAGAAGCACAAAAAGGGCAAAAATTAGGCAAAACAACAGCAGAATCTACATAGCCTGATCACATCATGGCAAGGTTCTACTAAATATATGAGTGCTTGTAGTATGGCAGCTGCAATTTCAGGCATGAGGAATGCAATCAGAGCAGACAGACAAGGAACCTGTTATCAGAGGGCTGCCACTTAAAGGGAGGAGTCAGACTGCAAACTGGCTGGAGCATTCAACACTGCTCCCAGCAGTGGTCAGCTCTGAAGAAAGGAAAAGTGGGGAGGGACAACTGTAAGCAACAGTGGCTGCTGTTTAGAGGGTGGTTTGGAAAAGACTCTCTGAGAAGGAGTTGAGATGCCCAAAGAACTGGAAAACTGGAATTCCAGAGAAAATTAGCCAAAGATGGTTAATGTAAAAAGCAAGCTATGTGAGCAGAGAAATAACCAGAATCACACCACCATGTCCACTGTCTGAGGAGGTTGGGCTCAGAACAAGTGAAAGTTGTAATAAACATTTTGCTAATCTTTTGACCAGCAAGGAAAAAAACCCCAATCTCAGTGGTTATTTAACCTTAGGCAGAGCCTTCCAGAATCTGTCCTCACTGATAAAATAAAGCCGGCCATAAAAGTGCATAAGAACACTCGTCTTGGCCTGGAGACTGGGCTCACTGTTCGACACGTGCCTACCACGAGCAAGCAATCCTCAGCACGGCAAAAATGGAAACACCAAAACAAAGCCCTCCCAAAGAAACCAACAAACCAGTCTGCAGAGCAAGCAGTACAAATGCTTTCCTTTGGGGACACACACTCTGTCACTGAGCCTTGTCCTCACAGAAACGAGCATCACTGTCCCGCTTAGATCAGGCCTCTGAGATTCTGAGTTGTCTGCAGGGAAGATGACACACACCTCTTCCAGCTCCAGCTGTGGGTACACGTGAGCTACCTGGATGGCAGGAGCAGGTTACATGCTGGCTGAAGCACAGCTGGAGGACAGCGCTGAGGCTAAGGCACGGGACTGCCGTGCTCCTTGCATGGATTATTCTGTATGCTACAGGAGCCAGGCTGCAGCAGCGCTGGTGACCTTTTAGTGCCTGCTCAGAACAGTGTTGAAAGGATTCTGCATCTATGACACAAGACACTAGAAAACGACTGGTGATATACAAAGTGTTATTATGACCATAATTGAAAATCTGGAGTATAACACAAAATAATTCAATTTTGAAAAATACTTTATTAAAGTATATGAAACTCATGGCAGAATACCATCTAATACTTTTCTCCAAGACATAAGATATCTGATTTTTCATTGCCATCTTTCTCATTTTATTTCTTTTCTGAATTTTATGCAATGAAATTGTTTTGTTTGTATACCAAAACACTTTCAAGAAAATCAGCAACCACTAAAGGTTTTACTACTGGGTCACAGCAGTGCCTGAGGCCTTCCATTAACCAAATAACTATGAAAATCTGAATCCAAAAAAGAAAGCCTCACCATACACGTGGTGAGGGGATGGGCACATCACTTGGTGGTAAAGCACTTCCCCAAGCGGTAGGGTGCATGTGCTCTTGCCCGTACACACACACACACACACACACACACACACACACACACACACAAGCATGCTGAGAGCTCAGGCCCAGCACTTGCAAAGAGTCAATTCATGCTACTATCATTCTACTTACACACATCCATTCACTCAGAAAATATGTATTAATAAGTAGTTCTCTTAAACTTCAATAATGGGTCACTAATGAGACACAATTAAAGAGCAAATGTCCTGGTTATGAATGTTCTGGTTGTTCTTTATAGATTTCTACTTCTATTTTCAGCATGAAAAGTGGTTCTTAAAGGAAGTTAGGTCTTTGGGTGGCTGGAAAATGGGTCATTCTATTAATTAAGAACGGGAGTAGAAGGAGGGACCTGTTTCAGCCTGATTTCATCAAAATGGCTAATTACTCTGTAAAAGTGACCTCAGTATCTGTGCTAAGGATGTGCTCTTAGCTCAGGAACCAATCCAGTTAAGATAATGACCTACCACCCTGGAGGCTTCAACTCAAGTGGGACAGAAATATGGTTTCCATGAGAGGAAAACTGTTTCTCAGATAAAGGGCATTTTTAAGGCAGTTGTATCTCATAGGAAATCAGTCTCAGGAAGCCGGTACCAGAACCTAGGACGTACCATTGCTCTTTCAAATGACACTAGACCAAGTCCTTTGTCATTCTGGTAGAAGGGTAGCACTGATACTGAGAACTGGAATGAAGATCCTACATTGGAATGTTAGGTATCAACCAAACAACACCAAGAACCAAAGTCTATACTTGAGTACTTAGTATGTGAACTGTTCCCTCAACTCAACATATACTGACTCTGTGCATTCTTCCAATAACCCTATGAGAAAGATATAAATAGCATGTGCATTACACACATGAGGAAAACCCAAGGCCAAGAGACATGAATGGTGTGCCTAAGGCCACATCATGTGAGCGGCAGATCAGGGAATGGTAGCCTATGCTCTTAACTGGTTGCTGTACTACCTCAAAACCTCTTTCGTGTCTCCATCTCCTTCCTGTAACTTAGTCACACTGTTAAAAACTAGGAATGAGGGGTCTGGAGAGATGGCTCAGCAGTTATAAGCACTTATTCCCAGAGAACCCAGGTTTGATTCCAAGAACCCACATGGTGGCTCACAACTACTAGTAACTCTAGTGCCAGGGGATCCAATGATCTCTTCTTGCCTCCATGGCACTGAGAATACAAGTGGTATGCAGACATCCATGTAGGTACAACACCATACTACACACACACATAAACACACATACATACCCACAAGATTTTCTTAATTAACAAAATCACTCTCTTTTAAAAAACTAGACATAATTATTAGAGTTTACTTTAACAATGCAAAATGACCTTGATTTATGACCAAAAGTATATTACCTTCTAGTCAGAGAATTTTACATATTAATATAGGGCTGGAGAGATGGCTCAGTGGTTAAGGATATTGGTTGCTTTTCTAAAGGCCCTGGGTTCAATTTCCAGAACCTACATGGTAGCTCATAACTCTCTATAACTCTAATGGTATTCAACACACAAGTTTTACACAGACATATGTAGATAAATTACTCAACATATAAAATAAAAACAAATATTTTAAAAATTAATTTATAACATTCTTTATGTTTCTATTTATTTATTTAGATTTTTTTCGATACAGGGTTTCTCTGTGTAGCCCTGGCTGTCCTGGAACTCACTCTGTAGACAAGGCTGGCCTCAAAATCAGAAATCTGCCTGCCTCTGCCTCCCAAGAGCTGGGATTAAAGGCATGCGCCACCACATTCTTTATATTTTAAAAATTAATTATAATATTCATTCTTCTTACTTATTTTTGGAATTGCCATTTTCTCTGGAAAAATTCTAATTTCATCCAGTTTTGTCCTTCTACTGTTCACAAGATGTACTCTACAGGTTGACTAGGAAAAGTTAATCATTAACATGGCTCTACATCAGCCACTCATTTTAAAATAGGGTCACAGATAACAAGCCTAAGGAGAGCAAAATAAAGTGATACAAACACCTTAATCCAAAAAGACAAAGAATAAAAAAGAACAGATAAAGCAAAGGAAAAAAAACAAAACCTCCAGAGACCTAATTCAAGCCCAATAATATTAATAATTTCATTAAACATAATTGGTTTAACTAATGAATGAAAAAACAGAGATTGAAATAATAAATTCAAAAATTCATATAAAAGATTTGATTATTTAAAAGACAGAATTACCAGAGTGTACCCAAGTAGAAACAGATAATCTACAAAGCCAAGCATCTATTAAACAAGAAAATTTTATCTCCATATGATTTGAGTATATCCCTGAAAGCTCTGACAGGGGTGAGGCCTACCCTTAAGTTGTTTAGAGGTGAGGGCTGTGGGGAAGGTGATTGGGATTAGAGAAAGTCATTTGGGTGGAGTCACTATGCTTGAATCTTATTGACTTTATACAAAGAGTAAGAACAATCATTATGAATGTGCACACACAAAACACTACACACACACACACACACACACACACACACACACACACACACACCATCACTTCCCATATGATGCCTTAGAAAATCTCTGGACCCAGCATGAATATAAGCACCATATGATGTTCCTCAACTTTGGAGCCTTAAAAACATAAGCCAAAAAAGTCTACTATTTTTAAGATTTATTTTATTTTTACTTATATGTGTACACTGTAGCTATCTTCAGACACAGACCAGAAAAGTACATAGAACCCCATTACAGATGGTTGTGAGCCATCATGTGGTTGCTGGGAATTGAACTTAGGTCCTCTGGAAGAGCAGTCAGTGCTCTTAATCACTAAGCCATCTCTCCAGCCCAAGTCTCTCTCTCTCTCTTTTTTTTAAAAAAAGTAATTGTTTTGGGTTTTCATTATAGTAATGAAAAAGTGGGCTAAATGCACAAGTCTAGGTCCAAATGTCTTTAAGAGGGAATTCTACCAAGCACTTCAGAAAGAAATGACGTTAATTTTACATGAACTCTTCTTTAATATTAAATATTTTTTAAAAACACCTTAAGATTCAAGACTACTTTGCAGTTAAATTTATGAACACAGCAACATACCAAAAGCACACAAAAATTACTAGGAACAACAAAAAGGTTCTACTTATCATTAACTATATGTAAAAGTTCTCAACATTCTAGAAAACTGAGTCTAAACTTTATAACACAGACAGCATATCATGACTCAGTGAAACAGTCAGCGAGAGCGCAGTGATGGCTCAGAGGTGAGACATGGTCAAGCTGGACATGGTCTGGTGCTAATGTGAGAGTCTGGGGTCCACAGGGCTTCAAACTTAGTCTTGGCTACATAGTGAGACACTGAGTCAAGAATAAATACATAAACAAACTAACAAACAAAACCAGGCAAATGGAAATCAATCATTGTACGTTATCATATTATACTGTATTAACTGACTAAAAAGGAAAAGAACACTGTTTCAACAGATGTACAAAAAGCATGTAGCAAAATCTATTTCATTGATGTTTAAAAACTTTGAATATCCTTAATGTGGTATGAAATATAACAACTACAGTAGCTCAATACTTAATTTCAAAAAATTGTTTATTTCCTATGGGACATGAGGGGCTGGGCATGATGGCACAGACCTTTAATCTCAGCACTAAGAAGGCAGAGGTGTGTGGATCCTTGTGACTTCAAGGACAGCCTGATCTATGTTGTATGTTCCAGACAAGCCAGAGATATACAGTGAGACCCCATCTCAAAGAGAGAGAGAGAGAGAGAGAGAGAGAGAGAGAGAGAGAGAGAGAGAGAGAAGAAGAAGAAGAAGAAGAAGAAGAAGAAGAAGAAGAAGAAGAAGAAGAAGAAGAAGAAGAAGAAGAAGAAGGAGAAGAAGAAGGAGGAGGAGGAGGAAGAGGAGGAGGAGGGGGAGGAGGAGGAGGAGGGAAGGAAGGAGGGAGGGATAGAGGGAGGGAGGCAGGCAGGTAGGTAGGTAGGTAGGTAGGTAGGTAGGTAGGTAGGTAGGCAGGCAGGCAAGCAAACAAACTGACAAACAGCATGAGACATGAGCCCTGTAAGGTAGATCATGTCTGTACTCCCATTTATGGGGGTTTCAGGCAGAAAGAATGCTTTGCTTGGGGAGGTGGAGACTAGCTTGCCTAGCATACCAAGCCCCTTACTCAAAATTTTTAATTAATTAATTAATTAGGACTCCATAAAGTTAAACTTATCTACATCTTATATTAATGCAGCTATGTTCTCCTTTAAAAAAAAATCAGTTTTTTAAGACAAGGTCCCAGCTGGCTAGCCCCGTCTGACTTTGAACTCACAGAGCTCCATCTGCCTCTGTCTCCTGAAGGATGATGGATGATGTTGAAGGTGTGTGCCGCCATGCCCAGTTTAATGTACGTTTGAAACAAGAATTGAGTTGAACTGAATGAACGTCCTCCCTCCTGAATCACATGGCCAAGGATTCTGAACTAAGAAACTTGTAGAAAACACACACCTACAAACTCACCCGTGTATGTCTGCTAGAGTTTCTTCAGGCCATTACCAAACTTTGCTGTGTGTTTTCAATACTTGCAGAGCTTTAAAACATCCTGCTATCCAGGCTATACAGCAGAAAGATCTAACCAGATAGTGGCAGACGTGAAAAGCCAGGCATTATCTCGTACATATGATGATTCTGAAGTAAGATAAAGTTTGAGGGCCACTGAATTAGGACAGAGTTAAAGTTCGCTAATGTCTCTACTACAAATTAGTAACTTAATTGTAGTAACCACTGTAGATGGTTTGAAATCTCTAGGACTGAGTCAGTTACCAAGCAAAGATCCTTGGTAATAATAAACTGCAAAATGCTTCTTAGTACAGAGCCAGAAGACAGATGCTGAGTGCTCAAGGCACAGAAAATGCATGACTCAAACAGACAAAAAAGAAAGGTCAGGTTCTATTTCCAAATTCCTTATGAAGGTTACTTGTGAGGCGCCGATCACTCAGCCTAACCAAGAATTGCCAGGTTGGACTCTGAAATCACAGCTCACGGAGCAAAAATGCACGTTTACACCTGACACACTTGGGTGCTTCCATTTTGGTAAACCACAAACTACCCTCCATTTATAACTTTAGCTTGAATCTCAACAGAGAACTCAGAAATAGACAGACATTTGAAATTAAGGGTGTGGTCCTAGACTTGAGCATGGAAGAGGCAGATGGCCCAACCTGTTTCACAGGCCAACAGGAAGAAGTCTCTCGACAGTGCAAGAGACAGCAGCTAATCTGCTCCACAGGACGCAGTTCACAGCCGTTTCTCCTCTTACGGTCCCCTGGGCCACTTTTCCTCATTTGGGGCAGTATGTTACAATGAGTTTGTGACCCACAAGAACAGCTCGACAGAGTTGGACTGACCTTATGGCACATGTAGGATCCACCCTTCTTCACTCGGTCTTTCCCAGAAGTGGGACCCTTCTGTGGATGAAGAGAAAAATCATTTGTTAGTCTGGACAACATGAATGCTCCTCACAGAATGGAAAGGAGTCCAATTTGACAGAAGCAGTCATCCCGTGGCTACCCAGACTCTCCATGTGTCTCTGTCCTGGACACTGTACATGTTCTCACACCCTTCTGAATACCCATGACCCTAAATGTCCAACTACCAACTTTCTACAATCTACCTCAAGTTCCTGCCTCTGATGGACCTGGAGGGCATCATCCTGAGTGAGGTAACCCAATCACAAAGGAACTCTCACAATATGTACTCACTGAGAAGTGGATATTAGCCCAGAAACTTAGGATACCCAAGATATAAGATACAATTTGCTAAACACATTAAACTCAAGAGAACGAAGACCAAAGTGTGGACACTTTGCCCCTTCTTAGAATAGGAAACAAAACACCCATGGAAGGAGTTACAGAGACAAAATTTGGAAGTGTGACGAAAGGATGGACCATCTAGTGATTGCCATATCCAGAGATCCATGCCATGATCAGCTTCCAAACGCTGACACCATTGCATACACTAGCAAGATTTTGCTGAAAGGACCCAGATATAGCTGTCTCTTGTGAGACTATGCCAGGGCCTAGCAAACACAGAAGTGGATGCTCACAGTCAGCTATTGAATGGACCACAGGGCCCCCAATGGAGGAACTAGAGAAAGCACCCAAGGAACTAAAGGGAACTGCAACCCTATAGGTGGAACAACAATATGAACTAAGCAGTACCCCGGAGCTCTTGTCTCTAGCTGCATATATGTATCAAAAGATTGCCTAGTCGGCCATCACTGCAAAGAGAGGCCCATTGGACTTGCAAACTTTATATGCCCCAGTACAGGGGAACGCCAGGGCCAAAAAGGGGGAGTGGGTGGGTAGGGGATTGGGGGGCTGGGTATGGGGGACTTTTGGTTTAGCATTGGAAATGTAAATGAGCTAAATACCTAATAAAAATGGAAAAAAAAAGTTCCTGCCTCTGCATGAAGACAGTGATGACAGAAAGCTATCTACCTTTAATCTCCCAATTGTATTTTTTTGCGTACATGCCATAAACTGCATGGCAGCAACTCCTGCCTCACCGCCCTGATATTCAGATTTACCCTTATTATTACTGAACTTATTCATTCAGATAGCAAGGGTGAGCTGTATTGTTGCTGGCTAATAATTGACTGTGCATCACCCAGGATTCCCTTACACAGTTTCAGAACCATGTAACTGTCAATGTAATTCAGAAACAAAACAGTTTTCTTTAAAAATAAAATACTTTAGATTTAGTGCCGTTTGGAACAAGGCATTGTTGTAAGTATCTTGTATTACACCATCAATAACCCCTTTGGAGAAAGGAAAAGTGAAGAGTGAAGACTCAGAGCCAGGCTTTGCTCCAGGACCAGTGCTCTGAAGCTCTCGGCCTTCATTCCCCTTAGAAACCAGAAAGGCAGGGAGTTGGAGAGAGCTTAATGCTGGCAAGAAGGAACAGTAAAGAGAACAAAGACACAGGCAGAGCAGCCAAAAGGTATGTCTGTTTCTTCTAGAAAGAAGTTCTGATAAAAGGGCAATGGAGATAAAAATCCTGGCGCTTCAGCTGCCAAGATAAAAGTCTCAACATCAAGTGTGTTCTCCAAAAGGCATATAAGAAGCGCCAAGAAACTCCCATAAGCCAGAGCTGGGGAGTGGGGGTGGGAACGATTTGTTTTTCCTTTGTTGTTCAAAAGGGAAACTAATCACACAGCCATCTGCTCTGTTTACTGAAAATAAGAGACGCCCGGGCACAATCCTCCTCCTGGCTTCATTTTCCCATTTCTAGCTAAAAACATATTTGTCAAAGACTATTGATTAAAAGACGAAAGGTAAAAGGACTATGCCCACCACACTCTCAAAGAGGGGCAGTACACTATCATGCTAGTCTTGTCACAGTGGATAGAAGGGCAGGTATCTTTCAAGGTATTTTATACACTCAGTTCCTGACTCTACATAATTCCTTTGCAAGTTCAGGGTATACCTATGACCCTAAAACACTTAGACACATTGATAATATTACTGTTATAATTGGCATGCTGAAAATGTAAAGTCTACCAGTGAAAATAAAGGCTCGAATCACAGCTTTCTCTTCAGGAACATCTAGAACTAGACCAGAATTACTGGGTGAGTTTATCAATGTACAAAAGGAAGGCACTTGGGGCTAGAGAGACAGCTCAGCTGTTAAAAGCATTGGTGACTCTTCCAGAGGACCCAGGTTCAATTCACAGCACCCACAAGGCAGCTCACAACTGGAACCTCAGTCTCAGGGGACTAGAGGCCTTCTTCTGGCCTCTGTGGGTACTACAATCTCATGCTACACCAACATATGCAAGCAAGCATTCATACACATAAAAGAAGATGGGAAAAGAGGAGGAATTCACTGCAAGCATGTATAATTACACGTCTACCCTATAAGATGACCACATCGCTTACGACTCTTTTTTGCTTGGAAATCCCTGCATGTGCTGCTTTTGGAGGTTGTCCACATTCTGTCAGTCCAGAGGTTCATGCCAATTCGGTTCTCAACACAACTATCACAGTATGTGCTAGAATATAAGACTAATTTTGTTTTGTCAAAATACATGTAAGAAGTGGGTCATTCACCAATGGGAAGATGTTAACACTAATGTTCCCTCTCTGCTACTCCAATGACATAAAGTTGCAGTTGAAAACTGTGTCACTCTTCACGGCAGTGCAGCACTAACAGCCACTGCAGGCTAATCCAGCTGCAGCAGCCAACACAGCCCTGGACCTAGAACCTGCTCAGCTACTTGCTATATATGAGACTGGTTTTGCTATGAAAATGCTTACCACTTTGCCAAAAGGGCAGGAAAATTACTAAGAGGACAAAGTGTCTAAAATAGTGACCCTAAAAACTCACATTCAACAGAGCCTTAAAAAGGTACTAATTTGGGTGGGTGAGATGATTCAGGTGTTATAGGGCTTGTCACAAGTGTTATGAGCTAATTTCTATCCACAAGACCTATACATGAAAGAAGGAGAGAACTAACTCATGCAAGTTGACTTCTGACTTCCTGATACAAACTGGCACACAGATGTGTGTGCACACAAACACACAGATGCCCACACATAAACATACAAACAAAAGAAATAAATGGGTTAGTGGTGATGTCGTTCTATCTTTAAGCGATTAGAGCCTATTGCTGAAGACACTACTCATTTTGGGTCAGTACATAGAGAAATCAATCTCAAACTGACCAGTAAACTCTCTCCTAGATGGCTAGCCTACACAGTAACAGAAACATCACAGAAACATCACTACCTAGTGCAGAACCCTGAATGCTACAATATTGACATGCTGGCAAGATGTGCCCATTCGTCCAACAGTGGAGTGATGGTTACAGGAGTAACCAGCTGCGTTCTGATTGGATATGAACCCAGCTCCACAGGAAGAATTTTATACTTGGTCAAAACTCCATTACTGAGAAATCCATGGCCTTAAGGGAAGCCTATTGATTTTGTTTTGCTAAGTGGCTATACTGTCACACTGCCTTCTAAATATTTATGCTTACACATATGGATTTGTGTTGTTCTCATCTTTGGTCAGAGAAGATTCTTATGTAAGACTCATAACTGGTCAAAGTTCATAGGACGAATAACTCTATGGATGTGTCATCTATATCAGCTTGCCAACATCCAAGGCTCAAGAAATGCCATAGAAGAGGGGTGGAAAGAAGTAAGAGCTAGCAAATGAGTAGGAGAGCTGACTTCTGGGAAGGACATGGTTGTTGCAAGTATCTGCTCAGTTTCACAGGATCAAATCAGTCAAAATTCCATAACAGATCAAGGAAGAGTTCTCAAGACCCACCTCTCCTCAAAGAATTAAAAGTATTACTTAAAACTTCTACCTTTTCTAGGCACATACTAAAGGTTTTAGGTAAAAATCACATAGCGCTTGGAAATATATTATTTTATGATTATATATTATAATAATAAAGTCTAATATATTTTTAGAATAATATAAAGGTATTTGATTATACTAGACTGTATAATTATTAAAATGGAGAAGCTTTACAATGTGCTGCCTCAGCTCTACTCAACTGTATTCCCAGAATTCTATTCCTTCTGGCTTTTGGTTAAGGGGAGCTATGAGAGACATTTCCTGGGAGGCCTGGAGGACAAAAGAGCAAGAAGGATTGTAGTGTTTTCATGATCTGAACACTGATAGAAGAAGACCAAGCTGATCTACAGCTGCTGCTACCTCCCTTGGACCATCCATCCATCCATCCATCCTTTAGCCTGACTCCAGAGCACGTGTGCTCTAGGCTCAGGGATGAAGGGCACTTGTCCTGTCTATAGGAATCCACATTTTCAGAGCTGGAAGCAGTGACAGATTGGCAGTTTCAGTCTGCCTTCATGAACTTCAGGTGATGGTCCTATGTGGCAGATTCTCTCTGCTCTTCTCAACTAGGTGTGCATCTTTCTTTTCCAACTGTGTTATCCTCCGAGGATCTCATGGACCCACACTACACTAAGAAAATCACTAGTTCATAATACAGTATGTTGTATGACAGAATCAAATTTTAAATTTAAAATAGGATTATAGCCACTCAGTATGATAAAAAGAAACTTAGTAAAAAATTTATCTTACACATGTAGAGGTACACACAGACACACATTCACTATTGGTTAGTCCCACCTCTGAATGAACCATATTGACAGAGTTAATAGCCTGAGCTGTGGATCTCTGTTTTCATTTATATCTGAACATTTTCAAAACAGAAAACTTGAAATGCCACCAAGCGGAGTCATTAAACAAGTATTTGTAATATTGCTTGAAGAAGAAAGAAAACAGAGGTTAAGTGGCAGGAGTATGAGGCTCTAAAACTGCTAATCATGAGCTCCTTCTCAAACTCTTTTCGTAAAAAACGGAGGAACAGATTCAGTGCAGTACGAACTAAAACTCTCCGGCTTAATAAGGAGCTCCTGCATACAATCAGATATAGTTCATTAGGAATCTTAAATGTATTTTTCATTGTGTTTTTCTTAGTGCAGTGTGGATCCCTGAGATCGCTGAGAACATAGCTGGAAAAGAAAGATGCACACCTAGCCGGGGAAAGAAAGGGAATCTGGCACTTAGAATCATCTTGTTATAAACAAGCCAGTACTGCAGAGCACAATGCAGTCAACGCAGAAAATAATTATGAGTTTCTAGAGAGTACCCACAATCTTCCAAAAAACCCCTCACCCATAACTCAATAAGCAACCCTAATGAAACTCACTAGGATGGACAGATGGAGACACACACACACACACACACACACACACACACACACACACAAACACACACACACAGGACTAGTTATGGGGCTATGGGAATCAGAATGATTGGGATCAGGATAAGAAGGCAATGAGGTGAAAAAGATAATTCTAGATGTGGATGAAAATATTATAATACTATAATTATTATATAAACTACTATTGTGTATAATTGATGCATCCTAATAAAAACATTGCAAAACAAAGTACAAATAATTAAAAAAATAAATGAATGAGACTCTAAGAAAAAGATCTGCCATGACACTGAAAATGTCACATGTACAAATATGGAGCGTGTGGGAGCACTCCAGTGGTGCTCAAATCCTGGCCTACAGCCCCAAAGCCATTGCAGAGTGTGGGCAGTGCAGGGAAGATCAGGCAGTTTACAACCACTGCAGACTTCTCTTTTCGATCATAATGGAAATCAAGGCCTAAGAGAAAGGGGAGAAGCAGTGGAGATCACGATACAAGTTGTTTGAAATTAGAAAATGTCTTTGATATCAGCCACACCATACCATGTACACATATTTACGATATGAGCTTTTTTGCCTCTAAGAAACTAAAAAGAGGGATTATGAAACTATTCAAAATGTCAAGGACTCCTTTAAATGGCCTCATAGATCTCTCCGTGAAGTATCTGCTCAGCTAACCCAGAGAGCTGCCTAGAAGCCCTGCGTTCTTCCTACTCACAGATAGCACTTCTCATCAGCCGCCCAGGAACACTTACTCTCTCTGCCTAACACGTCTACTCCCAGCTATTCATTAAACTCAAGATTCACCTCAAATGTTAGCTTAGGATGAAAACCAAGGGTTCAATCAAACTAGGTTCAAATCCTGCTCCTGACACTGAATGAGCCTTTGAGATAGTTATGCCACCCCTCTATGCCCCCAGGTTCCTCCTTTGAAAAACAGAAATAATAACCATCCCAGCTTCTCTGGACAGATGTAGGGACTGAAGGAGATAATGTGTAGAACACATTAAACAAATGACAGGAGATCTGTGTCATGCTGATGTTACTTCATATTATTAATTTATAACTAACTCAGATTTCCCAAAGGTACTCATGAACTTAATAGCCCTGGTAGTGCATAACTTCACATTCAAATCCACAGAGAACATTTGATCTAGTTTGTCTAATGCTCAATTCCCAAGTAGAGTTGTCCAAGTCCTAATAAAATTCATGGTATGTTAATAATACTTGTAGACTGAAGACAGGCTGTTTTATACTCTAATAAAATTACCATAGCTAAAGTACCATCACAAAGTACAGTCTGACTCAACAATGGCATCAGACTTGGTTGAATTGATCTTTTTATCACTAAAATGAAAACAGAAACCTGTGGGTCAAAGATAGCAGAATTAATGTCACTTCAATATACATTGAAAAAAATCCAAAAATATTCCCCTTCTTCCTAAGGTCTTTCTGCTAGCCTAATTCAAATCATATCCCAACACCAGAGAGAAAAACTGAAATTCATAATTTTCTATTGGACAAGGGAAGCTATTCTTTGCTTTTAAAAATATTTAAACAGCAGTTTTGTGACTATCTCAAAATATCTCCCAATCCTGGGAGATGATCTGAATTCCTCCCTCTCTTTCATCCTTACATCCAAGTAGTCCAATTAGCTTTACCTCCAAAGGAGAGTTCTAATGAATGGCAGCTCATCATCTCCATGGCAACCTCTCTGATTCAAACTACCATCATTTGTCAGCAGAACCAACTATAATAGCCTCCTAACAGGCCTTTATAGCTTTCAAAATGGTACCTGGTGGGAGCCCAATAACATCTGTAGAATAGGTAAAAGGCTGGCATTATGAAAAAAAAAGCGAGACAAAATAGAATGCATAATATATAATTCCATTTATCTAAAACTGAAATCAATTCCACAGAATCTGTGCTTTCTAGAAAGAGGATCACAAATTTCTGAGGCATGAGACACAGAGGTTACAAGGTGACACAAGATGACTCCTATAGTCACTATTCTGATTGGGATTATTTCATGGACAATTATCAAACTGAACTAAAATGAATACTTCAAATATATGTGGCTTGTTGCATATAAATATCAATTATACCAAGGTAATCTGGGGAGTACTTGCTTGTTTATTTGCTTGTTTTGAGCCTGGGTCGCACCAGGGGAGACCTGGCTGGCCTGGAAGTCCCTATCTAGGCCAGGATGCCTCACGTTCATAGAGATCTGGCTACCTCTGTGTTTCAAGTGCTGGGAGGTATGAATGTCCAGCCACAATTGGGGTTTTTGAGTGGGGAAAAAAAACATATAATGATGAAAGTCAGCGTAAGCTGTAAGGCAGTAGAAGACTAAGCCGTTTTCAGGAAAACGCAAAATCTGAAGCAATTACTGAAGAGGTCTCTTCAAACACACGGACAACAGGCTTCTGGGCCTCCTACACATCACTGGGGACAAGAAGGAACAAGCACGGAGACAGCCAGGTCCACTGTGACCTGATAGTGAAGCTGACTGCAGAGCACAGAGGCTCAGCAGAGGATTTGTTTCTACTTTTATATGTTTGGAATTTTCTATAAACAAAAACACTTTTAAAGTCAAAGAACACAAGTGTTTAAACTAAAATAAATGAAAAGAAAGACTATGTCTTCTAGGACCCCAAATATTGGTCATCAAAGACTTCCTTCGAACTTTAAATGCAGAGGAATGCAGATTAAAGGGAGAGATTTTATTCTCTACAACCTTGAGAAGTGAACTCGGTTGAGTGCTAAGAATTGGGAGTTAAGTTGCCCTTGCCCTGGTTAACTGTGTGCTGGGTTCCCTGGCACACTTGACTTCTAGGCAAGCCTTCCAGCTGGCAGATGACATGGACTCCATAGGCAAGGTTCCAGCAGCCCAGGGCAACAAAAACATCATCCATGCCTGCATACTAACACAGCAATAGGGGCATCATGGGTGTGACTAAGACAGGTTCTGCTCACCGTTCCTACAAGTTTCTTCAGCCACTTCTGCCATCTTCTATTATTAGGCAAAGTACCACTACTGTAAGCCAGGATATTGCAGCATCCTGAGAGCGGGAGTGATGGGTGCTGATCATCAAATCTGCCGCTCCCCAACCCCCTTTAAAGAAAGGCACTCTGCTTTCAAACATCCCATAATGTAAAACATTGTTCTACATCACAATTACTGCCTTTTTATGCCATCTGATTCCCAAAGATGAACCTGAAAACAGGAAGTATTATTTTAAGGATAAGGAAATTGGAAGCCTGAGAGTAATGACATGTTTGCCTTGTCCTAGGCTCACAGCTATTGAGCAGAGAGGGCTGTGCAGTCATAGAGTCCACGCCATCAGAACACCATGGACCCTCAAACTGACCTTGCCTCTAAGCAATCAACCATCTTCGAGATGTCACAGAATCTCTTCCCAAGGTACAAAATAAGATGTCCCAATAATTCTTTTATGCTCAGTATTCACGTGAAAGGGAATTTTAAGAGTAAGTACATAAAAGCACTACTGAGAATAAAGCTTTTTGAATTAGGTGAAATGTTATTTATTCCCTAGGAAAGAATCAATGAAAAGTGTACCCTAGCTGGGCATGGTGGTAAATGCCTTTAATCTCAGCACTTGGGAGGCAGAGGCAAGAAAGAAAGAAAGAAAGAAAGAAAGAAAGAAAGAAAGAAAGAAAGGAAAGGAAAGGAAAGGAAAGGAAAGGAAAGGAAAGGAAAGAAAAGAAAAGAAAAGAAAAGAAAAGAAAAGAAAAGAAAAGAAGGAAAGAAAGAAGGAAAGGGGGAAAGGGGGAAGGGGGAAGGAGGAAAGGAGGAGAGAGAACAAGAGAGAAAGAAGTTTAATTATTGCATTAAAAGAGGAAGGGGAAGGTGATGGCAGAGGAAGGTCAAAGGTAGAGGGAAGTTCAAATTAGGAGCACAGCCTATGTGAGAAACACAAACCAAATGAACAGCTTCCCAGGTTCTCATTAGAGAAGCACAGACTCCTGCAGTGGCGAATTCAAGCAGTGCCCCCTGCTTTTGAGGTGAAGGAGAAGAGCCATTTCCTTCGTTCTGTTTGTTCTACTCATGCTAGGTCAAAAGGGAAGAGAATCCTTGAAACTTCATCCAAGTTGCTCACACCAGGATGGATGGCACTCCATTGTCTAAAAACCTACAATTTTTGCTTCTGGGATCATGCATAAAATATGGTATTAAACACACTAATTCTACTCACAGAATAAGGAGCATGCAAGTAAACCTAGAGGCTGATACTTATCACATACACACTATATGTAAGTACTGCCTTATGTCTTACATCTGTAAAACGGCCAGTCACTGTAATAAGTTCAATTATTATCATTATTATAAGGTAACCTTATAATGTATCGTTTAAATAAATGTTTAAAAAACAAAGGCTTTATTAACTATTAACAATCATGCCAGCACAGGCATGTGCAGACCCTCAGTCATTTGCCCCATTTTTTTTCAAATAAAGAATTAAGGACGAGACAAGGTGAGAAGCCTACCAAGGTCAGAGGCAGGTCGGGGTCAGGGTTCAAGCCCAGGCCGTCAGGTGGTCTGTGTGGGCTACCTCATATAGCATCGTATTTTTGCCACAAATGACTCAGCTGTTCCAGCTGAGGCACATACGCCTTCCTTTCCAGAGTCTTTTCAGGAAAAGGCCTACAACTCATGAAGAACCATGAGTGACTGGGTCACTGATTTTAAAGGACACTGATTAGCTTCACCTGTCCCACATCCCCACTGGGTTTTTTTTTGGGGGGGGGGGGTGAGTGAGAAAGGCTCACTATATTCCAGGCTAGCCTCAAACATTTTATATATGAAAAACTAGAGAAAGTGGTTATGGGAATGAATGAATACACAGGGGCCGGGGAAGTCATCTGACTGCCCTATTTCAGGCTAGTGTCTGGAATGGGGACTTCGTCTTATAAGACTAAGATCTTAATTTTTGGGCTCTCGGCTAACACCAGGACATCAGAACTCCTGAGCTAAGATCACTGGTGTTGGAGAACTGCTGTAGTAAAATAGCACGTGCTTCCTGCCAGGAGAAAACATGTCTACATGTATACACATTGATGTCAGAAGCGGCATCAGATCCAGGTGTGATGACCCACGTCTGTAATAACAGCAGAGACAGGGCAGGAAGCTTTCAAGTGCCGGACCAGCCTGTAACACAGCAAGTTTATGGCCACATGGGGATATATAATACGACTCCCTCCCCATCAGCAAACAAAAAAAAAAAAAAAAAAAAAAAAAAAAAAAAAGAAAGAAAAAAGCAAGGAAAAGGAAAGGGAGAAGTGAAAGGGAGAGGAGAGAAAAAAGAGGAAAAGGAAGAAGAGGCAGCTACAAGAAACAGAAAAAAAAAAAAGACATACTAGCATTTGCCACCTCATTCTACCTGTATTTCTGGTAGCATAACGCAGGCCCCCTGTCAGCAAGGGCTTTGCTCTGTTCAGCACTTCACCATGAGCGTTCACATCTGAGACTGGGGATGTCAATAGACATGTACTGACTCCATGGCAACCACTCTACACTTAAATATCTGTGGAGTAACTGTCCGCCAGTGATTTGGGATTTGGCAAACAAGGGGAGTAAAGCTCAGAAACAAACCAACAAACAAAAGATGGAAAGGATCACTTTAAAATCTTACTTCTGCACAAAGTCAATTTGGTCTTAAACACACTGCAAAGTAGCCAGAGACATCTGCAGGATGAGCTAGACAGAAGTCAGGGCAGTACTGCAAGGACCTGAACCTGGGACCACAGAGCTCTGACCCTCACTCTTGATCTTGAGGTCCTTCATCTGTTAAGTTCAAGTGCTTCAGAGAGGCCTCGGAGGCCCTGCCTCCACTTCCATTCCATGGGAGCTATGCTCTTAGACGGTGCCTTTACCATACCACACTCTCACTGTCTCCAGAGAAACCGTGTATCCATTCTTCCAAAGATGCCAGAAAAGCAACTACAATCTTCTTTTAAATGCCTCATTCAATGGTTTCAACGCAACTCTGGTAAATGAGCGGTAATTTTAAAAATTAAGGATATGAAGAGTCTAAGTGCTAAAAACCAGTCAGCCTAAATACAGAGGCATTTTCCAGCCATTGCTGAAAGAAAACAAGTCACATGGATATCTGTACCAAGGCAACTGCTTTTCCATTGTCTAACGAAAGCAGTACACTGTTCTGTGACAGTGTCTCCTAAGGTATAGGTGCTCCTTCATGCTCAGAAAGCTGGGCTGATCCTGTACATCCAGGTGTACCCAATCCTAATAGATTTGCACTAACATGTATAGAAATGAGTTTCTGTCATTGTAAACAATACATACATCCTTTTCTAAAAGATTTATCTGATTTATATGAGTACACTGTACCTGTCTTCAGACATACCAGAAGAGGGCATCAGATCCAATTACAGATGGTTGTGAGCCACCATGTGGTTGCTGGGAATTGAATTCAAGACCTTGGGAAGAGCAGTCAGTGCTCCTAACCACTGAGCCATCTCTCCAGCCCATGATGCATACATCTTAAAGAAAGGTGACTTCCAGTTGAACCCAAATGAACCATGGAAATCACAGGGTACCAGCTACACTGACTTAACAACCTGCTCCAAAGTCCATCACTTCTACTTCTCAGAATAAGACTGTGAAAGCCCTGGTCCTGCAAGCCAGGTCAGATAGGGTTCTAAGCATCCCTTAAAGTGGAAATGATGAACCATTCCATTTTCCTAGGGACTCAACACATTCTCATGCAACCCCAGTGCTCTGCCTGATACTTCATCAACAACTTAAGGGAGAATATAACAATTAGCTTATACCAAATGGCATTTTAACTTCGACATTATTTTCAAAGAACTACTTAAAGATTTCTGTGATTTTATTTGGACAGTCTGAAAATGCGTAAGTGCTAAGCGCCCAGTGCTGTGAACTGTCTCACTGGATGAGATGCAGTGTTTACTTCCTGTACTGGGTATGAAGTAGAGGCTGCCCACGGGAAGAAGTGTTATTTATAACTACATGCTAACAGATGGCATAGCTCTTCTCCACATCTCTAAAAGGGTCCAGAAAAAATCTCTTCCATGTATTAGATTTCAGAGTAAGGTGTACGCTTGTAGCTTACAAATATTTCTTTTAAACTTTGATTACATTAAAACACTAGTTATAATTAGCATTTATGACATGCTTACTACACACCAGCTTTACACTAAACATTTTCCTCATAGTACCAGGAAAACCTCTCAAGAGACTGGAAAAAAAGACTATTTCTTTGCTTTTTCTAATTCCTCTTACTTACTTAGTGTTTGTGTGTGCACGTATAGTTGAGCAAGGCGGTGACACAGCCTGGGGTGGTAAAGGCACAGTCTAAGAGACCTCCGAGGCCTCTCGGAAGCACTTGAGCTTAACAAGTGAGCGGCCTCAAGACCAAGAGTGAGGATCGGAGCATTGTGGTCCCAGGTCTGGGTCCTTGCAGTTCTTCCCTGACTTCTGTCTAGCTCATCCTGCAGATGTCTCTGGCTACTTGTGTTTAAGACCAAACTGACTTAGTGCTTTTGTAGACATAAGATTTTTAAGTTATCCATTTGGACAGCACACATGGACGTCAGAGGAAAAACTTCAAGAGTCTGTTTTCTTTCCATCCACAATATAAAGATCAAACTCAGCCTATCAGGCTTGATGACAGCAAGCTGACCCTCTGAGCCATCTCCTCGGCCCAGACTACTATTTCTTCACTAACAGACAAAGAAACTGAGTAAATGCATTAAAACCTGCCTCAGTCTATTCAACTAGTGGGTGGCTACACTGGGATCCATCTTTAAAACTAAATTATTCCAAACATCACGCTATACTGCGTCCCTGCACATGACTAAATAAACATGCATTCCTAAGTGCTTAGGTGTGTTCACTTGCTTTTCAAACATCTCCACTGCATGAATTAAAGATGCTATGTCTACAAACGCCCAAAACTTTACACACAAATGGAACATGAGGAGATTTCTGATAAATGTTGCTAAATAAATGAAATACCAACATTGCTCAGTATCTGGGGAGGATTGGACCCAGGACCTCCTGAGGAACTCAAATCCACATCCTTTATGCAAAACAGAGCAGTGTTGGCATATAACATATACATCTTGCTATGTAGTTGGCATCATCTCAAGATTTCATATAATTTCTGACATCACAGACATTACCCAAATCTCTATCATGCTACATTGTTTGAGAAATAATAAGACCAAAAGGTCTGGGCAGTTTTGGGTACAATTTTTCAGGTTAGTTAATGGAACCCTTAGATGCAGAACTTTTTTGATATCAAGGGCTATCTCCATGAACTCACGCCAGAGTGACGTGTGATGTACGTACACATGTATTAAAAATGGGTCCACAGAACCACGTCAAAAAAAAATCACAGTATAACCTGATTAAGAAGAAAAGATAATTTGACTGTTCTATTTTCTCATCAGGCTTTATTTCAGAGCCTTGAGGGAAAGAACAAATGAGTCACTGTGTGGCAGAGGGAAGGCACTACAAGGAAGATACAGAAATGAAGTGACACACTGCTACTTTATCCTTCATTAACAAGTTAGGTGCCAGAGTTAACAACAACAACAAAATCCAAGAATTTGCCACATCGGTAATTTTAATAGTAACCTAGCAGAAGTAAGAGCTGGAGATGGCAGGAAGGCCAGGATTCTATGCAGAATCATAGACACTGCAGACATAACTTATCCCTCCCCTTTGCTTTTGGAAAGAGGTGCTCATGACACAGCAATTCATGCCTCCTAAATCATCTTGCATATTCTTAACACTTCCTGGACTAACATATGTAGCTTGTGACTCAACATTACTACAAAGAAGTAAGTAGCCCTTTGTATTGTGCATTTGAAATAAAGTCCAGTAAACCTGAACAAGTCTGGGGATTGAAAAAGCTGGAATTGAGTCCTGACTACAAATGAGGCTCAAAGGCCAGGTGAAGTCAGCACATCTCTCCACTCCATGAATTACCATGAAAAATGGTTCTGAGAACACAGACCTTCTTTCACACAGTTAGAAAGATTTTAAGGATATGATGTGCGTACATTCGTGTGTGTGTGTGTGTGTGTGTGTGTCTGTGTAGAAAAAGAGAGGTGGGGGAGGGAATGAAGGAGAGATAGAGATAGGCAGACAGACACATAGACAGATGACAGACAGATGGATGAGTGGGTGGGTGGGTGGGTGGATGGATGGATGGATGGATGGATGGATGGACATAGATGGATAGTGCTACAGCACTTACACAGCTGTGCTTAAGAAAGCACTCTAATTCATGGAAACGAAACTTGCATCAAAACAATGCACACCCACTTTGACTTTGACTTTCATTCTCAATAAAAGTACTACACAACTTTATATGATTTTGTTTAAGCCAAAATACAGGGCTTGGTACATGTATAGTGGTAGACTGCTTGCCCAAGCATGCATGAAGTCTTCGGTTATATCTTCAGCAACACATATACAGCAAATCAAAACCGAGTTCACCATCTTCAGCCACATAGAGGAATAGAAGCTATTAGGTCCAAATGAAGTTCCAATTCCAGACCCCAAAAGGCAGTCCAAATATCCAGAAATGGGCTCAACATGGATGTTGGGAGAATTTCTGGTAGTTACATAAAAGCCAGCATTCCTCAGGAACTTGTGAAATCAGTTCCCTATCAAATGGACTCCTTTGCCTTATCACTGGCTGATGGGACAAATGGCTATTTATGGTGCCTAATAACATATTAAAGCAGACCAGACGCTGGCTTACAGGCTCCCTCAGGACAAGTACCTGCAGCACATTTCAATGTCCAGGCTGGCATCTAGCCCTTCTAACCTCCTCCCCTACCTCACACTCCCTCCCCAGAGCTCCTCATTCTCCTTATAACCCTGCAATTCAGTCTGTCTGTCTATCAATCTATCTTTCTTTCTATCTCTCTCTCCCTCCCTCCCTTTCTCCTCTTCCTTCTTCCCTCTTCCTCCCTCTCTCTCCCTCCTTCCTGCTCCTCTCATTCTGTTTTTTCTACTCCCTGCTGGTCTCCCTTCTCTCAGAGCCCAGGCCAGGTCTCATGGCCATGTTTATTTCTATCTCTTTCTGCTCTGGACTTTCCCAGAAGCCTCTAGCTGTTCTCTCATTCATGTTTCTCTCTCTCTCTCTCTCTCTCTCTCTCTCTCTCTCTCTCTCTCTCTCTCTCTCTCTCATATCTACAACAAAAACCTCCCCTTTAACCATTCCAAGGAGCAATTATGTCATTATGTTATACAGAGGTCAGCCTGGACTGCAAACAATCCTATCTCAAACTTAACAAACAAAACCCCAAAAGGATGAACACAAATCTATAAGCTCACATGGAGGCCTGCTTCTAGCTGAAAGAGATGGCAGCTTTCTGCAATGATTCCACTTCGGCTTGATCAGTACTCAAGGAAAAAAAATGTCCACAAGTATGAGTTGATCATATATAAGAAATTATAAATATATATATATATATATATATATATATATATGTCAGAATCTAACATATGCTAATCTGTGTTGACTTGAGAATAATAAAGCAGAGCTCCACCTGCAAATGTACAACAAAAAGTCAGATCTGACAAAGTGTTGAGGCTATGCTACTATTTAAGGCTCAGTCACAAATGAGACATCTATACCAACAGCCTCTGTCTCCCACACCAATGGCTCAAGAAACATGAGCAAACAGAGGACAGAAGATAGTAAGAGCCAGAGGATGAGAAGAGAGCTGTGAGATGCTGCCTTCTGGATGCGACATACTCATGGACTCACTGTAGACACAAGTTGCCTACATAGGACCAAGTCAACAAGACCTCTCAACATTCTAACAGGAAACACCGACTGAACCCACTGGGTTACTGGTGGGAGTGCTCACATGATGGGATGAGGATTAGGAGTGGCCAGGGGGGATGGAAGAGGGGAGTTTGAAATGAACATGGTCAAGATGCATTATTCACATGTATGAAACTGACTAAGAATTTTTAAAAGGCATTCTATTTTTTAAAAATCCATGTATTAGATTTCAGAGTATAGTGTATGCCACGGAGTGGCATGTTGGGTTGACTGAAATATTGAGAAAAACCATCTACCCACTGAAGTCTCAGGAACAAAGAGATGGTCAAGAGGCCCACAGAGATGGCAAGTCTGGTGGAAACAGTCTGGCCCTCAGTACAGTGCTAAGCTGTCAGCCCACTCACCATCCAAACCAAGATAAGACAAAGCAGCCTCAAGCAAATGACCCAAGATCTAAGCCCAAATTCTACCCAGAATTCAATGCCCCGTCCTGTCAGAGTTATAGGCACAACTAAGGGGGTCAGAGGCTCTGGTTATCTTTGTTGGTCCCCACGAGCCTATTTAGGTTCAGAAAGGGACAAAGAAGGCGTAAAACACTTTCAAATGAAAACTGCGTATCTGGGTTTAGGGTCTAGATTCTAGGCGAGGTCTAGGTTAAGGCATTAGTAGGGAGAAATCCACCCAATGCTGTGTGAATGATAAGGTCCACAGTCAGGGCTCAGCATCTGCCGGCCAAGGCCTGTGATGCTGATGTTTGTTTACCTAGCTCACGCCAAGTGCCTAGTGGCGCTGCTCAGCAAACACAGGTAAATACCATGATCTGGCCTATTAAACAAAAGGTGTTTCTGAGGAGAAGAACTGGCAAAAAGAAAACACTCCCACTCAGGGGTACTCAGAAATGGTAATTAGCTCTCATTTGTGAGTGCATTTGCTGAGTGCTGACTATGCTACAGGCATGGGGCTCAGCAGCACTAGTCTTTCTTTTTAATACAAGGACACGATGTTGAAATTTTTGTTCATTTTCTCTCACAGAACAGGAAGCAGAATCAAAGGATTTCATCCTCTTGTCCCAAAACTATTACATCACCCGGTGATACCTGTATGCAGCCCTCCATTTAAATCATTTACAAGCTATCCTGCCAACTGCTAGACGATCAGCTGTACCATCTTCAGTGGTCCTCTACTCTCCCAGTCAAAAGCAAGCAATAGTTGCCCACTTTGCCTGTTCCCTGAGAACAACTTGCTACATCCTTAATGCAATTTACAGACATCTTAGTCAGGCTTTCCACTGCTGTGATAAAACACTGTGACCAAAAGCAACCTGAGGAAGAAAGGGCTGGTTTCACTCATAACTCTCAAGTCATATACATCACCAAGGGAAGTCAGGGTACAAACTCAAGGGAAGACCTGCAGCAGAGGAATGCTGCTCACTGCCTTGTCCCCATGGCCCACTCAGTCTGCTTTCTTTTACAGCCCAGGTCTCCCTGCCCAGGGTGCTGCCAGCCCCAGGGAGCTGGGCCCTTCCACATTAATCATCAATTAGAAAGATTTCCATCCTATCAGCTGGCCTAAAGCCAATCTGATGGAGACATTTCTCAATTGGAGTTTCTCTTTCCAGGAAATTCTAGCTTTTTGTCAAGCTGACAAAACCAACCAGGACAACAGATGAAGGACTAGTAAGCCCAACAAGGGTGAGATGACTCACCTCTGGCCTTGTAGCATTTTAAACTACAAATGGAGACACAGCTTCTGACCTCTATTCCATTGCTTAACTACAGTCATTACTGAGTACAACAGAAAGCGCATTACTGAGAACAACAAAGCACCCACTGGCAAACCCTGCTCTTCTCAGTCAACATTGCTGGCCCAATCAGGTGTCATACACTATAAAAGACAGAGCTCATAAAAGCCCTTTAAGTAGATGGAAGGAAGAAACATAAATTGTGAGTCACTTTCTAAAGCCCCTAACTAGTTAACCAAAAGAAATCTATGTTCATTTCTAGTTCTCCCATAATGGGGTAGTGATACAAAGCCAGAAGAGGAGAGAGAGGAAACAAGTATGTCCACCCATGGGGGAGAGCTAAGGTACTGTGTTTCAGGATGAGGGTAAACTGAAAACAATGGCTCCAAGGACCAGAGGAACTGTAAACCATGAGTGTGGTTGTGGTAGGGGAACTTTGCTTCTAAATTCCTTAAAAAGCCCGGCCCTGCCATTCTGCTCTTTGGATCCCACTGATGTAGCAGGGTGATGTGCTGCCATCATTTGATGTGCTTCTTCTTGAGATGCCGTCACAGCTCCCACAGTGAAGAACAAACAGTTCTTCCACGTTACACACACACAGGAAGTCTTGTCACAGTGGACCTGGATTTTCCAAGGCTTTCCTCCAAAGAACCTTCTTGACAACAGGGCCTGGCTACTGTGTCCCTGTGTCTACTGCGTCCCTGTGTCTGTCAACCCCCACAGCAAGGACAGCTCCGTAACCCAGAGAGAACTGTGCCAATGTGGGCTGACTGGTGCTCCAGAGCTCTTGCTTCAGCTCTCTGTTCAGTGTCCTCTTCACGTACAAACAGCCAGCTCTACTGGAAAGGAAAGCTGCTACAAGCTGAACACTTCTACACAGAGCTGCCCTGAGGTTTAAAAGATATTTTTTTTTTTCAAATATCAGTATACTGAAAGTCTGATGGTTCAATTGCATAAGCTGTTTCATATACAAATTTATTCAAAATAGTATTTAAAATCACCTTCAGGCTCTTATGTAAGCTATGTATGATATGGAAGCATTTCATATGCACACTTGGATTCTACCCTTGAGATAGTGCAAAACGTATACATAAATTTCCCACGGTCCAAAATTTAAATCCTTCAAGCTCCAAGCATCAGTGTGCTTTGGCACGTGCTCTGGACATTCTGCCACTGATGTGGTTCGGAAGAAAGTAACAGAATTGCCCTGAATTGTAAGTTATATCAGATATAATAGAATAAAAGGGGATACTTACCCAGAAAAACGAAGACTAAGAGGCAAATGCTATGGGGACCTTCAGGACCTTGAAAAGCTTCCAGGTCAGGAGAGAGCAGAATAAAAACCAAGGAGTTAAATACTCTCAGGGAGTGTTTGGCTGGACACAGCACCTTTCCATAAAGCAACTTTCTGCCCCAGGCGTTGGAGTTCCTGCTGGCCAGGAGTGTCTTCAGCTTTCAGGGTTATCAGTGAGTCCTGCATGACTGAATTCCCTAACGAAGAAGGCGGGGAGGACACTATATAGTATCCCACTCCCTGCTCAGGAAGTTGCACCAGGGGCTTCTGAGAAAGTGTTTATTATGAAGATGGAAACAAATGTCATCTCAGCACTAGAACTGGTGGTCACTTTCACTTGAGAACACCCACCCGCCCCCAGAACACGTTTGCAAATGCCGTCAAAGGTGCCAGACACTGGAACTGTAGACATCATCCACACTGACTTCTCTGCCTCAGTAGTTCTTGTGTGCTGTAGGAAAAGCTCTACCCAGAATTGCAAACAGCAGTGGGTACCCACAAGGACTTCCTCCAGAAAGACTTCCAGCTTCTACTAGGACAAAGTTAAAATTATATTTTTATTTCATTTTTGAGATTATAATTTAATGACAACATTTCTCTCTTTCTTTCCATTCCTCCAAACCCTCCCTCCCATATGTCCTTCCACATTCAGAAAATTATTTTTTGAAAGTCTGGAGAAGCCAACAGTACAACCACTTTGCATTGTCCTTGGCACTCATTAAGCATATTTGTAGTCACATTAGCTGTCAACCGCTAGAAACAACCACACTTTTTCCACTTTGAACTCTCATACCTCAGAAGATCCTCACAAAGGACACATGACCAAAGGTCTTCTAGCAGGTAAAAATTCCAAAGCAACTTCCTGGTTCTAGTATAGACTAGGCACTAAGTATATGCTTGATGAATGAACATGCCTATGAAGGCATCGTACAGACAGAGAGGGACAGCCAGCCAGCAGCATGCGGTCTTTGTTCTACGTGCAGTGGTAGAAGGCCGCAGAGGGGTTTATGGATGAGAGACATCTAGCATAGCAAGTAGAACCTAAATCAAGCATAGCTTTAGGACTTACAAAGGAAAGCCAGTCTGAACCCTAAGCACAACCAAGCAATGCGGAAGAAGTATCTGGGCAGAGGCAGTAAGTCAGCACGGTTACTACCCATTACCATGCTGCTCTCAGACCAGAAGACTGGTTGGTGTGTGTGCCAATTTACTTAGTCCACCATGTGCAGAGAGGTAAGGGTTCAGAGAGGAGTCCATAAAAACAAGCAAACAACAAACACTCCATGTGCCACAGAAGGCGGAAAGGATGAGCTTAGAGCCTCCCTGATCAATTCCCTAGGACATCAAAACAGGCGAGAGAAAAGACACACACTTCGCAACTGTCTGGAACTATACAGTACGATATATGGTCAAAACCCATGTTGAAAGCAAGCTGACAGATGTCTAGCTAAGCCTTGGCAGGCAGGAGAGGATGAAGGTGTCTGGACTATAACAGCATGGAAGCATGAGCAAGGTTTGTAAGTAAGGATGACCAAGCACTGCACCAACCAAAGCGAAGAGGGCGAGAAGAGTAAGCAAGCAGTGTTCTCAATTATAATTTTCTTCCCCTTTGCTGGCACAGGCTAAGCTCATTATCTCAGCCGACAGGAGCAGGTAGCATTCTAACTAGACAGGCAAACCACAACAAGAAGAAAACAATACTTTGAGACAGAGGAATGGAAAGGGTCTCCTCACAGTAAGATGCCTGATCTGCCAGCGATCTCATCAGGTGTGCACACCTATTTCCAACTCACACAGAGAGAGGCTCAGGTGCACTCGAGTTAATATGCATTCCATTGTTGCCGAGTTAGAAAAACACAAATCACTCTGGATAGTTCCAAGACTAGAACTCTCGCTGGGAGCACGGCAGGAGGACAGATAGCTGTCTGACCCAGACCAGACATGATATACACTCCTAAAATTGCAGCAGAGGCTGAAGGATTTCTGTTTAAGGCCAGTCTGAGCTACAGAATAAGATCCTGTCCCATGTTGCAGAACAAACAAGCAAACAAGCAGCCTGTTTAGATACAACTGTGTTTCTCTTAGAACCAGAAGGATACTATAAATCATACTATCCCATCACATCACCAGCGACATAGCATCATGGTAGCCATAGTGATGCAGCAAGCATAGGAAATCAGAACATTAAATAATCGCTTACCTTTTCTTAGGTCTACATTTTTTTTTGAATGCACTATATAATGGCACAGATGATATGGGGCCCAGATGTAAGCAAATGAGAAAGAAAAAATACAAATAAATTTTTTTTTTTTTGTAGGAACCATCTTTTATTGGGGGAGGGTTCATCAATCCTTCTTGGCCGCTGCCTTCCTCATGGCTGCCAGCACGTTGCTCAGCTCCTCCCGCTTTCTCTTGGCGCGGATGTGCGTGCCCACCCTCTTCTTGATGAACTTGAGTGCGCGCTTGTCCTTGGACACTTTGAGCAACTCCATGGCTCGCCGCTCGTAGGGTGCGAAGTCGCACACCTCCCGGATCATGTCCCGCACGAACTTGGTGTGTTTGGTGAGGCGCCCGCGTCGCCGGCTGTGTCTCGGCTTACTGACGTTTTTCGTCACCTTGTGGCCCTTGTTGAGGCCTACGGCCATGGGGTAGCGCAGAGCCATGGCTGATGCTCTCCGATGGCGGCCGGGCAACAAATAAATTTTTTAACTTGAATATTTTATGTAGTTAAGATATATCAAAGTGGGCTGGCGAGATAGCTCAGTGGTTAAGTGCGCCGACTGCTTTTCCAAAGATCCTGAGTTCAAATCCCAGCAACTACATGGTGGCTCACCACTATCAGTAACGAAATCTGATGCCCTCTTCTGGAGTGTCTGAAGACAGCTACAGTGTACTTACACATAACAAATAAATAAATCTTTATTTAAAAAAAAAAAAAAAAGATACATCAAAGCAAATGTCCACACTTTGGGTTGTCTTTATGGGTGCTCTATGGACTGAGAGATGGGCAGATGCACACACAAAAAAAGCAAACTGAACTGATCCTCATGGCACGTGGCCAAATATCTCATTTACTCTTAGAACTTTGTGTACAAAGTATGCCAGGCTGTTTCTACAGACTGCTTTGCCATAGATGACAGCTCAATAAAATAAAAACTAATGATTAACTTTTGCTCTGTAGAAGCCACTGAATAAGAAAAAGATATGTCCTGAATAACCTGTGCATGAGGAAAGTTGACTTTTCCCCCAGCTCTCCAATGCAGTTTTTAAAACTATTTGCTATAAGCCAGTTCTGGGGCTAGCATGAGCACGGGGCACTAAAGAGGTCAGGTTCTGAGATAAAATGTTTACATAGGCACTCGGGGTCAAAACTCTCCATGAAGATGTCTATTTCTAACTTTGCTTTTGACCCACCTGGAATTTGGACAGCGACTTGAGTGTTCCAGGTCTAAATGTCTGGAACTGGCATTACTGTGAAATTAATGGTTATACTCCAGGTTCTGTGCCAAGCACTAATGATACATAAGCCATTAGGGAAGAAAGGCAAACAAGTTAGGCCCTCACAGAAAAATAGGAATTGGTCAAGTCAGGTGAGCCTCCACAGCTGTAAGAATCACAGAGCCCAAATCCCAGGAAAATCCCCTAGGGATCTGCTGATTCAAATGGCAGCAGATGCTGAATACCTTTCAACCCATTCACAGCCTAAGAAAACAAAATTTGGAGTTCAGAGCCCTCCAAGGAGTCTCCATGGTGAATCCATCCCCTAGTCTCTCAGTTGGTACCCTGAAGAGTCAAGGAGAACTGGCAATGGGCTTGAGAGGGACGAAAGCTCAGCTTCATACACTTCAGATCCTAACTGGTTAGGCTGATGTGACACAAAGACAAAGGTAAAGACTCTAGAGAAAGACTGCACCAGCTAGAACTCAAAACCTCACCTCGGTTTCCCACAAGATATGTCTGGAATTCAGCCAGAAATAACTATGTCCATATGAAAACAAGACATGGCCGAACATCAAGAACAAGAGATAGCCAGATGTTTCTTACCCTGTGTCCAGACTGCAAACTGCCGACTGTGGGGCAGAGAGACAGGTCACCAGTTATGCTCTACCCTCGTCCAGAGCGCAGGGGCTTGAGTCCCAGCACTCACATAACTTTCAGCAGTCTCTACCTCCAGTTCCAGGTGATCTGATGCCCCCTTCTGACCTCCATGTGCACAACTCACACACTTGGTGCACATACATACATGCAGGTACAGTACTTGCACATACAGAATAAGAGTAAAAAATACTTTAAATGACTGAAAACCACAGTAAAAGAGCAGTAAACACTAACCAGGGCAGTGAAGTGTCAAACACTGACAACACCAAGTGCTGATAAAAACAACTCTTGCTCTTTTATCCTCTTTCTTTGATTAAAAAGAGAGAAAAACAGCTACAGAGGTTCCAATTATCTTATTTCTTTCTGTATTTCTCTGGGCTCATGTAACATTTCATAGTTAAAGGTTTTAAAAGGAACTGAAAGTTGTGTCTGAAGAAGAGATCAGCAAAGACCAAACCATTTTTTGGCTTTCAGAGTCATATTTATTTCTTTATTTTGCAGACAGTAAGAAGCCATTCAGAGACACGTATACTGGGTCAGCCTGGGCTATATAGTGAGCTCTAAGACAGACTGAGCTGTGCAATAATATCTGAGGGGGAGGGGGAGGAGGAGGGGGAGGGAGAGGGAGTATGCATGAATCTGAGTGGAAAAGTAGCAGTATTAGATTTGGTCTGCACAAAGACCATTCAAGATGCAAGGCAGCCGATAGAGTGAAGACAAGGAGTTCACCTGGGAGACTGATGACAGACACTGATGATTCCATGTGTGCTGCATAAGAGAGCTATAACAATCCCCATGATGGCATCAAGAATTTGGGGGTTAGTTCTCAAAATGGTTGAACTACAACCCCATCAAATCAGAAAGCAAATGAGGCCATGTGACAAAGACTAGAATAAATGGGACAATTTCACAGAACTAGAGTGACATCAGGAAATAGCCTGCAACAGCTGAAAGGAAAAATGGGACTTCTTCTACAAATCCTTAGGAGAAAGTCAGGCCGTTGCAGAAGTGAAAGCTAACGAGCCCTGAGCGCCACAGCAGATGCTCAGATAGCTACATTCACAACTTGCCAAGATTCTGGAGCCTTGCACAGCCCCTTCCAAGCATGCAGATGCTTTAATCTGACAGGGAAAATCTATTTCTGCCTCTGACAGCAAACGCCAAGTCACATCTTGCCAACAGGGAGAGGGGCTCCAAGCACAAACTCCCCAAGTCTGCACAATCTTCTCACTTGGAGACACAGGCTGTTTGACCACTACAACCACCAGTCCTGACAGAAGGGAAAAGAAAGGATGGGTAGAGCTTCTAAAGAATTCATCTTTTTCATCTGTACTTCCAAAAAGGTAGATATATATCTTTGGACTATTCATGAACAGCCCACATATTTTTCTGTGAAAACAAATTAAGCATATCAAACGGAAACTTATCCGAACAGTCTGAAAATGGCCTGAGGCATGGAGTTCAACAGGTTTTTCAATAACCTTTGAATGAGAAGCAACTAAAGCATTAATGTTCTTTATCACCGTCTTCTGGGCACTGCACACAGAGCATTACCAGTGGGGCTGGTTTTAATACTGTTCTTCGGTCAGTTTGATGAATACCCATCCCCAAGATGTCCAACGACAACAAGTATTCAAAGATGATCTTTGTAAAGGAGGCACCGTCTAAACACATGCTCCTATTAAAATGTTTACAGTACTAGAGAGCATGGTTTTAGGGGCAAGGAACTTGTCAATGAAGGGGATGGAAACCCAACAGGAGGACCAGCAGAGTCAACTAACCTGGACTTCTAGGGACTCTCGAACACTGAATTACCAACCAAAGAACACACACAGGCTGAAACAAAGCCCCCAGCACACATATAACAGACGTTCAGCTCAGTCTCCATGTGGGGCCCCCAAACACTGGAGCAGAGGCTTTCTCTAAAGCTGTAGTCTGACTGTGGTAAGCGTTCCCCACAGCGCTGCCTTGTCTGGTTACAGTGACAGAGACTTGATGCACCAGAGTGGGGGATAGCCACGGGGGGGGGGGGCCCACTCTCTCAGATGTGAAGGGGAGGGAGAATGGGGAAAGGTCTCTGTGAGGGGGACTGACTGAGAGGGGATTTGGGATATAAATAAATAAATAACTTATTTTAAAAAGACAGGGGAAGTAAAACTCAAATAGACAAGGCGGTCTTCTTTTCCAAGGAATAGGTACATTCTCCTATGAATGTCATATGAACAGGCTCATGAAAACAACTGCTAAGTGACTCAAGTTTCTCACTCAACAAGTTCCTCTCATTTTCTCCAAATTACACTGCTGAAACAAAATCCGTTCTCATCACAGCCCAGGTGAGGAGGTTCATGAAGAATACCGTGTCATATATCTTAACAGTTAATAATAAAACATTAGTGAATTTTGCAGCCATTTATATACCACACTTTGCTCAAATTTATGAGATGAAGCATAGGTAAACACCCCAAAATAGTTACCATTATCACAGTCCAGTGGCACATAAAATAAGACATTTTTATAAAGGGCTCTGAAGCTGAAACAAGAGACATGTACACGGTATTCCTTTAAAGAAATGGAAAGTTAATGTCAAGACGGATGCATGAAACCCTTGCTGCTGTCTGCTCAGAGGACAAGGGTCACCCATCAAGATACAAGCCTATTCTACAAGATACTCACTGGGTTGAACGTTTCCTCAACAGAATGGTGAACAGTCCACCAGTCTGAGGTCCACTCCCACACATTCCCCACTATGTTGTATAAGCCATAGCCATTGGGAGGAAAGGCATCAACCTAAAAATAAAGAAAACAACATTGACCAATTAATTATTCACTATTAAAATCTATAGTGCTATAAAAAATCTCTCTGGTACATCAACGAATCAAGATCATTTATTTCATAATAGGAATGCCAATTTTCATAACCACCTACCAAACACCAGTCTGGAAAAATAAATATAAAAATCTCGGCCCCCTCTGTTTTGTTTTACTTTAAGCATTCAGAGGGAGTTTATAAACCTAAGAGAGTGTATTAAATGGGCTGGAACTGGTGAGGTTATTTTTAACAGGAAACAATAGTAACTAACACTAACTATAAGTACCAAGGCTTGACTAATATGGGAGAGAGGTGCGTGTAAGAATACGTGCGTGCGTGTGTGTGTGTGTGTGTGTGTGTGTGTGTGTGTGTGTGCATGTATGTATGAGTATGTGGGGGTATACAGACAAACAGTATTTAGGCTTCAAGATCATTAACAGAAATGTCCTCCTAGTATCAACGTCTTGTCACTGGAAAGCAGCTTTTCCAGGCAAATAGTGTCTTTTAGCGCCATAGATTCCACACTAACTCTGCCTCCTCCACAAGCTCCATCCAGTTGACCATTTTCTCTTTAATCTGCAGTCACTGTCATTAAATAAGGAAAATGTCAGCTCATTAACCCATGTGTTTCTAACAGCAGGTCTCCGGAATGCAGCAGTCTGCAGTAAATTATACATCCATCAAGGAATCACGGCCCAATTCAAAGGCAGGTCAGACAGTACAGGATAACACCCACAGGCATGGAAGCAAGGTGCAGTTTATGTAAGACAGAGGGCAGGAGGAGAAAACACACTGAACAATAGTGAATTCAGGTCACTGGCCAGTTTCATGACTTAAAGATTTTCCCCATCAGGATTAGGGGTTTAGCTCAGTGGAAAAGTGTGTAAGGTGAGGTCCGAGGTTTTGTCCCCACAATAGGCAGGGAACAGGGAGATATCGAAAAAAGACAAAGTCAAAATATAAAAGCAAAACAAAACAAAAAAACCTTTGGGGAAAAATTATTTTAGCCTTCTTCTCAATAGACATTTTTTTAAAAAAAATATGTTTGTGATGAAAAAGGCCATTATCTTCGGAGATATTTTTTTCTCTTTTCATAATTCATGCTTTTCCATACTGAAGAAGTAAGACTGTAAGAATGAATAAACTAACATTCATGTCTAAATGGCTTCAGATGGTTTTACATCTACCCATGAATACAGAAGCATCTGTCAGTTGGGCAATTCAGTGCATTTTAATCCAAGTTAGGAAGCCACACTGAAAGGCAGTTCATGGAGATGAGCTGGGAAGTCAAACCCCACCATGCTGCTTCCATAATGAGCGTTCACTATGGAAACAGCCTTGGCTCATTCAGAAATGCCATGTGCGGCCAGTACGGGCAGGGAGGGGCTCCGTGGCAAATGAGTTCAGAAAGAGTTTAATGAAGGAAGCAAAAGGAGAATGCCTGAAACTAAATTCAGCTCTAAAGAGCTGGGCCTGACAGGCACACAGGCAATCCCACCATCTGGGAGGTGGAGGCAGGAGGATCAAGACTAGCCTGGGCTACATGGTGAGTCTGAGGCCAGCTGGGGCCACATCAGACACTCACACTCACTCGTTCTCTTTCAATACAGCTCTACAAAGCAGAATGGGACAGAGAAAGTATGAGGGCAGGAAAGGCCACACAAATTCCAAGGTACAAACTCCAGTGGGAGGATCTACGCATGCCCTGGAATAGGATCTGTGATCCAAATATAAGAAACAAGAGGGAGGGGAGGCCACGGCATAAGCTATAAAACATGTCTGGAACAGAAAGAGCCCCTGGACTAAGTTGGAAGGAAAGAGAAAGAGAAGAAATGAGTAGGCTGCAGGGAGGAAGTGGAAGACACTACGAGGCCAGGGGAATAAGAAACTGAAACACATTCTAGAGAAGGGATCCATCTCCAGGTTTCTAGACGGGACATGGGAGGTACCATGTTAACCTTCCTGGGCTGTTAGTCCTCAACAGGGAAGTAACAGTGCCCATCAAAGGTTCGCCCTCCCCCTTTAAATAAGAGAATATCTGAAGTAGAATCTGGAAGGTAGCACCCTCTTAGTTACTAACGTATTATATGTGAGCAGGGCAGTGTGGGAAATGGAATTCTCACTGTTCAAGGTCACATGAATCACACTAACCAAGCTTCCTCCCAGGAACCTCACATGAAAACAAGTGGACAAGCCAAATCCTTCTTGAAATGCTAAGAGCTGCTAAGCATTAAAACCAAAATGAATTAGTGATGGTGGAACGGTAGAATGGCAAAACATCCCTCCATCTCCCTAGGTTCACAGTGTGCAACACTCAGAGTCTCAGGTGTCCGGTGCTAGCCTGACCTTGTCTTAAAAATGAGAACAACCCAGTAAGTTAGATTCTTGTCCTCGACTTCCGAGAGCACGGTGACAACTGTGGTGGTTTGTATAAGTACGACCCCCACAGATTCATGTGTTTGAATTCCAGGCCATAAGGAATAGCGCTATTAAGAAGTATGGCCTTATTGGAGGAGGTGTGACGATGATGAAGGAAGTATGTCACTGTGTAGGTGGACACTGAGGTCTCCTATAGACAGGCTTCACCCAGTGTGGAACATAGTCTCTTCCCAGCTGCCTTTGGATCAAGATGTAGAATTCTTCACTCCATGGTACCATTTCTGCCTGGATGCTGCCACACTTCCCACCATGATAATAATGGACTGTTAGAAACTGCAATGAAACTGTAAGCCAGCTACAATTAAATTTTATCCTTTATAAGAGCTGCCTTTGTCATAGTGTCTCATCACAGCAATGGAAACCCTAACTAAGACAATATAAAGGACAGTTCAGGTCAATTCGAGGTCATTTTTGTAGGCATCAACTAAACTTAAAGACACCTAACATAGATGTGACCATCTGAAGCCTTCCCCATCCTTGATTAAGTCTACTTTAAGAACGGGTTCCTTCAGAGCTGCTGGTAACTGTAACAGTTTTATCTTGGTAACTGGGGGGCAATGTCTTTAGGTTAAGTTCTGCAGATACCTGCTGGCCTCTTTGTCAAACACTAATGCCAAGCAATGGAAGGGCAGAGCAGGGTTTTGTGTAGCTTAGTGCTAGTGTGGTCCTAGGTTCAATCCCAAGAACCACAATAAAGGTAATAAAATAAACATCTACAGAGAGTGCATATCTCATACTGATCTGTCTCTGTCTCTGTGTCTCTAATTCTGTCTCTCCGTCTCTGTATGTGAGTCTGTGAGTCTGTGTGTGTGTGTGTGTGTGTGTGTGTGTGTGTGTGTGGCTGTGTGTGTGTGTGTGTGGCTGTGTGTGTGTGTGTGTGTGGCTGTGTGTGTGTGTGTGTGGCTGTGTGTGTGTGTGTGTGTGGCTGTGTGTGTGTGTGTGTGTGGCTGTGTGTATGTGTGTGTGTGGCTGTGTGTGTGTGGCTGTGTGTGTGAGTGTGTGTGTGTGTGTGGCTGTGTGTATGTCTGTGTGTGTGTGTGTGTGTGTGTGTGTATCAGGCCCTCTGAGCTTTATGTTGTTTACAAAGGTTATCCAGAAATGACTCATTATTTTTTCTTCTTCCTCTTCTTCCTCCTCCTCCTCCTCCTTTCAGCTCACTTAATTAAATACACATACAATACTATGGTGGTAATCACAGGAAATGTCTGTAATTGTCCAAAGCAGCTTTATCATAGTCTCTTACTAAAATTGACTGGGGCTTACATTATTGATCTGGTTCATTATAGCTACCACAGACTTCTTCCAACAACAGAGACAATGGAAGCTTTCACCTGTGCCTCTGGGATGGAGCCTGCCCATCTCTAAGGACAAAACGATCCTGTTCAACAGTGGAACAATGGACACTTCTGTACTTTGGCCTTCACAGCTCTCATGTGAATGCTGTTACTATAACAACTAAGGTCTACTCCATCTGAGCAATGCTCTGGGTTCAGGGTTTACTGCAGCTGCTGTAGGTGGCACTATACACTTTGAGGGAGGCCCCTCCTGCCATGGTCCCACTTCCTGCCAGGCTCCTTCACGTGTTCTTGTCCAGAGAAGTTGGAAATGAGTTTGACATGTAGTGCTATCTGTTTCAGTGCTACCCGGACCTAGAAGTGAAGCTACTGCCCTGATCTCTGTAACAACTAATATCTTTTTAATTACATTTTTTGAAAGAGAGAAAAAAAGAGTATGTGTGTGCGTGTGTACCCACTCATGTAGCACAATGTGTCTGTACGTGTCAGAGGGCAGGTAATGAAAGTCTATCTTCTTCTAGCATCCTTAGATCCCAGGGATCTAACTTAACTTAGACCATGGTGCTAGCTGGCAAACAGCTTTACCTACTGAGCATCTGACAGGTTCAGACAGCCAAGGCCTTCCTTGCCTGGACTTTCACACACACTCACATCAGGCACCACCCCTGACATTTTGCTCCAGCACCACTTCTGCTGGCCAAGAGGTCCCCTGTAAGTCCTCACTCCATGCCCTGCTCCTACCAAAAAGCTTGGCTTGTTATCCATTTAAAGCATGAGGAAAGGTAGAAATCACTGCCTTCTAAGACTTCCAATGCTTTACAAACAAAACTATGTGTCTGGAAGAGCAGCAGCTATCTTGAAAGAAACTTAGGAGGAACCAGCGACCAGATGGCTTGATTTGCCTTTTCTGCCTTACTGAATAATGCATCTTCTCCCATCAGTTTGTATTGGCTTAACATATATGTAACTCGCGTACATGGAATTGGATACAAACACAAATGCATCATGTGCTACGGAGGACTCAGTATCCTCAAGCAACTTGCTTTTTAACTAAATTCTGCTCCAAATGCTACAATGCCAACAACAGCTCAAACAGATTTTCAGTTTTTCTTATATCAGGTGCCTCTTCACTCTTTCTTTTCCCAGAATTTCTTGGTCTTTTACTCTCATTTATTTAGTTTTCAAACTGAAACTTTCTAACCATTTGGTCACATTCCAAATAACATATCTGTGTCAAATATATAAATATACTCTGCGAGATTTTCTTGAGGAAAAATGCAAATTTTAAGAAGAAGGAGGAGGGAGGGATGGAGGGAGGGAGGGAAGGAGAGAGGGAGGGAGGGATGGAGGGAGGGAGAGAGAGAGAGAGAGAGAGAATCACTTTCTTTCTCACAAACCCAGGCAGTAGGGCTATTTCTACATCATAAAACTTCTTTCCTCATTGTCTTAAGAGAAAATAAAGTGTTTTGTTTTGTTTTGTTTTTCTGGTCTGAAGAATGGTATCCCTTCAGAACTCATGCTGACACTTAGTCCTCAATTCAACAGGACTAAGAGAGTAGCCTATGGGAGGTGACTAAGGAATGACTGATGCCATGAGTTCTTTTATAGACAGGCACAAGACTGAGCGAGTGTACTGTTGCTACCTTCAAAGGGATACACAAATGCCAATCTTACTAAGGTGTCCATCTTGGACTTTCTAGTTTCCAGATCTGTGAGACATGTTCCTGTTCATCAGTGACCAAGTCTATGGGATTTTGTTATAGCCACACAAATAAACTGAGATGATTTAAAACATACCTTCATGGCTGTACTGTTGGCAAAAGCTCCATGAGAGAAGAACTCTTCCACATCAATAAAAGGAAACATACCTTGGGCACTATTGGACACAATTTAGCCAAGAGAAGATTTCTAGGGTGGGAGTGTATCTCAGTGAGAGCACACATGCTTAGCCATAGGCAAGATATTGGGTTGATTCCCGGTGGAAGAGGAAGTGAAGGAGGAGAATGGAGAGACATTTGAGACATTTTCTAACCTTTAGCCATTGATTGCACTGAGAATCTGTTTTTTAAAAAAATCAGAGATGCTCAGTATGAATATACAAGATGTCCACTGCAGTATTATCTAAGCAAATCAGGACTTATTTACACGACAGGTTATCCGGCCTGTGAACGGCAATGTGATCATGGTCTATGCGTGACAGATAAAACGCTCCTGGCGGTAAAGGGGAAGCAGCGGGATTCCAAGTCTTCCATCCCGAGGCCAGCGAGATGGATGAGCACATGACTGCTCTTCCAGAGGACCCGACTTCATTTTCCAGCACCAAAGTTAAAACTAACTGCATGTAACAACTCAAGTTCTAGGGGACCCAACTTTCTCTTCTAGGTTCTGTGGACGCCTGCACATACCCTTACACAAATAACTAAAAATAACATCTTTAAAATATTCTATCCAATATGATTTAAAAGAAATATATAAAAATATATATGCTACATATATACCAGATGTACTGGCTAGTTTTGTGCCAACTTGACACAGCTGGAGTTATCACAGAGAAAGGAGCTTCAGTTGAGGAAATGCCTCCATGAGATCAAACTGTAAGGCATTTTCTCAATTAGTGATCAAGGCGGAAAGGCCCCTTGTAGGTGGGACCATCTCTGGGCTGGTAGTCTTGGGTTCTATAAGAAAACAGGCTGAGCAAGCCAGGGGAGGCAAGCCAGTAAAGAACATCCCTCCATAGCCTCTGCATCCCTCCATAGCCTCCTGCTTTCTGACCTGCTTGAGTTCCAGTCCTGACTTCCTTGGTGATGAACAGCAGTATGGAAGTGTAATAAACCCTTTCCTCCCCAACTTGTTTCTTGGTCATGATGTTTGTGCAGGAATAGAAACCCTGACTAAGACACCAGAGATACACATGCTGGCAAAAAGGGTAGTTAGGATCATGAGATTTGGGAACAAGCCAAGCTGGGATTTGAATCAGCTGTGGTCACTTTCCCAGCTATGTAAACTGGAACAGGAGTTTACATCTCTGTGCCTCAGAATGTCACAGGCACACCAATACCCATCTTAAAGAGTTAAATGGACATTACAAATGAGCAGATCTATGCATGATAATGGAGCAGTAATCCTGGCACACTGCAAAGCTGGTACCACCATCACCACTAACCCCTAGGATGAGTGGAAGGTCAGGGACCAGAGTGCTAATAGAGATTAACCTGGGAAGTAGACTGCCAGGCCAGCTTAGCTTCTTCCTCTATCCAGGGAGTCTTTTTCTTATAGTGTGCATTATATAGTCACACACAAAAAAAAAGCACCCTAAAGGAGACAAGACATCTGATGATTTCCAGCATTTGCCACTCTTGAGGGTGGATAGTGAAGGAAGAACAGTGCTGGTCAGAGAGCAAATGGTACCTTTCACACACACACACACACACAAGCTCATGCTACAGTGTGTGTGGAAACAAGGAGACAACTTACGAGATTCTGCTCTCTCCTCCCACTACAAGGATTCTAGGTGATAACATGGGTCAGCATACTTGCTTACAATTACCTCTCCCCACTGATGAATTTCTCTGGCCCTGGTTTTGTGTTCTTCAGATGGGGCTTCCTGTAAGTCAAGCTTGCCTAGAACTCACTACGTAGCCAAGCTGAAGTTCTGATTCTCCTGCCTCAACCTCCAGATGCTGGTGTCAGACCCGGGTCTTCCAACCCAGGCCCAGTGCCTTGGCTCCCAGGCACACAGCCCTTCTCAAGAAGCCTGCTTACTCACGGGGGCAGTTCCTTGGAAGCCATCCTCGCCAGTGTTGCTCACAGGAAACTTGCCCTGCCAGATGTTGGCATAATGCTGTCCTTTGGGCTGCAGTTTGTTGCCCCAGGGGAAAAGCCTGTGAGGAGAGACACAGGCATCAGCATGGTGCACGGGCTTCTGGACCACAGTCAAAAGGAAGGATGCAGTGGGAGAGAACAAACAATGCACGTCTGTCCTGGGTGAACTGTTTCTTTAAAAGATACCCTTGTAAATATAACTTTTAATTGGAACTTTTAGAAATTTTCTTAAAACAACTCATGTCAAGTGTGTAAAACGTCAGTCTCTCCTCAGCACTGAGAAGGCCTGAGATAAATGATATGACTGAAAGAGGCCTTCTAGAGATCGGAGACACAAGGCATCACTCTGGACTTATATGGTAACATGAGCAGGCACTGCGTACCACACTTTGTTTTAAGCCCTGTCTATTTTAAGGAGCTTTTCCTAGAAGATGTGACCCAAACATGAGTTTTCTGTCTCATGGCTGCAGAAGCAGAGAATACCGTGGTTTCAGAAGACAGCCAAAATAAGAAAATGCTAAAAGCAGGGCAGCCTGCCAAGCAGCTCTGAGGAGGGATACATAGGAGCGGGTGTGTGGCCAGCGCTCACTCTGCCACTACAGAGTCCATTTGGTCCCATACCTGGCTTTAGGAACTGTAAAAAGTTTGTGACTCACCCACTAGTGTCACCAAAGCACCTCACAAGGAAGAAGAAAAGCCAGCTGTTATTAATCAACTTCCTGACCACAGCAAGTTCCAGGGAGCCAGGGAGAAGGGAGGAGCAGAGGAAGAAGGTGTAGAAGAGAATGTCAACACACTGCAGGGCAAGGCAAGGCCTTGTGTTTGAGTACCTGTTCTGCAGGCCTCCTCTACAGCTGTATTCCCACTCTGCCTCAGTAGGCAACCTCTTGCCCGCCCATGTGCAGTAGGCAACAGCATCGTTCCAGGAAACATGGAGAACCGGATGATTTGACCTAGAGAGGAACACGCGCAGTTAAAAGAGACAACGGCCTGAACAGAAAGCAGGAGGTAGATTCAGAAAGTGACCACAGTCATGATTTCAAAGCCTAGCTGCGACACACCTGTCCTCTGCAGTGGGGACTTCTGAAGTTTTAGATGCCCAAATGGGTCACAGCCTCTCTGCACTCAAGCATCTCTTCACTTTGTAGCCTTGGAGGCCCACAGATTCCATGGGGATGGCAGGCACAGTGAAGCTCTGCCCCTATTGGCTCAGCTGCGTAGAGTCATCAGCAGAGGCTTCTGGCTCCTTCCGCATTTTGCAAAATGGTTAGGGGCACCTTAGAGCCTCCAGTGACTATCACAGCAGACATGTAAGGCCCACAGAGGCTCAGCTTATAATCTGTACATTCCACAGAGCTCCATGCAAAGTAAACCAGAACTTTGTTGGGCTTACACAGTAGTTTTGGCATCTACTCCCTTACACATCTGTGAGTCCCTAAAAGACATGCCAAACCCTTAGCCTGTTTCCAGACACCTAGCTTTTAACTTTGCATGTTTCTGCTATCCTACTAAGGGTCAGCTAGCACCATCTGCCTCACACTAGCAGCCTTTCCTGAGAGGATGGAGGAAGTCACTGGAGCTGAAATCACCACTCACTTTTAGGTGACCTAGACTGGCCCACCTAACTCCTCATGCAGCTCTGAATTCCTATAGGACATTCATTAATTTACTCCACAAAGGTTCCTGAGTAGCTCTGAGTCTAGGGCATAAATTTAAAAGTATATTCCAGTTTGGGAGTGCAGCTCGGTCATAAAACAGATGGCTATGTGTTCAAGTCTTAGCACCACCAATGAAAATGCAGTCTCCTTTGGGTTTTCCTAACCAACTTTGCACCTGGAAAAGAAGGTAAAATTGAGATCTAGAGAACAAGTCCACCCCAGGTCCTCAAGGATCCTGCAACGTTCTACCTCACCGTCCATTTCTACACAGAGGAAGCCAGTTCAGACCTTAAAAAGTTTTGTATCTATCAAGGGGGTTGTGTCTCTAGAGCTGAAGTTCATATATATATTCCCTGTTCCCTGATTTTAAGGGGAATAACCTTGAATGTAGTTAGAAACAAAGGCCAAAAGCCCTGTCTGAAGAATGGGGTTAGACGAACAGCTTCCTGGCTGTTGGAAGCCAAGTCATAACTGAAACCCCCCTTCGTCCCCAGGGTATAATGTGCATCTCTATTTTTGCTTAAGATAATTACCTCCTTGCCACCCCGGAGACGTACTGCCACTCTGGGTTTTGTTTTGTTTTGTTTTTTGTTTTAGTCAGATTTTGGCTTCTAAGTGTATCAGTCCAGGACTAAAAAGCACATGGCCACCTGATAGGACACAACTAGTATCCATAAGAGTGACAGTCTTCTTTCACATAAAGACACATTCGTGGCTAGACTGTTCTGAGTAAATGTGTCATGACATTTGTGAGAGCCTGTCCAAAGCAAGGCAATCTGTGAGGAGGAACTCTGAAGCCAAATGAAGCAGGAAAGAGTCCGTTTAGTCAAGGCCTTCCGTGAGCAGACCCTGTGACTAGGACTTCATATACATTATTTCCCATCATCTCCTTGCCCTCCCAAGAGTGGCTGATTATACCTGCCATTCATTTTACATATGAAGAGAGCTGCTGAGTTCTGCAAGAGCACAGAAATTTTCATTGGAACAAACCATATCAACAGGGCATGACCAGACTCACCTGTGCAGAATACTGGAGTCCGGACCCTCTGGGTGTCTCCAATTAGCTCCCTTGACAGGCAACCACCATGGAGCAGCTGCAACCTCAAAGCAACCGAAAATAGGCTTCCATCAGCTACTATGACTCCAGAAATACACCGTACTCATACACACAGACAAATAATAAAAATCTCACATAGGGTCATGAGGCCTTTTTGGGTTCTAAAATATGTAACTTTACAGAGTATCAGTGCCATAGACTTACATGTGACCACATAGTCAAACAAGAAACTATTAGTTCATACAAGTCTATTTAAGTGCCACATAGCTACAGGGATTTTCTAAGGCTGTCCTGCCCATTTATCCTCTATAAGCTGTGACAAGTGGTAGATAGGAAGTGAGGTATGTCTCCAACTTAAAAGATGAGGAAACAGTTCATCTTCACGTTAAACATGAGGTTAAAGGTTATCCAAAGTGGCCAGGGATCAAGTGGAACTCAGAAGAAAAACAAGAAACTATGTTTAAAAGATCATGGTTCAATCTGCAGCTCAACAAAATGTCTGACAGACTTTCTGTGAAATAGGATCTCAATCCAGCCTCAACTAACACAGAAACTAGGGGGCCAAATCAGGCAAGACTGTGAAATACTCAGGAAACTGTTACTAGAACCTTAGCCACTTTTGAGGGGCTCTGCTAATCGTGCTCACCAGAGTAATGAGGGTGAGGAGGGAACAGTGACTGGTTAGCACCTAAGGCTTTGATGCCAGTCAAAAGGAGTTTTGAACTATTGCTCTGCTGTTCACAGTATAACCTTCTCCAGGGCTGCTTGTTCATTTGCAGACAGTCACCAACATCCATTACGGTGAAGTCTAACATAAAGGACTTAAGGCTCTGCCCTTAGCAACTTAGGGTAATGACTGATCAAGCAGTAGGGACAAGGAACCAGTCTCACTGAGCATGGCCCTATGACAAGCAGTCACAAGGAGAGCCACAAAAAAATCAATCATTGCTGCTAATACTAAAGAACAGAAACTTGGGAAAGATTCTTCTAACATAGACTGGAGTGGACTCGAGTTTGGCCCGAGGCCAACTGTATTCTCAACACATTGCATCCTTATAAGCTGGTGAGGTGGAGTTGACAGGGACTGTGTCCCTCCTGACAATGACAGCTGTCACTGTGAGCGCCAAGATTACCCTCATCCATTTTTTTCTACATTAACACAATCAAAACATTTAAGATATCTCCACAACAACCTGATGGAAAAAGACTTTTGGTTTAAACACTTCAATAGAAAAGGCATTTTGTCCTTCACCATGACCGACTGCAAGGCATTAGATTTCACAGCACGCAGGAACTGTGAGCATACCCTTCATCTACGGCTAATCTGGTTTGTTCTGTTTGGTGCCAATGACAGGTAATTTGCCCGGTGTCAAGGGAAGATGACTTGAGAAAGCTCAAGTCATCCCACTTCTGGATTGCAGCAAAATAACCATGACTCCACCTGCCCACTCCACTCCACTCCCAGCACAAAGCGCTATCGATGGAAGATTCTAGCTCTTAAATTAAAAAAGAAAAAAACAAAATACATTAAATCTGGATGGTAGATACTGGACCGCCTTCGTTCTTTTTTGTTCTCTCATGATATTTTGTATTTTGAAATATTTCTTCCACGTTTAGCAATGAAAACAAATAGACAATCTGTTTGTATCCATTCTGCCCACTAATGCGCATTTAGACATTTCTAGTTTGGAACCGTAATAAACAGCAGGCTGAATCTTCTTCAAAGAGCTTGTAGCTTTGGGTGATGTCCATGCCTACTCACTCTACATTGTGAAAGACTTCAGTTATCCATATGCCAGTCTTTAGAGGAGACAACAAATGCCAGACGCGAGGCCTTTGGTCCTGTGAAGGCTCTATGCCCCAGTATAGGGGAATGCCAGGGCCAGGAAGTGCAAATGGGTGGGTTCGTGAGCAGCGGGATGGGGAAGGGATAGGGGGAGGAGGTTTTCAGAAGGGAAACCAGGAAAGTAGATAACATTTGAAATGTAAATAAAGAAAATATCTAAAGAAAAAAAAAGGAGGAAGCTCCTCCAGCTCCGCAAGCCTTCAGAGGAGAACACCCACAAAGCTGAGCTCTGCAGAGGAGACCCAAGGGCTGCTGCAGCAGCGGCTCACCGCTCCTTTCACTGTCCCCAGCATTTCACTGAATTCAACCGCCAAGTCCCACTGGGGCAGGATAGAACAACAGGCAAAAATAAAAAGATGTGACAAAGGAAAGCAGCAGCCCTTGTCTTGGAATCTACTTTGCCTTTCTTGCTGAGTCAAAGACAGAAAACAAACAAAAAGTCCACAACTGATATTGCCAAAACTCCCTCTAGGGAGTTCTAAAGATGGCAAACAAAGAAGCTAAAAGCTACAAATGAACTCTGCTTGCCTGGGCCAGAACACCAAAACATTTAGTCTTATCACACTCTCAGTCCTTTCTCATCTCTGCATCGAAAACTGGTAAAACTACCTTACAGCTTTAAAAGAAAAATCTTTAAGAAAAATAAGTAAACCAATTCATACATTTTTTGCTTCAATTTTAAGTCTTGCTTATTCTTGAAACTTTGCTATAAATAACTTCTGTTGTGGAATGTAACTTAGAAAGCCACAGGACCATACACAGCCAGAGCAGAGTCCTGCAGGACTGTCCAACACCCTGCACCCATGTCTTGGTACTGTGCACTGTCCTTTCCCCAGGTGACTTACTGTCGACATACTCAATGAGCTCACTATCTCCACTGTACTTCGGCTCATCCTGAAACTCTTTCTGCAGCGTAATCCAGATCTGGCTTTACCAGGTGGAGGTCCCTAATGCAGAAGAAAATGCCTCAGGCCAGGGATGGTGTTGGGCTGCTATGTACCAGAAATTACCAGAGTGCAGTTTAAGATGGCATATGGACAGGTTGTACCTTTGTAAAACCAAAATGTACCCTTGTACCCAGACCCCTCCTTACACATCAGGCCAAGGGCCCTGACATCGCTTCCCTCTCCTTCTCTGCTTCTCACTTTTTTCCTGTCTGCAATGTCACATCAACTCTTGCACACCACCCAAAACATACAACTGTTGACAAATTTTAAGGTAAAGGAGCTACGCAATGATCAGTTTCGCTGATGTCTACAGAGAAACAAAAGAACTCATTACACAGGAGGGGACACAGGGACCAAAGAAAACAGACTCTTTAGTTAAAAACAGCAAGATCTGAATGCAAAGGCATATGTAGACTATATAGAACACAAGCAAGAAATACAAGGATACGTGCAGACTACAAGACCTTCTAAATAAAAATTACAAAATTACTCTGTTGTCCTATAGGTAGTTAGCAAAACTTACTTTAACATGGAAATTTATCATGTACGGTTATAAAGGTAACCTATAGAGTGTAGGTCTAATTTTGTTTCCATAAAATATTTGCCTAATAATGTATGTTAGTATAGCTAGAGATAATTTTAAAAAAATCCCTGAGAATATACATGCACTTAACAAGGGTGAAGGACCAAGAATCAAATGAGCATGCATCCCAAAACAGGTTTCACCAGCCTCAGCACTCTGGACCTTCTCCAGGCCATATAATTCTGTCTTGGTTAGGGCCTCCTGAGAGGCCTAAGGTAGAATGTGAAGCAGCACTTCTAACCTCTACCCACAAGACCCCAGTTTTAGCCCAACTGTGGCATACAACAAATGAATCTAGACATGGCCACGTGTTCCTCCAAAGAGCAAATTGTCTGCTATAGTGACAACCAGGAAAACCATTAGTCATATGTTAACACATACTTCACATTGGCACCACAATAGAAGCACCTGACATGCTACAAGACATAAGATCTCGGACTCTCTATATTCTCCAGGCCCCAGTTTACATAAGTTTTTATGTGGACATAAAAAATTCCCCATGTTTACCCCTCTCCAGCTGTCTAGCCACTTACCTGGGCAGTCTGAGAAAGCTGGTCCGGTTGGCTTAGGTGCTAGAGAGCTGGCAGGCTGACCAACTTAGCTACCACATAGGCCCAAATCCGGGGCTTTGAGTTGTCCACCCCAACATCTATCCCATCTATGAGCTGTTAGAGTGTGTGAAAGGGACAGTCCTACAGAAGCAAAGGTGCAGGGTCACCATGACACAGGGCAACAGGATATCCAAGATGAGTCTAGGTGAGGATCCAGTACTGATGGTGCTGCAGAGGCCTTGAACCAGACCAATGACTCATCGCAGTGACCATGTACAAGTAAAGCTGTGTGGGCAAAAGGGTGTATTGTGTGGCACACCATGACATACCACAGCTTCCACAGTGAGATTGGGGCGGGGGGGGGGGGAGGGCATATTTTTGTTTGTTTTTCAACTTTTAATTTCTAATTTTTGTTTTCTTTGACAGGGAGGTTGCAAGGGCAGAGGGCAGGTACAGAGGGGCTGGGAGGTGAGAGGGATAGGGGTGCATGACGTGAAACTCACCCAAAAAATCAATACAAAGGCTTTTTTTCAAAATCGCTGTGTTTCCTAGGGTTGTCATAAGGATTATATAACAAAATAACATACAAATATACAAATATAAAAAAATACATACAAAGCATTTGGATAAGGAGTCCGAATAACCCATGTGAGTTGCCAGTCTTCTTATCATTTATTCATGTTACTGTATGTTACAAAATTGCAGTAAGCTTTCATAGAGCACATATTCCAATTAGTAAAACCCACCATCAATAGCTCTTCAGTCAGTCTGTGCCTCACCCACCCATCAGATCACCCTTCCACAATATGGACTTCCCTGTGGGAAGTGCCCGAGGGGTACAAAGTCAAGGAACAGCAGGTATCCTATCAGAATATTCTAAAGAATACATAATGACAGTCTTTCATCACAGTCTTGCATCGAGAACCTTCTACACATAAGGCAGCCTGTTCCTCCACAGCAAGATGCACTATGAAGGAGGTGAGCAGGAAGATGCCCTCCCAATTAGACAATGCCACAGCACACATAAGGACAGCAGTGACATGCGGTGTGTGAGACTGACTGTGGTCAGCACTGTGATGGTCAGATGCACAAAGTCCCCAAACGACACAAGAAATTAAAGTCACTCCATAATACCTGTGATAAGATCAGGCATGGATGGCCTTGTTCATCCTGGCCAACTTGCTCTGGACCAGTCAGAATACTTTCTGACTAAATTCATGGCGTACTCCACCCAGTGTCCCCAGATACCTTCTTCTTGCAAATGGCAGTTGTTTTTTTAAGATTTTTTATAGTCTGTGCACCACACGTGTGTCTGGTGCCTGTGGAGGCCAGAGGAGGACATCAGATCCCTGAGGCTGGTGTTACAGATAGTTGTAAGCTTACATGTGCGTGCTGGGAATTGAACCTGGGTCCTGTGGAAAACAAACCAGTGCTCTTAACCAGCAGGCCCAGTCTGCATTCCCAAATGTCAGGGTTATTAATTTAATGTTTTTCAAACTTTTCCTTGAACTTCTAGCTCTGTCTTAAAAATAAAGCTATTCTACCATACATAGGAATTTTTATGAAATAAAGCAACTTTTATGAACAAAAACACTTAGAGAGTTATCCAGAATCATACTGCAAATGACCCTACCCCTGCCACTGGTCTTTACTGGGTGTTTTGTTTACTGAGTAGAAGCTGCAGTGTTGGACAGGCTGGCATAAAAACATAAAAATCACATCTCCTAAAACAAGAAAGTGTTGGATGCAGTTGCCCACCTACACATTTGCTGCTCAACCAAGACAACCTGAAGTTATAACACTGCTTTTTACTTGAGGGAAAGGACTTTAAACATGACCTATTTCTACTCAGCCATTTCCATAGCAACTGCCTTGGGTTTAAGTCGAAACAGCTGTGCCAGCCTGCCAGTGACCAATGGCAATGTAAACAGAACTGCTGTGAGTCTCATACCCGCTTGAGATATAGACTTCAGAGAGCAAAGACATGGTTTCCACCTTTCTCATAAGACACAGCCAGAACTCTGGTAAGAACTTGAAAAGGGGGAAAAAATAAGAGATAGCAAAAGTTGCTCTATTCCTACCAAAGGTGGGAAGTGACACTTCTTATGCACACACAGCCCAGAATAACATCCACATGGAAGACAAAATACTGTGTAATTATGCATATTTAAGTCTAAAGATGTCAGGTTCACAATTTTACAACTGCTTCCTCAAAAACTGAATGCAATTAAGTGAGCAGATTAAAAAGACAGAAGTTTCTTGAGATGCAGTGTAAACATGACAGCTATCCTTACAAAAACAGACAAGGAGAATTTCTCAGCTGGCACCAGTGAACAATGAGCACTTTCAGATCTACTCAGATCCACAAAGTATAAATAACCAAAGGAGAATCTAACAACTGGAAGAATCAAATAGAAGGGAGATTGTAGTGACTGAAATGTCTCTGGCTTCAGCAACCTGTACCCACACTGAACATCAGAACGAGGCTCTAATAAAGGGCGGAAACAAAGCCATCATCACAATGGGAAGGTAGGTAGGTCAGATGCATGACCTCTGATTAATCCTAAGTCAGGACCTTGATGACTTCACAGACTGCACTTAAGAGAACAATACATGCCTTTTCAAACAGATTTCACAAATATTTATGAAATATAGGGTGAAACCAACAAATGTTTGTTTCAGCTCTTACTGAAACCCCCCATACTGGAACGTTATACTCACAATTAGCACCCATCACACTTCAGGTCTTCACAGGAAGAATAGAAACCCTGGCAGGGTGGAGCATTGCAGGCACCCTGTAAGAACAGCTCAAGGAATTCGTGCAGCCGACAGTAGCTGACACTGGACTGATTTTACTCATTTCCAGTTGAGATGGAGAGAGACACAGGGAATGGTACTGATTTGGGTGACTGCTTAAAAGGAGTAAGAAAAAAAAGTATCTAAAAAAAAAAAAAAAACTTTAACAGGATGTGCAAATAGGTGAGAGCATGTCCCATCTTTAAACAACGTGACAGTACTCATGAAAAGTCTGCATCCCATGCACAGCCAGCAAGTTGACGGAACCACTTATACAGGCCAGCTGTCGTGCTGTGAATGAGGACGACCTCCTGGGTACATATACTTGAAGGTTTGGTCCCTGGTTTGTGGAACTACTTAGAAAAGATGAGGAGGTGTGGCCTGGAGGGAGGAACTTGGAGAAGGAAGAGGGCTTTGAGGTTTCAAAAGCCAACTCCATTTGCCATCCTGCTGCCCTGCTCCCTATCACGATGATCATGAACCCATCCTGTGAAACTATAGGCCCCAATAAACTCTATCTTTTATAAGTAGCATCAGTCACAGTGTCTTAGCACAATAGCAGAAGAGTAACTATGACTACAACACAGAAATTACCTCCACATGGAGGGCTGCAGTGAGAATTCTGGAATTTTGGTTTCTTTAAAACCTTCAGCCAGCTGATGATAGTTTCTGTGATTGTATGATGTTTAGAATTCTGGGAACTTTTCGGGGGATACGAAAATGCTAGGGCCCCGATAAGTGGGGTAGGTAGTTGTTGATCATTCAGGGGGTTGGTTGCGGTTTGTTAGTAGTTATGGTCAAAGAAGAAACAAGAAAAGACATCAGATTCAGATCTCTCTCTCTCTCTCTCTCTCTCTCTCTCTCTCTCTCTCTCCCCTCCCCTTCCTTCCTTCCTCCCTCAATCCACTCCCCCCCAACCCCTGCTTTCTCTTCTATCTAGTGACATGGGTAAACCCAGAACGATAAAGGGTAGGAAAAAGAAGACCCCACAAAGTAGCAAAGCCCAGCTACAGAGGGCTGTGCATCTCCACAATAGAGTGTGTATATGGTGTGTGTAGAGAGCTCTGCCTTCAAACATTGACCCTGAAAAATAAGCATATACAGAAAAGATTGCTTGGAGGAGAGTTTGAAAATCCCATCCACTGAAACATCATCTCTCCCACTCTGTTCTTGAGTTTGCTCTTTCACAGTCCTGAGATCTAATCCAAAGATATATGTGCACTACCACTGAGCTATATCCTCTACCCATTATTTTTTTTAAATAGGGCACTGCTATATAGCTCAGGCTGGCTTTCAACCTGTGATCCTGCCTCTGCCTCCTGAATGCTGGGGTTACAGATGTGGAGCGGCCCACTGTAAATTCTTATTTACATATACACATTTCTTTCTTATTTCCTTTTTTTTTTTTTTTGAAGGGGTTGTCTCTTGAGATAGGGTTTCTCCGTGTAGCACTGGCTCTCCTGGAACTCAGAGATCCACCTACCTCTGCCTCCCAAGTGCTGGGATTAAAGGCATTCACCTGACACATATGAATTTTTAGTCTGTAATCTACCTTGTTTCTATAAGGGAGTGTATGATATAAAGACCAACATTCCATTGGGGGACTGAGGTTATACTCATTCTTTTCCTTGATCCACGTTGAGCCTTAAAAGACCTAGGCCTTGAAAATAAATGCAAGTGCACTGTACACAGGCTCTGTGCTCGCCCACTTACCTCCTGCACCCCCATCCTATCAGGAGCCTTAGCCAGGTTGGAGGAAAGCAACTGCTATCCTATGACACTGCGCTCTCCCCTTCCAGGGTTATCACAGTTGTCTTCCTGAGCTCATGCCACACACTGACTCCTGAGTCAAGCAAACAACTACTCTTTTCAATCCAGCACAAATGACAGAAGTACTTTATCTTATCCAGTCATCTAGCCCTAGACTTCCCTTTCCAAATAACTCTGGAGCTCTGAACCCGCCTCAACCCGGATCACCAAACCAGCATCTCAAACCAAAGAAGAGCTGTCTTTGCAGCCTGAGAGATAAACAGGTCATACCAGGTCTGAGCTCTGCCCTTCCAAGAACTAAATGTTCTAATCCAACACCTGAATGATAAGCTTTCATTCTGCCAGATACATAATAACCACCTACTGAGTGACCGTCACTGTACTAGAGACACAGGAGTAAATAACACAATGCAAAGTGGGGCAGGAGGGTGTACACTTTTAATCCCAGCATTTGGAAGGCCGAGCCAGGTGCGTCTCTGAGTTTGAAGCCAGCCTGGCCTACAGAGTGAGTTCCAGACAGGCAGAGCTACACAGAGAGAGCCTATCTCAAAACAAAAACAAACAAATAACCCTCTGGTGCATTCGCCCCACCTTCTGGGATGAACCCTAGTAAGGTAAACATTTATGAAATGCCTACAGGAGCCCGCATGACAACAAAGACAAGCAGCACAGAAGATACAAGAAGCCAGAGAACTCCTACCACACAAGGAGCCCTGGAACAAGCGAGAAGGATGGTGTCCACGGACCTCCCAGAGGAAGCTCGCTAATACCTGACCACAGAAATGATGGTGGGTAGTCACAGCAGGTGGTCACAGCAGCCCCTCTACCTGAGCTGCTCCTAAGATCAGTTCCCTCACCAGCAAGGGTCCAATGAATTACTCTTTCACACGCCGACTTTCCAGGACTCTTGTCCCACAAACTCTTGACACTGACCCACCATGGTTCCCTTCCAGCACAGAATCTCAAACCAACCAGAAACCACCTCACCAAAGCAGAGTAACAGGAGGGAGACAGGGCAGGAAGGATCTGAGCAGAGCTACAAAGCTGCTCTAGACACACCTCCTTCTAAAACTCACCAAACGTTCATAGTGAGCAACAGAGATGGCGCCCGTTGTTTTCCCGGTGTTACAACAAAATATGAGCTGCTGGGTAATGTTTAAAGAAAACTAGTTTGGGTTGGGAGTGCAGTTCAGTGTCTACCATATAAAAAGCTCATTCCCTATCATCACAAATGAGGGGAAAAAAAAGAGGATGAGTCCATAGCTAATGATTCCATTCATGGATGTAGTTCTAGAGGCCAGAGGTCAGGTGTCTTCCCCATTCGCTTAATGTCTTTCTTCAGATAGAATTTCTAAGTGGCCTGGAGCTCACCAAGTTAGACAGGCAGGCCAAGCACCAAGAATCCTGCTGCCTGTCTCCCAAGTTCTAAAGTTATAGTCATGAACTACTGAAGCCAGCTTTTTCACATGGGATCTGGGGATCAAATTCACATCTTCATGTTCTCAGACAAGCAGCTTACTGAGTGGGCCGTCTCTCCAGCCCAGGCTTGCCCTTTTATAACAAGGCTTATAAGGTCATCAATCCCGTCGGTAGGCTGTCTCCCCAGTGACCTAATTACCTCCTCATATTGAAAGTGAAAGTGCGTCTCAATAGTCTACTTAAACTCTACCACTTCTCCACATTACCATATTGAAACTAACCTTCTGGTACAACCACATCTAAACATGGGATAATAATGGAGAATAATAGTGTGCCACACACATACACACATGCACACGTGTACACACCCACAACATGCTGTTGCAAAATGAAGTAGTCATAAAATTATAGGCAAAAGTGTTCTCAAAAAATACACATATGTGCCAAAGTCAATAAAGAAGTGGAAATTAAAGGAAAAAATCATTTTATCAATATTACTTTTATTTCAGAAACTCAAGAGACAAAATGAATACAATTTTTAACTTAAGGGAAAAGAAAGACAGGGGTAATTCAAGGAACAAGTAATACACATAGAACGTAGACCTCTGTGATATAGTGTTTGCTTATCATGTATAAGACTCTAGGTTTGACCTCCACCCACAAAAGTTTACAAATTAAAGGCTCCAAGAGGGCAGTAAAGGCACAAAACACACACACACACACACACACAGTAAAAGCAACGAAAAATTTTGGGTGGAGTGTTTTGTGAGTTGATGTCCTTATCCCTTCACTGGAAGCCCTGCCTAGCTACAGAAGGTGGCCACTTAAGGCTCCATGTCCCCCACTACAAGGAGCCTCAGCTAGAGTCACCCTCACAGACTCCCTGGAACTACCCCCATCCCAAGTGTCTAGTACTTCCTAGAGATGGTGCTTCCCCAAGCCGATTTTTATCTAAAGTCCCCAGCCCTGCATTCCACCCCTGCTCTCCCTATATCTCACCCCCACCAGTTCCCCTCCTCTTCCTCTCCCATCCAGTTCCCTTCCTCCCTCCATCCAATGACAATTTATTTCCCATTCTGAGTGAAATTCAAGCATGTTCCCTTGGGCCTTCCTTGTTATTTAGCTTCTTTGAATCTGTGGATTATATCCTAGGTATTCTGTACTTTATGGTTAATATCCACGTATTAGTGAGTACACACCACACATGTCCTTTTGGATCTAGATTACCTCACGCAGGATGATAGTTTCTAGTTCCATCCATTTGTCCACAAACTTCATGATGTCTTTGTTTTAACAGCTGAGTAGTATTCTATTGTGTAAATCAACCACATTTTCTTCTCAATCCCTTCGGGTGAGGGACATCTGGGTTGTTTCAGTTTCTGGCTGTTATAAATAGAGCTGCTATGAACATAGTGGAGTCAGTGTCCTCAGGGTACTGTGGAGCATCTTTTGGGTATTTACCTATGAGGAGTATAGCTGGGTTGTGAGGGAGAACTATTCCCAATTTTCTGAGAAACCACAAAACTGATTTTCAGAGTGGTTGTACAAATTTGCCCTAAAACCTTTGAAACAAAATTTGTCCTGCCTTCAAGAAGTGCAGAGACAAAGATGTTGTAGAGACTGAGGAAATGGCCCTACTTAAAATCCATCCCATGGACAAGAACCAATCCCTGACACGACTAGTGATACTCTGTTATGTTTGCAGACAGGAGCCTAGCATAAATGTCCCCTTAGAAGCTCCACCCAGCAACTGACTGAAACAGATGCAGAGACCCACAGCCCAACATTTGACAAAGCTCAGAAAGTATTATGGAAAAGTTGAGGAAAGGACTGAGGGACCCAGAAGGATACGAACTCTACAAGAAGATCAACAGAGTCAACTAACCTGACCATTGGGGGTTCCCAAAGACTGAACCATCAACCAAACAACATACAAGGGCTGCACCTAGCCACACCCCTACCCCCATTTACACAGGAGGAACACAGCTTGGTCTTCATGTGGGTCCCCCAAGAAGCAAGGGCTGTCTCCGACTCTGTGGCCTATCTATGGATCTTGTCCCCCTAACTCAGCTGTCTTGTCTGGCCTCATTGGGAGAGGATATACCTAGTCTAGCAGTGGCTTGAGGTGTCAGTGTGGGTTGGTAACCAGAGAAGACCTCATCCTTCTCAGAGATGAAGGGATGGGGAGAAGTGTTGTATGAGGGCCACTGAAAAGAGAAGGGGTCTGAGATCAAGATGTAAAGTAAATAAATGAAAAAATTGGTAGAAAGACAACAAAAATGTTCGTAAATTTGAACCACAACACTGAAAATAGAGATTGAAAAAGTGAACCTGTGTCTGAGAATCCTGCCCCCGCCCATAACCAAGACATACACTGCAAACACAACACTTGAGCACTCAGGCAAAAACAATAAGCAACTTTCAAGGAAATAAAAAATTATGACTTTCAACAGGTCCACTTTATTCCAAAAGAAAACCAAATAAAGTACATAGCAGTCAAAAACCAACAAACAAACAAAGAAATGTAAACCAAATATTTCCTCCCCAGCAAACCTGACCTGAAAATTAGAAAGTGAGCTCTGCTGTGCTACGGACAGGCAGAAATGAAGGAGCCATGTTCCTATGGCCACTTCCTGGAAACCCCAACAGAGACTGAGCCTCATCAACAGGAAGACGCAGAATACAAACTTACTTTTAGAACTCACTCTAAGGAGTTAAAAAGCAGACCTCACTCTATGCAGTGGCCTTGGCGAGGAGGAGGAGGAGGATGAAAAGTAGTCTGACTATTTCAGAGCTTGGGGAGAAGAAAGCACACTGAGAATGTGAGTTTTCTTTAACCTTTCTATCTCAGTAATTATCAGAGCTGATGTTGGCACTGACGTCTGTGATCTTGGATGACATCCTGAGTAGCAGCAGGCTGTTCACCTCTGCCTGCCCTAAGAAACGGGATTCTTGGAGTAGAAATAAAGGAAGGGATGGAATAGAGAACAGGCTAAGTTAAAAGTCCAGAAATGGAAGTATCAACTTGAAACTCTGGCGTATCTTCTCTAAGCTCTGCTCACAGAAGAGGCACTGCAGAGGCACTAACATGCCCTGTAGAGAGACCCAGAAACCCTCCTGCCTCAAGATGCAGTTGTGATTTGAACAGAGAGCATTCTTCCAGCCTCGTGGGTCTGAACACGTGGTCCCCAGCTGGGAGTGCTACTTGGGAGGTTATTGAACCTTCACAGGGTGGAGGCTTGCTGGAGGAAGTGCATCAGAGGGCAGACTTGGAGGTTATTAGCCTGGTCCCACTTACTCTCTCTCTGCTCCCTGTGTGCGGATACAGTGTGATAAGCCAGTTTCCTGCTCCTGTCACCATGCCATAGTGGACTCTTCCCTCTGAAACTTTAGGACAAAATAAAGTCTCCCCCAGTCCCCGACTTGCTTTTTGTTTGGACATTCTATCACAGCCATAAAAAAGAAACTATCGCAGAAACCAAGGCTTCTTACAGCAAAAGATAACACTAGTCTGCAGTCAGGACAGATACTACCATCAGAAAAACCAAAGAAGCCACAAAGAACTCCTAGGCTCAGTTAAAAAGGACCTAGAACAAGGGTGACGAGTGACTTACAAATAAGAACAAAGTTCCTTTATGGGCTCATGAAAACAACTTAAAATTAGCCTGTAGGGATGGTTACACAACTCTAAAAATATACCAAACCAACACTGAATTGTACACTTAAAAAGGTGAATTGTACAAACTACATCTCAATGCAACTGTTTAAAGCAGGAGGAGGGAACATAACAGGACCTACAAGAACTTCAAAAGACATCAATCTGTGCTCAAAAATAGCAACGTGTGGCTTTCAAAACAGATCATGGCTCTAAGTGAATGAAATCTGTAGCAGGTTTAAATCCATAAACTCTTAAAGATTTTTTTTTGAAAAAACGGTAGGTTACATATATCTATGGTTGCATCAAAGTTATAGAGAACTAAATCCACATATGCACAAACGAATACACATAAAACCATGACCGCAGATGAAGAGACGGAGGTTGTATCACAGCCATTTCTAGCTGTGAACTGAAAAAGTTAAACTAGATAATTTTACCACAGGAAACTCAGTAAGGACACGCCCTTTCTTACAACTCCCTAGAAAATATTACTATCTTTAAAGATTTTGTTTGGGGTTGTTTTCTGTTTATTTATTTGTTTGTTTAAGGTGGATTTTTATGCAACCAAGGATAGTCTTGAACTTATTATGTAGCCAAAATTAGCACTGATCCAATACTCCTGCCTCAGTTTCCTAATTGCAGAGATCACAAATGTGTGCTAATATGTCCAAATAAGAAATAAAATTTCTAAGTTAAAAAAAAATACTATTTCTTTCTTTTTATTCCTACACCAGGGCAACAGGAACTAGAAAATTGCAACACTGAATATGGTAGGTTTGAACACAACGTATAGTTGAATCTTATAAAAAGTAAGAAAGGTAAAGACTGAAATAAAATTAATTTACATAGGATAGGCATGAAAACACACACCTTGAAAGGAAAACAAAATCAGTAAAATAAAATAAAAATGAATAAAATAGAATGTTTTGTTTTAATAGAAATTCATGGATTTAAACATGTTATGGATTCCTTGGAATCATGATCTTTTCTGAAGGCCACACGTCACTGCTTTTGAACACAGGAAGCCTTTTCAAGTTCATGGCTAGGTGATACAGATCAGTGGTAGGATGCTTACCTAGCATTCAGGAGGCTCTCAGTTCCAGCCTAGTGTCTCGCTCCATCTGTCTCTGTCTGTCTATCTCTCCATCTAACTCTCTACCTCTGCTCTCTCTCTCTCTCTCTCTCTCTCTCACTCACGCACACACATACACACACACACACACACACACACACATACACACACACAAAGGAGTTTCCATTTAATCACACACCTACCTAGTAGTATGTGAGAAGTAGATCTAGCCACCTTTGATTCACTTCTTTCTATGTTTTATTTTATGTGTATGGGTATGTTGCCTCCATATATGTCTGTGCACATGCTCAACAGAGACCAGAAGAGAGTATCAGATCCCCTTGGACTGGACTTAGGATGGTTGTTAACACACATGTAGGAACTGAGAATTGAACCTGGGTCCTCTAGAAAAGCAGGCAGTGTTCTTAACCACTTAGCCATTTTTCTCGGCCACTAATTCATTTCCTTAAAGCTAGTAAACAATCACACATTTACCTGTCGTTCTGTGTAACCTGTAGCAATGTTAAGAAAACAGCAGTGGGAGGAACTATCACTTTATTAAAGTATCCATCAATAAACTAAAAAAAAAAAATCTAGGCTCTCATCATCTACAATCCCAGTAAATTCATAGACAGAGCCACTCAGCATAGCATCAGCTGATATGAAAAAAAAAAGATGACGAGATAGACATTAGCTGCTTCCTGCTAACGCAGTGGCTTTCAACCTTCCTAAAGCTGCGACACTTTAACACACTTCCTCATGTCATGGTAACCCCCAACCATAAAATCACTCAGTTGCTACTTTATAACTGTAATGTTGCTACTGTTTTGAATTGTAGTGTAAATATCTGATATGCAGGATATATGATATGCTGCCCTGTGGGATCAAGACCCACAGGTTGAGAACCACGGTGCTAGGGGAGGCCATCACTGTGATATTCATGACACAGGTACACCGTGAATTTGATCACACTTTAGAGCACAGCTACCATCTGCAGGGAACACAGGCAACAGGTGAACTGTACTGAAGCCATCAATCAGCAAAATCCATACTGAGAAAGTCTACAAGCTGGCTCTGTGCTCTTTGGAGGGTAAAATTAATGAAAAGATAAAAGGGGGTGCGATGGGAAGCATACTAGCAATGCTTTCAAGCAAAATCTCTTTGAAGGGCATGAGTCTACTTAAGGTCTAGCCCTAGGTGACAACACTATAATGAGCATAAGGAAGAACCCACTTGGGTGGGAGAGGGCTGCTGGGGCAGGCAGCAAATCAGGTTCCTGATCTAGGTTTCAGGGACAAGTGTGCTCCACCTCAGGATAATGTCCTAGGTAACACATTTAAATCAGGTGACTTTCTATATTTGTGTTTTATTAAACACCAAAAAAAATGACAGTTCATATTACTAGTGTAAACCAGTATAAACAGAATATAACTCTGAAAATAACCACATAAACACAATTACTACATTATTTTTATCAGGTACTACAGCTTCAGCAAGATTCCTACACCTCTTTTTTTATGCTCAAAACAAACTAGTGTGAAATGTTAGGGACATGGCAGAACTCAAAGGAGCCTTTCTTTTGGCTTAAGGCCTAAAGATGCATGAGAGGGGGAGGTTACTGTAACTCCTGGGGCTCTCCCTCTGTCTCATCCATTCTTTTTTTTTTTTTTAAAGATTTATTTATTTTTATTATATATAAGTACACTGTAGCTGTCTTCAGACACTCCAGAAGAGGGAGTTAGATCTCATTACAGATGGTTGTGAGCCACCATGTGGTTGCTGGGATTTGAACTTCGGACCTTCGGAAGAGCAGTCGGGTGCTCTTACCCACTGAGCCATCTCACCAGCCCTGTCTCATCCATTCTTAAAGGCGACCTAACGTCATCTCATGGACATCTTACATCCAACCTTATAGAAATGTGAAGTTACAAAGGTGCTGATGAGTAGAGGCAAGTCAGGCCAACAGGGAAATGACAAAAGGTCCTCCCAGATCAACAGACTTCTTTACTTACTCAACCTTTTCAAAACAACCTTAAAAGGTTTGCTTTTCCATTATAAGCATTTAAGCATGCGACCAACCCTGCAGCCAGGTGAGAGGCGCTTGTCCTCATCCTAGCTACAGCACACACACCTTCACTCTGACTCAGGACACCTCTGGAGCCTTCAATGCTCCACCTCTGCCTTCATGCCTGACATGTTAGTGGTTCCTAAGAGACATGAGGTCTTCCATCAGAAAGCCAAATCGCAGAAACAGGAGCACACGGGCTTCCTCATCTGAACCCCGTATCTTAAAACAGGAGCCACCCCTCTCGATGCTTGCTGGGCCATCACCACTACCCTAAGTTGAACACAGATGCTTGTAAAAAAAAAAAAAAAAGCCAGTGGAGGTAGGGCTGCCAGCTTATATAAGAGACAATATTGACTGGAAAACTGGAATCCAAAAAGAGTTCAATCTTATCATTTAAACATTTACTAAAACAAGCAAGGAAATTGGCCTGACTCGCCAGAATACCATTTGAGACCACGTCCTAATTACTCCGTCTCCCCCTACCCCAACCTGGGCTACAATAATTGGAACACAAAGAGAAAGCATGAGCCCAAAGGGGCTCATTTCCTGATGCCGCTACTCCCAGGACAGGACACAGTGAAGCCAACACTTCAGGCTGAAGCTCAGGCAGGACTTTTTGTTATTTTATGATTTTTATTGGGGAGAGGGGGTTGGGGGGGTGGTGCCTGCCTGTAACTCTGTGCACCACAAGCTTGCAGTGCCTGTGGGGGCCAGAAGAGGGCATCATATCCCCCAGAACTAAGGTTAATAGATGGCTGTGAGCCTGCATGTCAGTATGAACAGAACACAAGTCCTCTGCAAGAGCAGCCAGTGCTCATAACCACTGAGCTATCTCTCCAGCCCCCAGGCATAAATTATTTAAAGGTAACTTGCATAAAAGAGGAAGATTAAGGTAGGATTTCTTTATCTTCACCCTCCATGTCTGTCCTCTTTGAATTGGCAGGCCCTCAAGGCCCACTCTCTGTCTCCTGCTCTTCAGTCTCTGCCCACTGTGAGAACTCTCAATATCGCAGCTAACCTCGTTTTCTCTTGTTTTTACATATCCATGAGATATACACAAGCAGATATTATTTACAGACCTGCTAAATTGCCTGACCAAAGAATCCCAAGTTCTTTCTGACACACGGTACTTACAGAGCCTAGTCAATGGCCTCGATGTCTGAGAAAAACAGACTTAATTCACACCCCTGTATGCTCTGTACATGATGGCATGGCCCTTCCTCTAAGGACTAGTTAGTTCCCAGCCCCCATCTGCTATGAACAGCCACAGCAAAGGTATTCCTTCCACGGACTTGAGTTTGCACAGAGGAATTCATGAATACTTATGAAACTCTAGGTCCACACCAGCCCCTGCCAAGATCAAGACTTTGAAAACAGAAGTCTGTAGCTCTCATTTATCCTCCATTCTAAAAATGGCTGCAAGTAAAACACAAAGTACAGGGCTGAATTCTACTCTGCAGTGCAGTGTCGCTCGCTCTAAGGGACAGGCAGAAACTAAACATCTTCCTGGGCCTGTACATTTTCAGCCAGAGAAGGTACCCTGGCCCATGGACCTGTGACTCAGAGAGTGGGAGAATGGCTAGGCACCAGTCGGGAGAGGAAGGTAGTACTTATGTTTCTGATGAGAGCTTATTTAAACATCACTTACTGCCTGGTGGATATGCGTTTTCACTTGCTCGCTCAACATGCCTTCAAAGACGAAAGAGTCTCCAAACTTCTCAGCCTATAAGGAGAGTAAAAAAGAAAAAGCCAGAAAATGTTAGAGTCAGGGCATCCAGGGTGCCATTTTCTTCACAATGCTACTATGGTGATTCTTCCTATCCAAGTAAATGCGAGTTTTCCCAAAATGTCTTGAAAGTATCTAAGTTCCTCTTAAAGAAGGTTCATGTACCTCAAGAGACTGTTTTCATGTGAGACCAGATTAGCTGATAAGACTGCCGGCTGCACAAGATTAGATTCTAAGAAGATGAACGACCCATGGAAGGAAACATATTTCTCCCAATATTGTAAATAACTCTGAGAAATGACTTTATTTAGTAGATGTAATACTACACAAGTAAGCTGTTTGTTCTCTGCCCTGCTCCTGGGATCTGCCTAAAAGAATTAAACGGCACTGATGGCTGGTTCTCTGATACGCTCTATGTGTTTACAGTTGTCATGGGCCAATCTAAGCGTCAGGTGGAAATTTATATTTTAAACAGTTCTTAACAGTGGTATCACAAACATTCATTGATATCTGCTCTGAAAGTGGGATCCCTTGTCCCTTACTTCCTGTGACTCTACTGTTCAGTTTTCCTCCTACATAGTCCACTGTTCTTCCAAATCCATGTAACATGAGGGCTGCCTTCCTGGGCTCCTCAGAGCTCTGCACAGGCCTGTGTGTACTTCTTTTTTTTGGGGGGGGGAGGTGCGAGTTCAAGAGAGGGTTTCCAGGACAGAGCCCTGGCTGTCCTGGAACTCACTCTGTAGACCAGGCTGGCCTCGAACTCAGAAACCCACCTGCCTCTGCCTCCTGAGTGCTGGGATTAAAGGCCTGCACCACCACTGCCTGGCCTGTGTGTACTTCTTACACTAGGCCAGCAACTCCCTAGGTTATCCAGTTGAGCTCACACAGCAGCTTGCTAAGACTTAAACTGCTGCTCACCAACCCCAGAGATTCTAATTGTGGAGCTGGAAGGAGGCCAGAGCAAACTGCCTCTGTTAAATGTAGTGGTTCTACCACAACAAGCTCAAAAGAAATGCACAGAGCTCCCCCGTCTCTTCACGTCAACCAAGACCAGTACTTGGAATGTCCCCAGTGTCCCCTTCCAAACCTATCCTCACCAGATAAAGTTAACTGAGTCCTGACCCCTATACATCAGGTCAGAGCTTCCAGACTGTTCTTACTGACCAGAGATAAGTTTTCTTCACCCCTGATAGTATCTGTGTGTTCCTAGTGATACCATGATGCCTAGCAACCAAAGCCACTTAGTCACTCATCCTTCTCTATGGATAGCGTGGTTCCCATGCTCATTCTCAGAGACTTTCCATTCTCCCCTGCTGGCTAGTCGTCCAGAAGAACTATGCTCTGTAAAGCCTTCCTTTCTTACAACTCCTCTAGGGCTGGAGATATGGCTTAGTGGTTAAAGCATGAACTATCAGGATCTTCTCTGACCAAGCAAGAGCCAAGTATGGCTACACACATCTATGATCCCAGTGCTAGAGGCTTGGGAGGCAGAGCTAGGTAGATTCTGGCCCACTGGTCTGTCAGTCTAGCCACAAGTGCATTCTTCAGGTTCAAACAGAGACTCTTTCACAAAATAGAGTGGAATTCCAGCAGTCCGAAACTACCAGGACCTCTAACTCCATGAGATCCAACACCTCGCCTGGCCTCTATGGTCACCTATTCTCCCTCTCTCTCTCTCTGCCACTCTCTGTCTCTCTCTCCCTACCTCTCCCCTTACTCCTCTCTCTTTAAGTTAGATTATAAATTGATTTAAGAATATGAAACAAAAAGAATAGAGACTTTAGCTTACTACAAATATCTACAACCAAAATTTACAACCACTTGGTATATTTTAGGAAATTCCAAAGAAATGAGGCGGTGCAGAACTGAACCCAAATGCTGGTTTACCTTTGACATTCACTCTCAAATGAATTTTTTAAATATAAAAGAGGAGGTGTTAGGGGACAATTTTTTTAAGTTGGGTCCCCACAAACTGAATAAAAGGGTAAAGTTTTCAAGATAAAAGGGGACAGGATTTAGGAACCAAGAACATTTGAGATTCTCACAGAAACAATCATCAACTAGAAAATCAACCCCCTTGCACGGATCCGGTGACCCCTGGAAAAGGCTGCTGAGTCACCCACACACTGGGATAAAGCCACAGGACGAGATGCTGCACTGGAGCCCTGCACATTTACGAAGTGTGTAACGCCTATGGGACAGGCAATCTGAGGTGCTGAGGAGAATGTCCTGCCATCTGTGTTCTCAGAAAGCCTAGTGAGCAGCAGCCCTGTCAGGTGGATTAAAACACTAACTACCACAGTACCACGGAGGGTTGGGAGCAGGGCTGTGGTCCACGCTGCTTGCAATCATTGAGTAGTAGTATGGTTAGGTTGTATCAGTGTTGACTCACAGCTTGGTACATCACGGAGCTGCTGGGAGAAGTTAGATTAAAGAAAAGAAAAAAAGTGCCCATCACAGTGCTGGGCACAAAGTGTTCAGTGTTTCTAGCTATTAAACCTTCTTGAGTGTTCTAGAAAACAGCCAGTTTTCCCTCCCATCCGCAAGCCCATACCTCTGTCAAATAGCCAGTCGAGTTCACAAACTTCTCAAAATCCGCATTGCTGACTTCATAGGCGTCCATGTAAAAGCCATCAACAGTGACTCTCCTGGCAGGGGCTTCTCCATCCTGCCTGATCTGAGGATCATCAGTGCCCATTGTGAATACTCCAGCAGGAATGGGGACCATCTGCAATGAAAGGGCAAACATGGGGCATCACGCATCAAAAGCAAAGTGCATCTGTGTGGGCCGCAAAGCTCTCAGCGCTTATCAAGCGCCCACTGCTTAAAACCCCCCACCACAGAAATTTTTGCAAAACTAACAAGATCAAGGTCGTGGGAGATGATCCACCAGGAAAGTGCTTGCTGCACGGTCACAGGGACCCGAGTATGGATCCTTAGCAGCCATAAAAGGCATGTATGGTGGCTCAGATCTGTAACCCCAGTAGTGGTGGGGATGCAGGGTCAGAGGCAGGAGGATTCCAAGGGCTCAATAGCCAGCAAGTCTGACTGAATCAATGATCTCAAGGTTCAGTGATAGATGCTCCTCAGAAATAAAATAACAAAATGGAGAAGCAACTGAGAAAGAGAGCTAATGTCAACCTCAGGCCCCCACTTATGCATTTATTTCTGTGTACCCACACATACAAACCACCACACACACACACTTGCAAAATCACTCCACATGTTAATGACAGTGAATCACAAGTCAGAGAAAGAAGGGAAAATCCTTCTGGGAAATGATCTTTCTAGTTGAACCTCACAACAGATCTGGACATATAAAGGACACAGGTCTGGAAAAACTGCAATAGTGAACTAAGGAGGTAAGGGAAAACTGTACTCTTTCCTACTTAAAGATTTTATCTTTTTTTTTTTTTTAATGTACGTGTGGGTGTCTGTGTCATGGTTCCTGTGCATGTAAGCTCATGGGTGGGACACCTGTGAGGACCGAGGGTGCTGGATGCCCTGGAGCCAGAGTTACAACCAGTGGTGAACAGGGCAGCCCACCTGCTTGCTATTCCAGGCCCAGGAGGTGGAAAGACGGGGCCGTCCTCAGAGAAGGCCTGCTACTAAGACTAGACATACCAGAGACCTTGGCTTTGACTAGGCTACTCTGCACCAATGAACAAGGTAGAAGAGCAACTGAGGATGATGCTCAACGTGGTCCTCTGACAAACAACATGAACATGCACTCGAACAGATGCAAACATGAATACACAGACATGCACAACACACACACATAAAAGTTTTAAAATAATAAAATACTCAAAACAGGACAACGCAAGGACTCAGAATGTAGGTCTGCAACAGCGTCAACTAACCTGGACTCTTGGGGGCTCCCAGAGACTGAATCACCAACTAAAGAGCAAGCATGGGCTGGACCTAGCTCCCCCATCCCAACATATATAGGACATGTGCAGGTTGGTCTTCATGCAGGTCCCCAAACATCTGGAACAGGGGCTGTCCCCAACTCTGCTGCCTGTCTGTGGATCCGATTCCCCTAACTGAGTCGTCTTGTCTGGCCTCAGTGGGAGACGATGTACCTAGTCCTGCAGTGACCTGATGTGCCAGAGTGGGTATCCAGAGGGGCCTCTCCCTTCTCAGAGGTGTATAAAGAGGAAGGAGGTGTATAAAGAGAGAACTTGGAGAACAGGGGGCTTCAATTGGGATGTAAAGTGAATAACTAAAAAATTAATGAAAAAAAAAGTAGGTCTGTAGTAGCCAGAGGCTATGAGGTATCAGGAACGGGAAATCGCTGCTTAATGGAAATGCTGTATCTTTGAGAGACACTGAAATATTCTGGAATAAGATAGCAATAAGTTTTGATTTCACTAAAGACTAAAATCACTGAGTTATATACTTCAATAAAATTCAAAAGGGTTAATTTTATGATATATGAATTATATCTTTATTAAAAATAGGTGTCTTAGTCAGGGTTTCTATTCCGGCACAAACATCATGACCAAGCAGCAAGTTGGGGAGGAAAGGGTTTATTCAGCTTACACTTCCATACTGCTGTTCATCACCAAGGAAGTCAGGACTGGAACTCAAGCAGGTCAGGGAGCAGGAGATGATGCAGAGGCCATGGAGGGATGTTCTTTACTGGCTTGCCTCCCCTGGCTTGCTCAGCCTGCTCTTTTATAGAACCCAAGATTACCAGCCCAGAGATGGCACCACCCACAAGGGGCCTTTCCCCCTTGATCACTAATTAAGAAAATGCCTTACAGTTGGATCTCATGGAGGCATTTCCTCAACTGAAGCTCCTTTCTCTGTGATAACTCCAGCTGTGTCAAGTTGACACAAAACTAGCCAGTACAATAGGCTTTCAACTATCTGTGAGAACACTATAGATATAAAGTATAGGTTTAAAATCATGAGGGGAAAAAAGTCAGTTTGCAGGGCTCTCAGATTTTGTGAACTGTCAAGCCTCTGACCTAGAAACAAGAGTTCCAACCAAAGAAAGAGAAAAGAAAATCAAAGAGATAATTAGCTGGGGAAAGGGAGGGGCTGCCACAAGCATAGAAAAGTCAGAACACACAGAAACAGAAGTTGGAAATCCAGAACTACGTGTCCTATCTTCCATTTCTACAGAGTCACTTTGCCAGAGGTTACTTCAATCATGTGACTGTATTTTCCAGTCATAATGATATTGGTTTTTTTCCAATAGTGTTTTGCCTGTATGTATGTGCACGCATGCAGTGTCAAGGCCAAAGGAGGGTATCAGATCTTCTGGAGCTGGGTCGTTAGCAGCCATGTGGCTGCCTGGAATTGAACCTGGGTCCTCTGCAACAGCAGATAGTGGTCTTAACCACTGAGCCTTCTCAACAATGTTATTTTCAACTGATTTGCATCATATATATTTGTCCAATGTATCAGTCCTGTTCCAAGAAGAGACCCTAACTCCCTCAACCCCAAATCCCAGTATCCATAGGTCTCCTAGCCACACCGGTTCTCCCCCATCCATCTCTTCCTTGGACCTCCCTCTTCTCCACTCTCAGGTATCCTTACTCATGGTCTCCCTGGCTCCAGTTTCACCCATTCACCTCTCCCCATTCCTGACACCCATTTACTCCTCCCAGCCATTCACTTCTCAGGCATTTAGGTCCCAGAATCCTGAAAATGTCCATATTCTGTATCCAACACAGCACCACAGATCTGTCTCGGAGAAAGATAGGAAACAAACTAAAGCATCAGTAGTGGATTGTTGAAGCAAATGGTAGGTCATGCAGAAACAGAAAGCAAAGCAGACATAAGAAAGAAAAGAGGAACCTTTTAATAAGATGGCATGGGGCAGTCTTACCATGACAGAATGACAGAAGGAAGGCAGGGTGCACACAGAGGATGTGATGGTCCCAGTGTGTGCGAGGAGAAGAAGTTAAGTAAAGGTGACAGGGGGACCACAGACTTTGAGTTTCCTTTGCCTCTGCTTGGGGGTGAGTAGTGTAAGTGAGCAATCATTTTTCTCACTCCACACCCACTTTGTTAAACTTTAGAACCAACCATGTAAATGTAACATCTACTTCAAAAAATACAGAAGAGCCAAGCACGATAGTTCACGGCTTTAATCCCAGCACTGGGGAGGTAGGGGGGAGTAAATCTCTATAAATTCAAGAGCAGTCAGGTCTACCTAGCAAGTTTCAGGGCAGCCAGTGCCAGTGATACCTTGTCTCAAAGTAAATACATAAACAAACTCGCCAGTCAACAAATCGAAGTGTGAACCTGATCAATTCTACTTCCCTATTTAAAATTATACAGGGAGTTGGAGAGATGGCTCATCAGTTAAGAGCACTGACTGTTTTTCCAGAGGTCCTGAGTTCAATTCCCAGCAACCACATGGTAGCTCACAACCATCTGTAATGGGATCTGATGCCCTTTTCTGGTGTGTCTGAAGACAACTACAGTGTACTCATGTGCATAAAATAAATAAATCTTTTTTTAAAAAAATAAAATTATACAGGAATGTCTATCATATTTTGGCATGCAGTTATCTAAACATCAGAATCTATCACCACCTCACATGAGAATCTATCACCACCTCACATGAGAATCTATCACCACCTCATACTTGAACTTGGCTGTATAAGTTCCCTAAGTGATGTTGTCTCTTTGGGAATTATGTCCTTGTTCAGGGACCATCCCTTCTGTGGCCTTTCCTGCCATACATCCTTTCCTTAGCTATGTTGGTGTATCTCACTTTGTTTCCTCTGGTGAGTATCTCTTCTCTCTTCTCTCCTCTCTCCTCTTCCTCTCTGCCTCTCTGCCCGCCCCCCACAAACTCACAAAGTATCTTATACTTTCTTCATGCTTTACTTATGTATTTGCATGTCTGTGTATATGTGTGTGTATGTATGTATGTGTGTGTGTGTGGCCTGTGTATATATATATGTGTGTGTGTGTGTGTGTGTGTGGCTTGTGTTGGGGGGGGTGGCCTGTGTATATGTGTGTGTGTGTGTGTGTGTGTGTGTGTGTGTGTACTTCGGGTATCATCTTCCAGATCTCGATGCAGTTCCATTAAGGCAGCATCTCTCTTTAGTCTGGAGCTGACCGGTTAGGCTAGCCTGGCCTCAGGTGTCTTCCTATCGCTTTCTCCCTAGTACTGGAATTAAAACACATGTCACCACTCCCACCTTTATATATGAGCAATAGGGATCAAATTGTGGCCCATGCTCATGCGTGCTGGGCAAGCACTCTGCCAACTGAACTACCTTCACTGCCTCTTCAGTTACAGTTTCTCCTTACAGTATCTTAGGTGCCTTATGAGCCCAAAACAAACTTTTCATTTCAAAACCTCCAGCATACCACATGGCACAAGATCCATAGTCAAAGTGCAAATTATCTTCACTGAATGTGTAAGTCCATGAATATGAAGGTTAAGTTACTATTAGAATTATTCATAAGTAAAACGACCAAAAGTCCACTCCATTTGTGAGACCATCTCAGCCATGAGCTACATGCCTGTGTCACAGTGAACCCTGTAATAGCCTTGGCGCAGGAACTAAACTGGATGTACCCATTATTCTTAATATTCTATAATACCCTGGACACAGATTCTATTGTCCTCAGGGAAAAAGTGGAATTTTTAAAAACAAGCTCTGAAAAGAAGTAGAAAAACTTAAGATTTCACACAGAAGTTTCAATAATAGCTTCAAAATAGGAACTAAAAACATGGCTCTGTAGATAAGAGCACATGCTTTTAGAGGACCAGAGTTCAGTTCCCAGCACCCACATCAAGTGGCTTACAACCTGTAATACCAACTGCAGGAGATCCAATAGCCTCTTCTGGCCTCCTGTTGAACAGCACTGTCTGGCTAGATTAAAACCTTCCTTCCATTTTGAGCTGGGCAGTGGTTGTGCACACCTTTAATCCCAGCACTTGGGAGGCAGAGGCAGGCAGATTTCTGAGTTTAAGGCCAGCTTGGTCTACAGTGTGAGTTCCAAGACAGCTAGGGCTACACAGACAAAACCCCGTCTTGCAAAACAAAACAAAACAAAACAAACAAAAAAAACCCAAACAAACAAAAAAACAAAAAACCTTCCACCTTGGAAGGAAACTCCTTAAAATGCAGGATGCTTACAGAGAGGTGAAGCAGCAGTTCTGTAAGAGAGATGAAGCATTCCTTCCTCCGGGGATGCTCATTAAGCACAGAAAGAAATAAAAAATACCTGACGGAAGTCCCTGCAAGTGACCAGATTCACAAGAGTCCTCTCCTCCTAGCATACTTAAGTAGTAAGAACTGCTCAGAGACACTGTCAGATTAGCTGGACTAGCTTGGAAGAAGCAGGCACCAGCCAATGCTCTCCAACCTGTTGAAACTGCATGCAGGGTATGCAGTGTGCTCCAGGTTCCCAGTTTTTGTGAATTGCATCCTGTGCTGTGTTCTTGTGATGCAGCTGTGTCAGAGCCATTTCTGCTGCTGTAAGTAACCCCAAGCTGGATTTTGGTGGTATCCTTACTTTGGTCTATCATCAATTCTCTCTCAGGGGTGATTAGATGTTTGTTTATATCTCCCTAGGAATAATGTCATACAACACTGTTTTGGGCACTTGCACTCCATATACACATAATTTAAAATAATAAATATTAAAATAGTCTTAAAATGAGTCTTAAGATCCCATCAAAGTTGTCTTCAAAGCTGTATTTGGTGCTGATATCACAGCGCGTGGAAAGCATGAGTATCATGAATTTAAGGCAGCCTGGGCTGCACTGTAAGTAATCACCCCCCAAAAAAGTCATAAAGGAGATAAAGAAAGTAGGAAAAAGAAACAAATGAAATCTACAGACAACAAGGTGTTTCTTCAAGACAATAAAGTTCATGTCCTTCAGCACAAATCCACAGCCCAAAGGAAGCTGTGCGCTCACACTGCACCATCGGACTTCTCTATGATTACTAGTTATTCTTTATACTCTTATCCCTCCAGGTAAATACCAACAATTCTAACACCATCGCACCTTGCTTGCCCTGTGGACTCCTGATCTAGTTTCTTTTCCCTCTTTGATTAACCAACAGAGATAGGCTGAATAAGTCAAATTTCCATCCTGAAGAATATAGATTAAAACCAACTCTAGAATGCTCTAAGTAGATCATATATTGTAACTTATCCAATCAAGTTATCTGTGCTACAAATGGGTAAAGTCCATTCTGGTGGCATTGCATACATCCAGGTGTTGCATTCTTCTGGATCCTGGGTCAAATGAAAACACCATTTTAATTGTGTCTTCATGGGAAGACCAGTGTCCAATAATCCACTCTCCCCTGTGTCTAACGAGGAATTCAAACCCTCTTCTTCTGCTGCTGCTACTACTCAGGACAGACTCATAGGGGCTGGTGAGATGGCTCAGAGTGTGAGGCCACTGATTGCACAAGCCTGGCAAGCTGAACATGATGCCCAGAGTCCATGTAAAGGCGGATAAAGAGATCTAACTCCTTAAAGTTGTCTTTTGACCTTCATAGAAGCATGTATATAAACATAAAACCATACACACACACTTACCAACCATGTACCTTTAAAAGATTGAAACATAAAGTAGACAAAAATCATTCCATTATCACAGAACCACACTGTGAGCAACTACTAGGTTTACATGGATCACTCAACTACGTGTCTTGTGACAAAGGCTTGAGTTCAGCATGCACAGTGACCCAGGACAGCCATGTTTCCAGTCTCCAGTGAGTGAGTTTACTAGGTAAATAACAGGCTTTTAGAGCATCAGATCAGATACAGTATCCAGCAGAAACTGTCTAGGGAAGCCCAAAGCATCAAAGAATCAGCTGAAGCCTTTGATCAACAAAAAACTGTCCAAGGCAGAAAGTCTCCTGGGTGAGACTTCCCACTAGCCATTCCCAACACAGGCTTTGTTTCTCCCTTTGTATCAAGAAATAAATAGTAGCTAAGTCTCCCTTGTGGGAAAGTATCCCCCACCAGTATTCCAGGATACACTGTTTCATCCATGCTGGGATAAGGGATCTTGAAGAACACTCTGAAGACAAACATGCTTGGGTCTAACATGGGGGCGCCAACATCACCCCCAAGCAAACTTCTCAGTGAGTTTAAATAGCATAAGACAACTTATTAGTTTGATGTATCTATTCCAGATGGCCAATTCTTCTGACCACAATAATTCAACTGGGAACAGGACAATGGCTCAAAGTTTACCTGGGAACTTTTCCTGGAGCCACTAAGAAGGAATTCTTCCTCTTCCAACTGGTTTAGGAGGTGGGATGTCCTCTATACAACAGACCTAAACTAATGTAAGATGGCTAAGGGACAGCCAACAATGGGCCTGGGGATGCTGCCTGGTGCCCTGGATCCAGCTGTGTCTACAATCATGTGCTGTCTCAATCTTCCCAAGTATAGAGAATCCATAAATCTCTCCCTCTCATTTGAAGCTATCCTGATTCCATTTGCTACTGTATGATTTTTTTGTGCATAAAACTAAAATAAACTCATATAAAATTATTTTGCAGGGCTCTTTTTCCATTGCCTACTTTCTACTGATTGAACTTAACACAAAAGGCTCAGGCAAAAGAAATCTGTATGCCAACAGCTATAATAGCTACACAAAACTTGGTCCAGCCACAGTATACAGACATTCCTCATAGGTGGAATACGATCCAAATTTCCAGCACTAATGTTTGACTCATGAAGCTTCAGTTGCCTCACCTATGACCCAGAAGACGATGGACTGCACAGGATTCTCTGGGTACACAGTAGAAGTATATATTTACAAAGGCTTTCTTTGAAAAGTGCCCGATAACCTTCACCCCCAAAATAGCCTCTCAATAGTGTAGCTACCAATAAATAAATAAACAAACAAACATCACTCAAGAGATATTACAGAATGTCTAAAATAGGTTAGGCACTGGGATGGGAGGAGGGGGGCAAATCCATAGAGAATAAATCAGATCTAAAACTCTTTCCATCATCAAGTAGGTAACAGAAAAACAACACTGCACTGCAGTAAGCAAAATAGACAAGTGGCCACTGGGCAACTGCCCTCCAAAAAATGCTGTGGGGATTTATAGACAAGCATCTTTAGTTGTCGCACTGCTACCTACCACTGAGTCAATCTATGGAAATATTGAAAGGGAGGGAAGACCCACAGGAGATGTTACCCCTCACCAACTCCTGAACTTAAGTGCCAATTAACATAGAGGAAAGAAAAGAGACCTGGGAAACAAGGATAGACTGGATAGGAGTACAAAAGAAAAGTGTTATTCAGAGGGCCTGGGGTGAATTCCCTAAAGCTAGCAAGTAGAATGAAGGTCCATTTCTATATTCACTGTTTTCATCCGTACATACTAACATCTAACACACCTATGCACTACACAAAGACATAAATAAAAGCAATAAAGTACACTCGGCTCCATACTTCTTTGCAGTCGGAGTGCTAAGCACTACAGAATAAATACAAGTCTGCGAGCACAGTGAGTTTAAGGCAGTGTTGGAGACTCAGGCTCCACAGGTACTAAAACTAGAACTTAAACCCGAATCCATCAGACTTTTCCTGGAGCTCTGCAGCAGGAGGGCGGAGTGGAGGAAGGGGGAAGTGGGCAAGAAGAGGTAAGAAAGAATGGACAGCACTCTTCAAGCTAAGCTCTCTTAAGTTTTAGTGATAAACACAGCCACAAACCCCTGCCCATCTCCCAGTGGGGGGGGGGGGGGCAGGGGGGAGGACATCTGTCAAATGAGATCTGTAGCTGAGAGACTTGGGATGTGGTTCGACCCTTTCCAGGAGTTCCGAATCCCCCCTCTTCTGGCCCAGCGAGGCCTCATGCCGTAGCCAACGACACCCACACGCCCCAGGAATGGAAGGCGCACCTTGGTGAGCGCGAGCGGTCGCGGGCCTGAGGTCAGGCCCGGGGCGTTCGCCTCCCGGGAGTAGCGCTGCGCCGCCGCCGAGCTGCCATGGGCCCCGGCCCTCTGGGGCGTTCCGCAGCCGCACGAGCCCGCAAGGGACGCCGCACCTTCCCTGGCCTCGGCCTCATCGCTTCCCGCCACCTCGCACGCCAACACCAGCAGCAAGAAGACTCGCGCCAGTCTGATGCAGCAGCGGAGAGCCGGCTCTCGCGCGGGCGCAGCCATGTTGTTCCCGGAGTCATGTGACCCATGGAGATCACGTGACCTGTGGTGCTTAAAGCAGCGGCTTTGGCTGACATAGGTAATAAATAATAGCCTGAGACTGCTTCCAGGTAGTTAGCCAGAGTTTGCCTGCTAATGTTAAAAGCATGCAAACCACAACAAAGCTCTATGATATTCAAGGCCTTCCGCAGACAATGTGCCCCTCTCTAGTTTCGTGGTTGAAAGCTAGTTGAATTTATTCAGCATTTGCTGAGCACCACTACCTTACTACATAAACACTCATTTTTTTTTTTAAGTACTTAGTTCTCGTGATGCTGCTACATTGTGTTGACAGGACAATTAAGTGGTCTGCTCAAATCACGTATCAAACATGTCAAAACCAAAATCTAACTCCAAGGTATCTAACCAGAAACCCTGAATTTTGAGCTCTATAAGCAATTCAGAAATTGGACTTAGGAAAGTGAGCATAGTGAAAAAGACCAGTGAGTAGAGTTAGGTAAATCTAGACTATGAGATTGTATAAAATAACACTTCGCAAAGTTTGGACTGATAGGTTATTTCTCCACTGGTAAAATAGACCAATAAATGCCAAATTAGAATATATTGAAGATAGGTTTATTGGGAAGCTGCTCTTGAGTGAGTTCACTGGCCCCCAAGGACCAAGGCCAGAAACATCACCAAGGTGGGGGGTGGGGAGAAAGAGAGAAAGGGCACACAGGGCAGAGAGAGAAAGTGAAAGAAAATTAAAATTCAAGGTCCATGACTCATGCGGCTTGCTAGTTAGGAGGGCTTTTTGGGCCTAAGACAAAGAACAAAGGCTGTAAAGTCATCCCAGGAACCAACTAGCCATAAAGATAGGGAAGACATACAAGAATGTCCGGACTGGCCTGGCGCCTCCCTATCTCCAACCCCCACCTATGTTCTTTCAAGAGGAGGAAGAGGAGGAGGAGGAGGTGAAAGGGGAGAGGAAGGGGAGAGAGGGAGAGAGAGAGGGGTAGAGAGAGAGAGAGAGGAACAAATGTCTGGATTATATAGGGAAGAGCAGGCAGCCAGGGGCCTACTTGGGGACAGGGTATGCCCAGTAGGAACCTAAGTATGCTGGATTAACCTGGAGGCCAGGTCTGCTTTGATTGTAAAATATGCACCTCAGTCCCTTGTCCCGGGTCCAAAGCCAAACCTGGACCATAGCAACAGTAAGAGCATCACCTGGTAACTTACTGGAAAGACAACACTTGCTAAGAGAGATGGTTTTAGCCATGGAAGAGGAGTGACTGCTCTTCCAGAGGACCAGAGTTCAATTCCTACCATCCACCAGGCAGCTCACAACTGTAATTCCAAGACCTAACACCTTCACATTGATATACATGCAGGCAAAACACCAGTGCACATAAAATAAAAATAAATAAATAATATTTTAAAATGCAACACTTCATCAGAATCTATTGGAAACTGGACACAGCATAAAAGGGGGCCGGGGCAGGTGTGTGCCAAGGCCAGAGGACAACAGGCATCCTGATCTATGACTCTGTTAAGCAGACACTGTCTTTCACTGAACTTGGACCTAAACTGGAAGCCAGGAAATCCAAGTTCTCCTAATATTCTGATCCATTTTGAAGATTCTATTGGGTTTTGCTGTTTGTTTTTGTTTTGACTATGTTCTGCTACATAGTTCAGGCTAGCTTTGAACTCCTGAACCTACTGCCTCAGCCTACAGGGAGCTGTGTCTGTAACAGCCTATGCAACCATACCTAACTTATAATGAAGTTTAGTGATGATTGTTCTACAGATGTATCAGCAAATAGATTGTTAGACAAAAAAAAAAAAAAAAAAAAAGTAAGATGAAGAGGGAAGTCTACAGATTAGAACACACACAGCAATGGTCGTATGTAGTGGTATCTTAGTTAGGGTTTCTAGTGTTGTGACAGAACGCCATGACCAAAAAGCAAGTTGTGGAGGACAGGGTTTATCTGGCTTACACTTCCACATTGCTGTGTGTCTCTAAGGAAGTCAGGGCAGGAACTCAAACAGGTTAGGTTCCTGGAGGCATGTGGTTATAGAAGCCATAGAGGGGTGCTGCTCTCTATCTTGTTCCTCAGGGTTTGCTCAGTCTGCTTTCTTATAGAGCCCAGGACTACTGGCTAGGCATGGCACCATGCACAATATATCGTGCCCTCCCCCACTGATCACTAATTGAGAAAATACCTTAAAGTAGGATATGTGTAAGGCAATTCCTTAACTGAGACTCACTTATGACTCCATCTTGTGCCAAGTTGGCACAAAACCAGCCAGTGGTAACTGCCCTTAATATCAAATATTCTGCGGGGTGATGGCAGAGAGTCCATGAAACCCAGGAGCCTGAGACCAATATCAATGCTATGTCAAAAAAGAAGAAGGTTTAGTAATGTACTAATCAAATATAATACATGCATCTTACATAAACCACAAGACTTTTGATTTTGCTCACTTATTTATTTTTTGTATATGGGTGTTCTTCCTGTGTATATGTCTGTGCACAATGAGTAGATAGGGCCTATTGAGGCCAAAAGAAAGAATCATAACCCTTGAAAATGGAGTTACAGATGGTTGTAAGCCACAATCTTTGTAGCAGAGTAACCAGTGTTCCTTACCACTGAGCCATGTCTCCAGCTATTCCTTTCTCTTTTTTTGTAAAGAATGAATTCATTTGAAGGAGCGATGGCCCAGTCATCAAGATCACCGTCCAGTGGATTCAGGTTCAGTTTCTTGCATGCACATGGAGGCTTACAACCCCTTGTAACTCCAGTTTCAAAAGACCCAGTGGCTCTAAGGAGACTGCAATGCAATGCTCTTTACACTGATGCAGACAAAACTCTCAGTCCTAAAATGTTGAAATTCCTTTCTTGATTCATACATATAGAAAAACTCTGTGTGTGCTCATTGCTGAAGATTTGACTCCTTAACCCAAAAAAGGAGGGGTACGTAGGAGAAGGCAAGTCATGACCTGATAATTGTGGTAACTGGTTGATGAGTATGTGAGTCCTTAATGAACTATTCTAACATACTTTAAATTTTTTAATACAAGGCTCTTGTCTCCATGTTGGCAGTTTTGCAGAAGTTGGCCAAAGGGTTTCATACATTCCCTCCTTGATATAACAAACAGTTAGCAAGAAACCTACTGCTATTCCCATTGTTTTGAGTTGGTGAGGGTAAAATGTCATTGCACAAATCAAAGCTGTTTATGGATGCTCTACATAGTATAGAGTCCAGGTCAAGGATAATCTTTATTCCCTTTCAAAAGGTTAGCACTGGTATGTTTGTGACTCAAAGACCTCAAATCTTTTGCCTCAGAGTTCAGGCTTCTATGGCTGTGATAAAGCACCATGAACAACAGCATCTTGGGGGGAATCTTTATCTCAGCTTACACTTCTTCATCACTGAAGGAATTTCTAAAGGAACGTAGGGCAGGAACTCAAATAGAGCTGGAACCAGGAGGCAGGAACTGATAAAGAGGCCATAATAGAGTGCTGCTCACTAACTTGCTTGCTCCTGGTCTCCGCAGCCTGTTTTCTCATGCAGGACCACCTGTCTAAAGTGAGCTGGGCCCTCCCACATCAATCATCAATCAAGACAATGCCCTACAGACTTGCCTACATCCCGATTTTATGGAAGTATCTTGTCCAGTAAGATTCCTTCTCTCCTGATGACCCTATATTCATCAAGTTGTATTTTTGTGATCTTTCCTGTTCCTTCTATCTGACAAAACCCAGGTCCTGGAAGTTCTGTGTGCACAATGATTTAGGGGAAGGAAAAAAGACAGAGTGTTCAGAACAGTTAAAAGAGGGCAAATTAACTCAGGATCCTGTCAGCTTTACTATAAGAAATTTTGGTACCCCTGCTCTGTTTATAAAGATCGCTGAAGACCTACTCTTTCCACTGAGTAGGATTAATATCCCTGATAAGTTAGAATCTCCATTTCCTTGTTATTCCCTGAACAAAGAAAAAACCACAGTGCCCTGTATTAGTGACTTAAGGAATAACATTTATTTTGGATTATGGCTCTAGAGGGCCAGAGTCCATAATAGCAGACATGATTTGGCAGCAGGAGCAAGAAGCTAGCTGATCACATTTTCATCCAAACACAGGAAACAAAGAGAGTGACCCAGACATGAAGCAAAGATATAAACTCTCAGAGCTTTCCCCCAGCGATTTACTTGCTTCAGAAAGGCCTAAAAGTTGCATAACTTCCCTAGACAACTCCACCAACTGCGAACCAACTATGTAGGACTGTGAAAGGCAGCCTGGTTCCTGGTTGAGCTAAGGTTAGAAACTCCAGAGACCCTAAAGGGACAGCAGATGTTTTGCCTGGTTCCCAGACATAGGCTCCTGACAGAGGCTGCAGCCCTCCATAGATTTCTGGCCATCAGTCACTTAACGCCCCAAGCCTCTCCACAGGTAGAGGACATGGCCACAGGTAGGCTCAAGACAGATCTCCATTTTAATGAGGTACCTAAAGGCCTGAAGGGCTTAGCCAATTAAGCTTTCCTTCCCAGACAGTCCTCCCTGCAAAATGTATTTAACATCAGGCCCACCCTGAGAAGTGGGGTACAGTTTTACTTATCCACTTTCCGTCATGACAATAAATGCCTTAAAACTGTGAACTGCCTCTTTTCATCAGGATTTGCCATGGGGAGCCATGAAAATGGCTTTTGCCTAAAAAGTCTCTGTCTAATCTTCTGTACAAGGCCTCTCTATGCCCCCAGCCATGACCACCAAGCCAAGCTAGCAGCCCTCCAACCAAGCCAAGGACTCTCCCCTGCCTCAACACCATGGGATCCAGCCAGAGCTCCCCTTTTTTCTCCATCAGCCCTGCCGGGCCCCAACTCTGTTCTTAGCTCTTTTGCGGCTCCCAACAGCGCCTGGATGCCCAAGAGCCTGAGAACCAGACAGCCCTGGCCTCCCTGCAGGCCTGGGGACACCCCCCCCCAGCCGCACCCGCTGTCCCCAGGACCTCAGACTGTGCTTCCCCACCCCGAGAGAAGTGTCCCACGGCTTCCCATAGCCCCACACCATCATGGCGATGATCTGGGGTAAGCATAGTTAAAACTTCCCACCTCTGAGCCCTGTGGCAAAACGGACACGGGACCCCACTAACCCAAATATTCACCTACATGAGCCTGTGGGGAACATTTTTCATCCAAACCACCACATGCCCTAATGTCAACATGGGTTGTAGTTCAACAAGACACTTGCTGGGTCCACAGATACAGAACACTATGCTGGGTACCAGGACCTTCAACTTTGCAAACAGCATGAATAGAATCACCAGTGAATTAACAGAAGTGAAAATAAATGGCCTATTTATACTGCTTCCTTAAGCTATGTGTTCTTCCCATTTGAGAGTGGAGTGCCATGCAGAGTCTCCGATTGAATGCATATGGCACATCCTAATGGGTGGCTCCATCATCTTTACAGAGAGCCACCTCCACCACACTTTAGATCCAGTCTGTCTTCCAAAGATTTGAGCCATGGATGCTTGGTTACCAGTGTGGCAGGACTGAGGCCGTGGAACCCATTAGATGTGGGATCTGACAAAAGCTAATAGGTTTTGCTCTTGCAAGGAAATAACGTTTGCGATGGACTGAGTGGTTATAAATGAAAACCACCCCATTCATTTGACTTTTTCTGTACATGACTCTTTTCTTTCCCTTTTTGCCATCAGTGTGGTCAAGAAGGGCCCTCAGCAGCAGTTGACAGATGGGGCTTTGATTAATTTTTAATTTTATTGTTATTGTGGTAAAGGAAGAACGTGTACCATGGGGGTGTGGAGAAGAAAACTTGAGTGAGTTGGTTCACTTCTCCCACCATGAAATCAGAGGATCAAACTCAGCTTGGCAGGGTTGTGCAGCAAGTGACTTCACCTGATAACTCGTCCTAACAACCTGCCTTGGGTATATACTAAGATGGAGACTGCTCTGTCTTACGGTAAATCTATGTTTACACTTTAGCCTTGAAAACACTGAGCTAAATAAATCCCTTTGTTTATGAATTGTCCAATCTTGGGACTTTGTTTTAGCAACAGAAAACGAAGACAATCACTAAACCAGCATTTCTTATGCACTTGCAGAAAGCCACCTTTATCCTTTATGAGATTAGTTGCTCTCTCTTGGTATGGAACAAACTTACCCGTGCTATAGCTTAACCCTTCACCTTCTTCTTTGAGAGCTGGGTCTGCTGGTTAGATAAATATATGTGAATAACCTATATAACAGGCATTTTACAAGCTCCCAAGGAATTATCCTGGATGAAGCTATTGGGAGCAGGCAGGGCTGGGGAATCTCAGGGCTGGAGAGATGGCTCAGTGGTTAAGATCACTGACTACTCTTCCAGAGTTCCTGAGTTCAATTCCCAGCAACAACATGGTGGCTCACAATCATCTGTAATGGGATCTGATGCCCTCTTCTGGTGTGTCTGAAGAGAGACTTTTATGTATGTAGTTATATACATAAAATAGATAAATAAATCTTTTTTTTAAATCTCAAAACTTTGCTCAGGGTTTAAGAGTGTGTACTTCTCTTACAAGTTTGATTCTCAGCACCTACAACAAGTGGCCTGCACATGTACCTGTAACTCAGACTCCAGGGAACCTAATACTCTTTCCTGGCCTCCACAGGCACCTGCACTCACCTGGATACACACACACACACACACACACACACACACACACACACACACACACACATCTACACAATTAAAAATAATCAACTACTCATCTGATGATACACATTTGATTCAAATTTTGCCTTTCATAAATAATGTTTTTTCTTTCTCTATACACTTTTCTTTGGACACAAGTTTCATTTCTCTTGAGTATATACTAGGAGGGAGGCTGCTCCATCTTAGGGTAAATCTGTTCTGGAGAGCTATCAAACTGTTTTCCGATGTGTCTGCACCATGTGACCCTTCCACCAACAACATGTGTGGGTTCACCTTCTCCAGATGTAGTTACCTATTGCATTTCCTCTAGAGTAAAATCCCATCATTAGTCCCAGCAAATTCCTAGTCATTTTATACTGAGATTGGATCTTGGATTAATCTAGCATCTGAGAGAGGATGTAGAGGCAGTTCTTTTGGGAAGGGAGTTAGAAACAAAGCCATTAATGTTTTGAACAAAAAGACTTTGCAGTATTCAGTATTTTACCACAGGAAGGAACTGCCAGCTTTCAGAAGAGAGGGTGTTTCCGCCAGCTCCCGCCACGGTCCCAAGGGAGTACAGAGAACCATTTTTTTTGTTACTGCATGTGTCAATGCCCCCACCCTGCTCATTGCTTTTTATTGTGGTACATCTGCTCCATTCGCTACAATAATAATAAAATTAAAATTTAACCAAAGCCCCATCTGTCAGCCACTGCTCTTAACCAAACTACAACAAGGGAAGGAAAATAGCCTTGTGCAGAAAGAGTCAAATGAATGTGGGTGGTTTTGATTCATAATCAATTAGTTCTTCAAAAACATTGTTGAAATAGCAAAGGAAGAGGGAATGAGAAGGAGCCAGTAGGAAAATACAAGCCTGGCATCTGAGATGAAGTGGGGATAGAAAAGACACTGGGTAGGACAAGCTTCTGGGTTTGGTTCTGTGTGGAGAACACCAAGGTCAGTGCAGTCAGGAGCCATATTAGAGGGGGAAGCACTGAGCTCAAACATCTAACCCCACCTTTCCCTTCATGTTCAGTCATTGACTGGGGCTACCCATGAAGAGCATTGGTCACTGAAAAAAATGACTGTACTCTCTACAGTAAGTGTATTCTCTCTTTAAGATCCATCTCTGCACAAACCTACTGACTGCCACACACAGCCAACAATGCTCTGGCTTATCTTTGCCCAGGTTTTTCTTCGCTCATCATGTTTCAGCTACTGTCTTCTTGGCACTCACTCACATGGCACATCAAGTACAATGCTACCTCTGGGTCTTTGTATGTGCTGTTCTTCCTACCTGGATGCTTTAACCTTTTCATAGTTGGTCCTTTTTTTGACCATCATGCCTCAGCATTAAAGTAACATGCTCAGAGAGGTTGCCCTTGATCGCCAAATATAATCATTCCATTTTCTGTTCCATCACAACCCCCCCTCCGCTCATCACTCCCTGCAAGGATGGTGTTTGCTTTTTCCATTTTCTATGGAGACAGAATTCCTTAGTATTTAATGCTGTAGTCTTAATGCCTAAAATACTTGATATCTGTTCTAGTTTTCTTGTTGGTTGCTGCAATAAAAACCACAACTAAAACAAACTTAGGGATTACACATCAGGGTCACAATCCATTACTGAGGGAAGTCGGGACAGAAACTCGAGCAGGAATTGAAGCAAAAATCATGGACTAATAATGCTTGCTGACTAATGTTCTCAGCTAGCTTTCTCATATAGCCTAGGTCCATCTGCCTAAAGATGGTGCCGCCCTCAGTGGGCTGGGCTCTCTTTTATCAATCATCAATCAAGACCATGCCTTACAGACATGGCCACAGGCCAATCTGAAGTAGGAAATTTTTCAACTAAAGTCCTCTCTTTCTAGGTGATTGTGTCAAGTTGACAACAATAACAAAAATAATTAATGAACATAGTGAGTATAAGTATTAAGTAAACAGTCAGTGAATGAATGAATAAATGAATGTATAATCACTGTTGTAAACCTTCATGACCATTCCAGGCACAGGAGATGTATAAGGAATGAAATAAGAAGACATTCTTATTTCATATAAGACACACTAATTTTATATTAAAAAAAAAACCCAAGAATTTCAATTTACTTAAACAGGACATTTTTTTTTCCTAATACCTTGAATAAAAGAAATAGGTGGTAATAATTAAGGGTAAGAAAATCCTGCTATACAGTTCTTTGACCAGGTTCTCCTTAAAGTCTTATGTGGTTAGAAAAAGATATTAATTTGGCAGTGTATGATTTTTTTTCTATTTAGGACAAGGGTTCACTCTATTGTCTTCAGGTTCCTGGACTCAAGTAAGCCTCTGACTCAGCCTTCCAAAGCAGCTTGAATAGCAAGAGTCCAGCATCACACCTAGCATTGAGCTCTCTAGGTTTTTCCAACTTTGTGCTATAGATAATGTGAGAAAGTTATAGGTGGAGACTCTCATTTGTGCTTGATCTCCTCTTAGTCTTTTCTTTTTCCCTTGAAAGTGGACACGGGGGAAGGGGTGGGGGAGGGAAGGGAGAGCAGCTTCTTTAGAATGTGAAGGGAGAATTAACTTCATTTCTGCTTTTAAGACTTATTTAATTTTTATTTTATGCATATGAGTGTTTTGTCTGCATGCATGTATGTGTACCATGTGTGTGCCTTTTACTCTCAACAGTTAGGAGATGGCATCAGATCCCCTGGAATTGGAGTTATAGATGTAGCTGCCATGTGAGTGCAAAGAAATGAACCCAGGTCAACTGTGAGCAAAGTAAGTGCTCTTTACTGCTGAGCCATCTCTCCAGCCCCTTCCTCCTTTTTAGACAAAATCTCACTATGTAGCAATGGATGAACTAGAACTCCACACATATAACAGGCTCACAGAGATTCTCCTGCCTTTATCATCCAAGTACTGGGATTAAAGGTGCAGGACATCATATTTGGTTTCTTTGTTCGTTTTGCTTTTTATTTTCTGATTCTTATTAATTATTTGAGTGTTCCATGTAATATATCTTGATCATATTCACTCTCCCTCAACTCCTTCTAGACCTACCCCAACTCTCTACCTGTCCAACGTTCTCTCCTTTTGTTGTTGTTTATTATTTGTTTTGTTTAATATATCAAGTCCAGTTTATATTGCCCAGTTACCCTTGGGATCCATCCTGATGTATGTTCAAATACTGAGTGCCACGCCGCCAAAGGAAAATGACTCTCTCCCAGCAACTATCTAATGTCAATAATACCTCAGCAGACAGGACTTCACGCTCAACTTCTGCCTTATGCCGGTACTTTGCCTGACTAGAGGTTGCACATGTGTTCTGCATACTATCATGGTTGCTATGAATTTATATGTGCAACTGCCCTGTTGCACCCAGAAAGCACTGTTTAATTTAAGTCGTCCCTTCTTAGACTCTTTGCACTCCGTCTTTCATAAAGATCCCTGGGTTCTTAGGGGAGGGGTTTAATAGAGACTTCCCATTTGGAGATAAGAACTTTGAAGTCTTTTATTCTCTGCACATTGATTAGCTGTGAGTTACCATGTTAATTAACATGTACTGTACGAAGCTTCCCTGGTGAGGATTGGGAGAGCCAGTGATCTACAGGTATAATGATAAGTCATTAGGGATCATTTTAATATTGTATTCATTTGACAGAATAATAATAGAGGTTTTCTCTAAGGTCTATGACCTATCTAGCCACTGATACTTGGCTAGATAGTTCCATTGGTATTAGTTCCATTTAATGGAACAAGACTTAAATCCAAACAGAAAATTATTGATTAATCCCCAGACATCAATGTCACTATTATACCAGTGGGCATATCTTGCTAGGCCAACTGTTATAATAGCTCAGAGTTGAATGAGACTTTTCTTTTCCAGTAGTATGCATAGTACCTTCCAACACTTGTTTTGTTTTGTTTTTTTGAGACAGGGTTTCTCTGTATAGCCTTGGCTATCCTGGAACTCACTTTGTAGACCAGGCTGGCCTCGAACTCAGAAATCCGCCTGCCTCCCGAGTGCTGGGATCAAAGGCGTGCACCACCACACTTGGCCCTTCCAACACTTTAAACTATCCAGGAACGATTGTCCTTCCAGATAATATCTCTATGTTTATAACTGTGTAAATAAGAGAAGCAATATGGTCTCAGCATCAATTCCTGGAGGGTAACCAAGAACAATAGCAATAGCTGGCAGTCTTTGAAGATCTATGCAACCCCACTAGCCATCACTTCAGAGAGAGTATGACCCATTCCTGGTGCTGAGGATTTTACTTGATAGTATGTGACATCTAATTGAGGTCTTATCCTCCAACTATGCGGTAACTCTGTTTAACTCCATTGTCTTTTTCATAGTATGTATATTTTAGGAAACATCTTTCAATAGTGAGTTTCCACATTGGTTTTTCCAAAGACCTTCAGTGTAAGGCTTTCCATAGGCTTTTCCCTACTGTGCCCCACAAATCTATTCCATTTAACCCTTTCTGTTTCATTACTACCTCCTCCTCCCTTTATAATTCTATATTGTACAGGACTCTGTCTTTTCAATTTTTGAAACTCTGTTTCACTATGTAGCCCTAGCTTTCTTAGATGTCACAATGTAGCCCAGTCTGGTCTGGACCTCCTTATCTCTTCTGCCTCGGCCTCCCAAATGCTGGGGAATGAGGGCAAAATAATAAGCCTCGATAAGGAGATAGAGGTTCTGTTACGTCGAGTGATGATATTTCGGGCAGAGGGTATGGTTGGGTGTTAGAGTGCTTAGGTCAGGGTTCTGGGTTCAATCCTCAACAGCACAAATGTAAGAGAAACGCTTTGTTTAAGGAGCTAGCACACTGTGAAGACCGGAACTGTCAATCAAGGCTGGTTGGGGTACTCACCAGCTCCACGGATCCTCACAGCCGGTGCTCTTCAGACCCACAGGGTGGCTTTCCTGCTTCACTCCCTAGGTCACCAAACCCTGCATCTCCCTGTCCACTTGTGTCTTTTCCTGTTTGCCTGCCTGCCTTCTACTTCTCCTTCTTTTGCACTAAAATTTTATTTAGCTTCATCGCTTCTACTTACAGTTCCTGTTTCAAACACCCTCCTGACCTTCTGTGGCCTCACTCTGCCTCTACTCCTTTTGCTACGGTGACACTCAAGGTATCAATTTCCCTATTTAGCTGCTGTCAAGGGGAAGCCTGGTTTGCTTCTCTTTTTCACAGTACAAAACACCATAAGCCCAAATGGGAGCCTGTGGTTTGGCTGCACTCGAATAGGAAACCCATCTCTGGTCCAGGCTGCTGTAATTAGGTCAAGCTACCTCGCTTACATTATAAATCACCTTAGTGATTATTTGAAAGCACTGGCCTGTAAATCTGAAGTGAGTCTCAAGAAGTCACATTTTTCCCATAATGACCTGTGCCACTGATCCTGCTGACAAATCCCTTTCATAGAATTGGTCCTTAATGCTAGTCTCCAGCACCTCTGCTGAGGGAGGCATTTTTCTCTTTGCATTGTTGGAGGTGTGGCAAGCGCATAACTGACACCTCCAGTATAACCTCGAATTATTGCCTGAACTTCCCATCTCTTTATCTTCCTGGTGTTTCTGGACAGTGGTGATTGAAGAGAAAATGAGAAGAACCAGAAGGACCCCAAAAGAAATGAAGAGCAAGGAAAAGATGTTTTATGTGTCTTGGGAGAGAGGGAGAGAGGGAGGGAGGGAGGGAGAGAGAGAGAGAGAGAGAGAGAGAGAGAGAGAGAGAGGGAGAGAGGGAGAGAGAGAGAGAGAGAGAAGCATGAGAAATCATCATCATATGTCTCTTTCAACCCTAGCGTTCATGATGCTTGAAGTCAAAGAATACCAGTGGTAAGAATAGGAGTGATGTCTTCAAGAGCAAGATCTCAGTAAAGATGAGACAGATAGCTATCCCAGATACTTCCACAATTACAGTTTGACTTTTGGTACCCATTTATCTAGAAAAATGAAATGTCGAGGTACTGTTATGAAAGCCACGCATCAGCCAAGGAAATTTCATTTTACACCATGCAAGCACCCTGCACATCTTTGAGAATTACTCTTGCACATCAACTTGCACAGCTTCGGCCAGTGCCAGATACACGGTGAACTCCCACTTCTTACAATCCTTCCGTGGGTTACTAGAGTGCATAACCACAGCTTGTAGGCTCACAACTTTATTGGAGCTGTCTTGTCTCCTAGAAGAGAGAAAGAGGCAAAGATCAGACTTAGATTTCAGTTTATTCGTTAACCTTGTGTAGGCCGGTTTTCTGCCTTTGCCTCCTTCCTTGTACTGCTTTATTGAGGACAGGTATGCAAGTACAAGACCAGAAATAAGCACAACATGAGCCAGTCTTAGCAGTGTAAACCTGAAATCCCAGGGATTGTGAAATGGAGGCTGTAATTCCAGCACTTGGAAGGTCGAAGCAGAAGACGGATCAGTAGTTCAAAATCATCCTCAGTTATATAATTGGCTTAAAGCCAGCCTGGGATACATGAGACCTATCCTAGTTAGGTTTTAAAGTGCTGTGAAAATACACCACAGCAAATGCATCCTGGGGGAGAAAAATGGTTTGTGTGGCTTAACCATCACAATCACAGTCCATCGTGAATGAAAGTCAGGGCACAAATTCAAGGCAGGAACCTGGAGGCAGGAACTGAAGTAGAAGCCATAGAGAAATGTGGTTTACTGGCATTTATTGGCTTGCTCCCATGGTGTGCTCAGCCTAATGTGATAGAGGCATTTTCTCAATGGAGGTTCCTCTTCCCAAATGACTCCTGCTTGTGTCAAGTTGACAAAACAAAACAAAAACAAAACTAAACAACTAACCAAGTCAATTTGCTATACCAAAAAGTCAAGGGGGTTGGGGTTGCTAGCTTGATGGTTCATCAGCTAAAAGCAAATACTACTCTCCCAGAGGAACTGGGTTCAATTCCTAGAGTGACTCAAAATACCCTGCAGTTTAGTGCCCTCTTTTGGTCTCATCAGACACTGCTTTCACATTCACATTCCTGGAATACCATTTTGTTTCTGAGATATCTTATGATTTCTGTAATTTTCCAAGCTATGGATACTTATGCTTTTCTAGAACTCACTTGTCCTAAAAAAAACAATTACTTTAAATATAGATATTATGGAGGTTTCAATAAAACTTGCCCGCATAGGCTCATAAATTAAATACTTAGTCAGCAGGGAGTGGCACTATTTGAAAGGATTATAAGGATTAGGAGGTGTGGCCTTGTTCTAGCAAGTGTGTCGCAGAGGGTGGGCTTTGAGGTTTTAAAAGCCTATAACAAGCCCAGAATATCTCTCTCTCTCTCTCTCTCTCTCTCTCTCTCTCTCTCTCTCTCTCTCTCTCTCTCTCTGGCCTGCAGATCAGGATATAGTCAGGGTGTAGCTCTCAGCTATTGCTCTAGTGCTATTCCTGCTGCCATGTCCACACCATGATGAAAATGGACTAAACCTCTGAAACTGTAAGCCAGCCCCCAATTAAATGCTTTCTCTCATAATACCTGCTATAAGTGCATGGCTTTGGCTGGCAAAATGAACTTTGCAGATGTGATCAAGTTAAATGCCAAAGACAAAGGGATTAAGTTGGACTCTCCAATATTAAAACAAGTGTTCAAAGAGATATATGAAAGGAGAGTTAGAGGCATAGAACATTGATGGTTTTAAAGAAATCCCAGAGTCAAAGAATGTGGCTTTTCTAAGCTAGAAATAGCAAACAAAACAAGCAAACAAAAACAAATAACAACAAAAACAAACAAACAAATAGTCTGCTCAAGAGTCCCAGAAAAGAGCACAACCTTGCTAAAGCTTTGAACTGATCCAAATGAAACACATGCAAGGACTTGTGTCCCACAGAACCGTAAAACAGCACATTTATATTGTGAATGCTACTAGGTTTGTGATCCTTTGTAAAACAAGAGGATATTAGACCAAATGTACACTTCAGTGCTAGCATCTTAGTAGGTGAAGACTGAACTCACAGGCAAAGAGGCCAGAAGATGCAGAGTTTGCAATTTCATAGCATCCTTGGAAGAATGAGGCAACTTAGAGGGACCCTGGCCTCCAACCTCTCTCATCACTCTCCTTCTATTCCCCAGGAAAGTGTGAGAGTCATCTAGCAAAAGGAAGTAGTAGCATCAACCATCTGGGGACCAGATAGAGCCTGGCCTCACTGAGATTTCAGTTATTTAGGAGAATTCAAAAGAATGTCAACTGTCCAGTGCCTGAAAACTTTGGGGGAAGGTCTCATAACCCATAGGATAGTTGAGTCATCTTGATGAGAAAGAGAAAGCCATAGGCTCTCTCTAGTTCTGGGCAAGTAACTCAAACATCTAGAGTCATTTCTTGGTGATCTTCACAGATTCCTAAATACAAGTGCAATTCCTTTGTTCATAGAAGGCAAAGCACAGTTGAGTCTTGAATGTTAGCTTCCATCAGAGGTATCTGAAATGCTGCTAAAACACAAATTTCTTCCCTGCCAAGACCCTAGGGCCGGGACTTCTGATTCCATCCATCTGAAGTGTAAGTTGAGGGCTTGCATTTCTAGCAATTCCCTGGGTAGCAGGCAGTGCTACTGCCGTTGCTGCTGCTGATCTGAAGGGCAGCTCTGTGAGAACCCTGAGTATTCCTCAAAAGTCAAGCAGTCCTCCCTAATTGCAATTGAATGATCTTAAGCAATTTCCTTGAATTTTAAATTTTAAGTTTTTCATCTACCAAAAAGGGTAATGAAACCCCTCTCTTAGGATGGTGATCTGCAGGGTGATCTATACTGAGGCTACTGTAAGACCTCAATAAATGCTTTCTATTGCTGGCAAGATGGCTCAGCACCAAGAATAAAGACACCACGGAAGCATCATGGCCTGAGTTAGATTCCTGGAACCCACATGAGAGTAAAATGAGAGGACCAACTCCACAAAGTTGTGCCCTGGCCCTTCACACTGCTGCTGTGACACATGCAGACAGACAGGCAGACAGACACAGACACACACACACACTTTAAAATAAGTGGTCTCTAATGGAATGTGTTGGTAGGATCAATGAGAAATTACTAAATGGAAGAAGTCTAAAAGGCCTCAGATGCACTGCAACCAGGCAAGCCAAAGACAGACTGACAGTGTGTGTGTCATCTGTAGTCCTCTCCTTCCCCACAAGTCACAATGTTCTGTGAGCAATGGATTGCCATTTAAATTCCCTCAGGAAGACTCCAGAGGGAAAAAAGTCTGAAGAAACTCCTTCATCCACACCACAGAAGGAAGAGGAAGCCGAAAGTTTTCAACTCTTTTGTGAAAAAACATATCCAACAATAGAAAGAGGAAAGTCATTTGGAGTGTAACACAGTGGCGACAGAAATGGAGAGAAGTCCACAGGGCCAGGAACAAATTAATATGGACATAATTGCAAAGAAGAAAAAGGAATGGTGGCGCAGTCTCTCCTTTGGGAAATCTAGCAAGAATGTCAAGGTTTGGGTTCTTCTTTTTCCTTCCTGGTCTAGAATAAATAATTGATAACACCATCATGTGAACCAAAAAGAAGTCGCCCCTGGGAGAACTCCATTTCCTTGTCACTGTGAGGAATTCTTTGTCTGGGTCACAGCAACAGAGTAGGTTAGGTCACTGGGAAAGTAGGTTGCTCCTGTGATTCTTCATGGAAAGTTTTCATGGTGAGGACTGGCCATATTGATGGACAGGCGAATAGTTCAGTGGGATAACATGCTGCTACAATAAGAAGTAGATATTGCAGTGTGATAATACTGATATGGTTAGGCAAGCAGCCAAAAAATGCTAATCACATCTTCTATTTCAGGGGAAAATAAGCAAGAGCTGATAGACAGGACAGGGAGGGATGTGGAGTCGGTTTAGTAGTTTCTATTTCCAGTGATATGCGAGCTGATGAAGTAACCCCAAGCCTGATTTCTTGTCTCAGTATAGCATATGTGTTTCTGTGTTTGACTGCATGTTCAAGTGTGCAGTTCTTATGTGGGTAGTTCCTGTGTAAATACAGTGGGGGGAGGGCAGAGAACAACCTTGGGTGTCTTTCCTCAGGTTCTGTCCTTTGTATTTTTTTTTTTTTTTGAAACAGATCTGTCATTGTCCTGAAAAATCACATGATAGACTAAGCTGCCTGGTCACCTGGCCCCAGGGATCTCCTGTCCTTACCTCCTTAGCACACTGTTCTGAATATAGGCTATCTCAGCTGGCTTTTTGATAGGCAGTTCTGGGGATAAACTTCAAATCTCTGAGCTTGCCGGGTCTGCACTTTACCAAACACACAATTCCCCGGCTGGTTCTCTACATCTCATTGAGAAAAATTAAGGTACAGAAAAATCACTGAGATTTCTAACATTTTTCTTATTGAATGAATACAGACACACACTCTCTCTCTCTCTCTCTCTTTCACACACACACACACACATATTGAATGACAGTCTTGCAGGCAAGACTGGCCTTGAACTCAGAATCCCCTGCTTGTCCTCTTGCCCTCCCTCAGTGCTGGGATGGATTATAGCGACATTTCAACCATACCTGACTTGAACATTCTTTCACAAAGATTGCTGATCATCCAGACATGCTGTGGCACACCTGCAGCTCTAGCTCCTGGGAGGCAGAGACAGGTGGCTTTGAGGCCAGCCAGGTCTACACAATGAGTTCCACTCCAGCCAGCACTACACAGCCATACTCTGTCTTGGAAAAAATAATTTCTAATCACCAGTCATCATGGTAATCTGAGTCTAGCAACTGGAGTGAGATGTCATTCCCAGCAGTCAGAACAAACACCCACCACAGAGAGACCAGACGTAACAAATGCTGGCCAAACTGCGAAGAGAGAGGAACTCTTTTTGGTTTGTTTGTTTGTTTTGTTTTTTGAGACAGGGTTTCTCTGTGTAGACCAGGCTGGCCTCGAACTCAGAAATCCACCTGCCTCTGCCTTCCATGTACTGAGATTAAAGGTGTGCACCACCACTGCCCAGCTGAGAGAGAGGAACTCTTAGCTACTGCTTCTGGGGATGCAAGTTATTACAGCTATTTGGAAACCATAAGAAGCTTCTTCAAAAACAATTCTCAAAAATATTTTATATATATATATACACACACACACACACACACACACACACACACACACACATGTATATGTATGTGTATTTAAACAGGGGACTAGAAAATGGGTTAGTTTTTAAGAGCAATGTTTGCTTTTCCAGAGGGCCTGGGTTAAATTCCCAGCAACCACATTACAGCTCACTATTGTCTAAAACTCTAGCCCTGGAGAACCCAACACCTTCTTCTGGTCTCTGTTGACACTTCATATGCATGATGTACAGACATACATGTAGGCAGAACATCCATACACATAAGCAAAAATGAAGATTAAAAACTATTTTTAAAAACCTCCAAACTACAATTATCATATAGTATTGGACAATATGATATCATATTGAGCAATCTAAGAACTGATCATATCCTGGTTGTGGTGGTGCATGCTGGTAGGATTTGCTGAAGGAGATAGAGGCAGGAGGATCATGAGTTTGAGGCCAGCCTGGGCTACACATTGAAGAAAAATAAAAAGAACCAATCATATATCCAAAGGAAATAAGATAAGTTTATTGGAAAAAAATGCCTGCATGGGCCAGGGAGCTAGCTAAGGTAGTAAGCATGCCCATTGCTGACGTGCCTACCAACCTGACTTTGATCCCCAGGAACTATGTGGTAGATGGAGAGAACAAACTCCCGAATCTGATCTCCTTTGATCTCTACATATATGCTGTGTCTTGAATATAGCAGACACACACACATAAATGAAATGAAAGAAAACAGAAAGAATGTACTTGTACCCCTATTTGAATTGTAGCATTACTCACAATAGTCAGAATTCAATACCAAACAACAGATGAATGGATAGAGAAAATGTGATACATATTTGCAATAGGCTATTACTTAGCCATTAAAAAGGATACAATCCTGCTGTTTGCTGCAACAAGAATAGACCAGGAGGACATTCTGTTTAGTAAAAGAGTCTAGACATAAAGCATTGTAGTATATGACCTTGCTCATATGTACTACTTGTGGAAGGTGACCAGACATAAGCAGTGTTGGGTGGTGGGCAATTGTCAGAGAGTGGGAAGAAAAGGCAGGGAATAGGTTAGTTAAGGAGTGTGAGCTGGCCTTGACCCTGAGGCATGGCAAAGCCTTCCTTTGGTCCAAGGGTGGATACTGGCAGTTCGTGCAGAAAATGTCTACCATAGCTTTCTCCTTCTGAGTGTTTATGGTCTGAGGACTGTGCCCTTACAGGGACTGCTTCTACTGAGATTAGCTAAACCTGTTCTTTTTTTACAGCTGTATACCATAAACCTTCTTCCTTGTTCATCTGTATGTAATAACACCATCTCTTTGCACAGCTGTATGCAATAACCAACCCTGCGCCCAGTCTGGTCAGCCCTGTTTAACAAACCTGCTGACCTTTCAGGATGCTGAGGCATCTCCAGCTGATAGCCCAGATCACCAATCCCAGGTTTCTATCTCTGTTCCCTCTGTTATTTCTTCATTTTCCTCACTACCCTACTCTGTCCCTGGACCCCTGCTAGATAAATCAAAGGGGGCTGGGGCTGGGGCTGGGGAAGATAGGACAGGGTAACAGTGCTTGCTGCTCCTGCAAAGGACCTGGGTGCAGATCTCAGCACCCACACAGTGACTTGCATGACCTGCATGCAAGTCCAGAGCCAGGGGATTCAATGCTCTATTGCCCTCTTCTGGCTTTTGCGGACTCCTGCACACACACACACACACACACACACACACACACACACACACACACACACACACACACACAAAAAAGTAGAGAGGAGAGAGAGAGAGAGAGAGAGAGAGAGAGAGAGAGAGAGAGAGGAGAGAGAGAGAGAGAGAGAGAGAGAGAGAGAGAGAGAAAACAGCTGTGCATTCGGATTGTTCCCACTCTTCTCCTATTCTGATTGATGTTGCTATGAACATTCACTTACAAGCTGTTGTGTGACTGCTATGCTTTCCTTTCTCTTGTGCAGACATCTAGAAATGTATGTATGAAGCTTCTTAATTCTGACCTGCCTGGGGTTACAAGTGACTTAGTACTACAGGCTGTATCCTAACTCAATATTTTTTTTGAAATGAACGACTTGGTCTTAATACATATAGTTTAATATTAAATGACATCACTGATGAATTTGCTTAAAATCTATCAGGTATCTGTATACTCACCTTGTCTGATCTTTAGAGACATGGATATTCCACACAGACAACAGTGCTAAGAAATATGTTGGCTCCACATTTTAAAACTATATATATATATACATACATACATACATATATATATATACACCCCAAGAATCTGTTATGTACCAGATAGAGTGTTCAGACTGGAGGACTTAAAGAGCAAATGATCTAACATCAGAAATCATTTTAAATTTTGCCCTGTGCATGCTAAATTCTACTCAAACCTCTTTATTTGTGTATTTGTGGATGTTACTATTTGCTAAATACACACCTCAAAAACTGTGCCCTGTCTGATGAACATAAAGTTTTCAGAACCCCACAAACAAGTTTCAGCTCTTCTAGAGAATCCTAGAAGACCACAGGCCCCTTTATCAGTAAGCCTTTAAAATACACTCTACTTTTCCCTTGTCTCAAGAATTTTTTGCTTCTACTTCATTTATAAAAGAAAACAGACGATGAGACTTGTAATTTAATGGCTGTTATTAATCAAATTTACTTGTGGATTGGGCATTTCCCCATAAGTGTATGGAAAGTTGTTTATTTTCCTCCACTTCACAGCATGGATTAACATGTCATCAGACTTATTGGTTCAAAACGTAGTTCATAAATAGGTTAGCAGGGTACCCCCTTTCCTTTCAATATTGGTGCCTCTTCCCTTGTGATATGCTCTGAAAATAAGTGAAGCAGAGGAGAATTAAAGGCTAATTTAATCCGAGAACCTACTTTCTAATACTGGTTTGGGGTCAGGCTGAACATATTATTCTAAAAAAACTTTTTTTAAAAAATCAGAAGCAAGGACAGACAGCTAATTAAACAGCGAGATTTTCTATTCTAATGAACGGCTCCTCCCAAGTCTCAAGTCTAAAGCAGCTGCACTGAAAGACTTTGCCTTTTCTGAAGGTCAAACTACTATTCAAGAGTGCCCAAGTTAACAGTTAAACGTAATTAGCAAAGTCTTACAAGACTCTTTCTTTTCAAAGACCAAACAAATTTACTTACTATTAAATGGAGTATTTTCATTTTGCCATGCAATGTTTTCTCCCTTTTGGACAGAAGAGGGTACTCAGACCCTTGGGGTTGAAAGGGCCTTTTTCTAGGAGTTGAAGTCTTTGGGAAACGATCATCATGTTTTCTTAAAAACCCTTTTCACGATACGAGTATCATATGCCTGTTTAAAAACTTCTTCTTCTTTACAGAATGGCTCATTTGATTATGGATAGATGATGTAGTCTCTTTCTTAGAGTGTACCAGATGTTGAGTAAGGCTTAGTCTGTCTTTAAAGAGATTCACTTTTCCTCCCCTCCTCACATCTGCCTTCTCCCCCTCCTTGTCTTCCTCCACTCCTGGCCCCCTTTCTCTTCCTCCTCCTAACAGGTACTACAAGAGGTACACACACAACACAGCACAACAGAACAAAACAAAAACAAAGGCTAATTTTGAAGGAAAAGTTGACTGAAAATACCTGAACTGCCCCTTCACTCGCTGTATTAAAGTTAATATAAACGGTTGAGTGACTTAGAGCCATGTAGTATGTAATATATTAATGGAGAAACATGGCTGCATGAAGGGACAGGTGCCTGTTGGAGGTAAGAAGCTGAGGCAGGCAGAGGGCTTGAAAGCATCTGGGCGGTTTGCTAGGCCACAGCTGCATACTCTGCACTCCACACCTGGAAGGAAACCCAGAGTATGGGGTGAAAGACCAGCTGGTGACTGTGGTTTGTGAGTGCCAAGCAGCAAGTCTTGGAACTTTGTGAGTTCCAAACAGAATGTTGAAATGAAGAGAAAGGCAGACAGCAAAAGCTCTTTGCATTCCACTGGCTTCCTTCTTCCCCAGTGCTCCACAGAGCTCTGGGTAAAACAGGAGGCGACTCATCCAGTCAGTAACTGTCTGATAGTGATAGCCCAACATTAACTAACCAACGCCTACACTCCCAGTCCTGCTTCTCTGGGCTGTTCCTATCTTAATGATCCTTATTGTGAACCATGAACCTCAAGTGCTGCATCTGGGCTGAACTCATCATATAGGTTGATCATAGCCTGGGAAGGTAATAATTGGAGAGAAAAGCAAGTAGTTGATTTGCTTCAATCTGAAAACATCACCATAGGACAGGAAAAGTAGAAAAGTTACAGGCTTCACTTGATTGGTGACTGATTTAAGTAAAATTTAATGCTGGGTTAGTGACTATATTTACTGTAGTCTGCAAAAGTTCTCAAGTTTTCTACTATCTTTTTCTCATGCACAATACCTTTTGCTTTTCTGGTTGATTTGGGACACATAAATAGCTTTAAGAAGTATTGCCTTAAGAAGTCTTATTGAAATACATAGAATTCTCATAGCCTGGAGACTATTGGCATGAAAGTTGCTAGGTTATTACTAGCTTGTAAGCTAAATAATTTTTAAAAAACAATTTATTGAAACCTAACTGTCTTCAAAATAACTGCAAAAATATTACAAAAGAGAATCCACTATCAATAAATATTTCACATAGGGTTCTCTTCATGGCTTTTTAATGAGATTGTTATATATAAATAAAGAAATGTATACTTTTTTTTTTTAGGTTACATGATAGTGTAGGTTTTGAGATTGAGTTTCAAATACCCTGAGACATAACTTTGTGGCATTCTAACCTAAATAAATCATTTCCCTACAAGCTGCAAAATAATTAATTTTTAACTATACCTATATATGATTTTTTAAAAAAACATGGATTCCTGAATTCTTGCATACAGTAGAGCTCCAGGCGAGGCATAGTGGAATATGACTGTGTTCACATAAGGAACTGAGGGCTCCTGAGTTCAGGTGAGTTGGGTTATTTCGTGAGACCCCCATCTCAAAACAACAAAGTAGCTTCCCGAATCTCCTTTGACACCAGGATTTCATTTCTGCTGTAATAATGATAGTGTGATAATAAAAAGTCGGCAAGGCATTTCAAGGCTCCTGGTCCAGTTCGCCTGCCCTAGCATGTTAGGATAACAGTCTTATAGATGGGAGGCAGGAAGTGGGGCTGGATGGTCTACTTTGTGGTAAACTCCTAACTTTGCATGTTTCACAGGAAAATAATGTGTAAGAAATTAATAATCCTTATGGTTTTGGGATTCCAGACAGCATGGACAATAATACCATCAGGGGTGGCACAGCTGCCTTTTCCATATGGAAAAAAAGCAGTAGCAAATAGTTTTTGTCTATATTTTTAAAAAGCATGCTAAGTGAATCCTCTACTACAGAGCTACAAACCCAACCCAGTTTTTTTGCTGACTTTTGTAAGTTCTGTGTTGCCTGCTTGGTGTGGTCACTGATACTTCATCCCAGTTCCCTCTAGTCCCCAGGTGACTAAGTAGCAGGCTCTTCTAAATTCTCGAGATCAGACAACAAACGAAGAGCCTCCAATTTGTGATGTTTTCTCTTGGCGGAACAGGATGTCCTGGGCCTGGATACAGGAAATGCCTTCCCTTTCTAAGCTTCAGACTAACTTCTCCTCTTTCCTGTTTTTTCTTTATTTGTTTTTTTAAATTCCAGCTCTGTCTCGTCTTGTGTAGACTATTGAGGGTCTGCAGGTTATCGCTTCTCCTGGCCATCCTTAGAATTCTAAGACCTCATGACTCAATAAGTGCTGAACACCCCTCTCTTTACCCAGTGCCCAAGTTAGAGCTACAAACGGTACACAAATACTCATCTTCAAAGATCGTATCTTGCCTGTAAGAACAAAAACCACACAGAACGCTCAAACACAATCGTCTTGTGAGTGTGCCTATGACTGAGTTTTGGACCATTCAGTGCAAAAACTCCAAGGACTGATGCTACTACTATTTGGAATATCTGGTGGTGTTTAGACATGTGTGTCCAAGAGTTTTATAAAATTATCCAAAAGAACTATATCCTCTTTCTTCTACCATAGAAGGTTAAAAAATGGTCAGGAAAGACACTCTAGGAACTACATAGACAATATCGATTTCTCTTTACTGATATTTCTCATGCTCAATGGTAGTCCATCACACCAGGTAAAAAAGAAGTTCTCTCCAGGACAGAATGAATTCCGATTTGAGTGTCAGCTTGTTGTCTTGCCATTTAAGGGGGACTTGAAGAAGCTATTTACTGAAGCATTCAAGGCTCACTATGATAGTCATGTATGACTGGGCTTTGTGACTAGAGGAAACTAGGGATTTGTGTTCCAACAAGCTGACACTTGGTTTGTGGCCAGGCATGGTCTCAGGGTGAGCTGCTCTATTTTCCTGGCCTTGGTGCTCATGTTTTTGTTTTGGTAAAGCTCAGGTAAGGTTTGGAAGCTCTTTCATGTCCTGTAACTCAATGACTGTCTGGGCCGACAAGGCTGGAGAGGATTAGTCCCATCACTCTCTCCACAAGCACACACCTTGGATATTAATGGTGCAGCTGGTTGTCAGCCTTGCTTTTTCTGAATCCTGCTTTCCTTGGCACATCTTGCTTTCTTTAGTAGGAGGGGACCTGAGGGTGGGTTTCTCAGCAGATGAATTTAGAATTTAGTCCAAGTCTGCAGCCATGGATTGCTGACAAAAACTGTTTCTATTTGTGGGGTTTCCCTGGAGTAAGTTGCTGTGCTAGCTTTGGACTTTCTTCAGACTCAGTCTCTAACACTGTCCTGACTGCAAAGTCCTCTGACCTCCCTACGTGGGCATTTCAAGGGTAAAGTTACACATGGGTACTTTTGTGGCAGATTATCTTTTTTTTTAAACTAGGCACATGTATGGTATGTGTTTATATAAACATGTTTGCATATGTATAGGGATATTTGTTCATGGCACATATGTATGTATAAGCATGTCAAGGCCCAGAGGTGCTAGTTGCAGATTAAATTTTTAGTCAATTTAAAAAGTAAAAAAAAGTCAGGAAAAGTCATTTCAAGTGTGTGGTCCAACATATCTGAAGCCTTGCGTTTGAAGTTTAGGTGCTTGAAACTCATTGTGTATTTTATAAGTACTTCACATCTTCTTTAGAACTAGCTGCATCCTCGGTGCATACATGGCTGATAGCTCCTGGATTGGAGATGCATGTCTAGAAAAATTCTTCCCAAGAAAAATTATAACAGAGAAGCAGCAGCTCACCCCCCACAGACACACACACCCTCTCCTCAGCTCATAAAGGAGTATAAGCCACTCATTCTAGCATCTATCACCGTTAGCATTGCCACACATCAACTGTCTGACACAAAGAATCTCTTTGAGCCATAGTAGAATTAGCAAAAGTATTTTCCTGTGATCTGGCAGCTTCCAGAACTTGCCAAACGTTGAACAGCACTATGTGCACACACTGACAAAGCAAACTGATCTGAGCAGCTAAACGGCCCAAATGCTCAGAAAGACATGCTTCTGTTGCCTTCTGTATGCTCAATGCACCTTCCATTACAAGGTTGCAGGAAACTTTTTTTTTTTTTCCAAATCTGCAAAAATGTGCAAACAGAAGGGTAAGCCTTTTTGAGTCAAGGGGACTGGAGTACACAAATGTAAGGAAGACATGGTCTCTCACTGAAACTTCCGGCTGGGGAGGGAAGACCATGGATAAACTACACAAAGGGCTTGTGTCTACAGTGTGGGGAGGATGAAAATGAGCTGCCGGTGCCTCTCAACTATGGCCAAGGATTCTTTTGCAAATCCACATTAGAATATCATGAAGCAACCCCCACCCGTTTTGTGGGCTGATTTGTTGAAATTGCTTGAAAGTTAGGGTCAAAGGGACTTGGAAAGTGGATCAGGTTGTTTTTATCGGGGAAAGGAAAAAACAACAGATATGAAAGGTGTGGATTCCTCTGTGGTGACAAGTTGGGGTTTTTCCCGAGGACAGACAGGCAGCTTGAAGCATCCCCACTTGCCTCCTAGATTGCCAACGGTGCCTTTTGGATATAACTTAACCTGCATGCCTTTAGCTTTCCATGTGCTATCGCTGAAATGATCTACTTAAATTACTTAGAAACAATGCCTGGGCCACAGGACGCACCCGTGTGATGCCCCTAATGGTTAGGTTGAGCACTAAATATGCAATAATTGTTACCTATTTTGCCCTCTATTGTTCTTAAAGTTTCACGAGAGGAGGCAAGGCTGTTGAATCACGTAATAGGAAAAGAGAACAGGCAAACATTAATGAGTATTGAATCCCTCTCTAGATGGCAAACCTGGGGTAAAGAGTTCAAGGTGATTTGCCTAAGGGCTTAGAGGCTGCTCCTAAAATAGGAGGGGCTCCTTTAAGGAGGTGGTGATGGAGGTCCCAATGGGCAAGTGCTTAGTATAGGTACAGGTTGGAGTTGCAAAGGAGACCAAAGTTAACCTGGCTTGTCCTGTTCTTTGGCCTTATACCTGCTGTATACAAAGAGGTTACAAACCCAGAATCAGTGACACTCAATAGCATGCTGTACAGAAAGCAGGTAGGCTGAGCTCTGTAGAACCATTTGTTTTCATTACAAGGATTACTGTTAACAGGTCTTTAGCGGTAGCAGACAGACCCCCATTTAGGATGTTATGATATATTTTGGCGCGCTCTCATATCCTGGCACAGTGCCTGGCCTGGCACCCAGATGACACCCGGGGAACGTTTGTGGAATGAATACGTGCAGTCTAGTTTGTAGGGTGGGATGGGGAAGGAGACAGTAGGATAACTTTGCCTGTGATGCAAACTCTTCTTCCCAAGACCAAAGTTCTATGCACTTTGCAGCCTGGAGCCTACACTATTTTCTGGTGTGTGGAAATCCATTTCAGCCCAGAGGCTTGGGTTGAAGACTTGCAGCACGCCTCGCCTGGACGCACTCATCTTAGTATAAGCAGTTTTCTCTGAAGCCCTTATTTTTTTGGTTTGCGGTTTATTTACTTTAGCGTTTACAGATTCCAGGAGCATAGGGGTCTTAGAAGCGGGGTCAGGACCGAGGTCGCGGTTTGTATTTCTTTCCTGCTTCGCGATCACAACATCAGCAAGTCACAACATGGTTCCTTTATTTGCTCACTCGTCAGGGTAGCGTTTCTTTTACCTCCTACCGGGCGACGAAAGACAGACCCAGCTCGAATTCAGAAAAGGGCTCTCACACGATTACCCCGCATCCTCAATAGCAGGGACCACCCCATTTCCAGACTTAGTTTTTCATGCAGACACTAGCAGGATCCAATAAAAAACTAGACCAGATTTAATAAAGACAAACTTGTTTCTTTAATCCTTGACCGCAAACACTGGCGTTTTTGTGCCTCGGATTTCTGAAATTCTTGGCTCCAGGACACAGGGCGCGCGGGGGTGGGTAAATAGCTTGTAAAAACTTCCCGAAGCAGTAATCCGAGCTCTTCCTCTCTCTCCGGACCCTAGTGACACCTGACTTTAGGAAGGGAAGATACAAGTCAAAAGAGAAGGGTTCACAGAGGTAGGGGACATACCCAGTGGGTCGGGCTTGCCAAACCTGGGGAGTCCGGTGTTCAGACACAAGTTCGCAACCCGAGCCTTCAGCCTGGGCGCCTCTTCCCCCTCCCACCCCTGGTCAGCGCGCGGGAGTCTATTTAGAACCCAGCCCCGGAGCCCAGGGGATTCTGGGACTTGTAGTCCCTCTGCGCAGCCCCAGGCGCCGGCACGACCTGGGACTCGGACTACATTGCCCAGGGAGCTTCCCGGCCTATATAAGCGGTCGGGCGCTGCTTTAAAGTGCAGTAACCATGTGGATGTTCTGCTGAAGCGTTTCCTCAAGCCTGCCGGGGTGGGAGGAGAGGAGGAGGTGGTGGTGGTGGAGGAGGTGGAGGCAGAGGGTGGAGAGAGAGAAAGCGCACGCCGAGAGGAGGTGTGGGTGTTCCGCTCCCATCCTAACGGAACGAGCTCCCTCTTCGCGGACATGGGATTGCCCAGCGGCTGCTAACCCCTCTCCTGGTCCTGATCCCCCAAACCGGCGTGGCTCCCCGGTCACCAAGGTAGCTGCTGGGGCCGGGCAGAGGGCGCGGGGAGTTGGCACTAGCTCCCGTGCGCAGAAGTTTTTGCCCTGATCACCGGGAGTTCTTGGTGGCTTTGGTGGCTTTGCATGCACTTGGCGTGTATTTTGGGGCTTCTTTCCCTGTGAACAGTTTTGGGGGGAGGTATATATTTTTTTTCAGGCTTAAGTAACCCCAAACGTCCTCGACTCTAGTGACCGGTTTCAACCTCCTTCCCCGTATTGAAATGGCATTCCCCCAAGTTGGAAACGGTTGGAGTGTCTGCAGGAAATAGTTTTTTTTCCCCCTGGGGGGGGGTATTTGAGGGGGTCATATGAGTTCGCTCAAGGAAATAATCTTTCTAAAAATGTAGCTAGCCCTGTTGCGCTGCTCAGCTGGTAGGATAATGCATGCGTGGGGGTCCCCGTGGGTTAAAAAAAAAAAAAAGGAAGAAAACCGGAGGAAGGGGGGGGGGGGCGATGAGGAAAGAAGTGTGGACGGAGCTCGTGCCCAATGAGGACGCGGGTTTCACATACTTGGCCTCCACGCGGGGAAACAAGTGCTTTGGGATCTCAACACGTCCCTTACTTCCATCCACCTTCAATCCCCATCCGGCGTGTTCGAAGTTTCTGCGTGTCTGATCTTTCTGGCCAGCTACTGACGGGAAATAAGCATGCTGGGTTTGCTTTTATTTGGGGGAAAGAGATCCCTCCGACTTAGCTGCTAAATTTGGAGGGGAGTGGGATCTGCAGGAAAAGCGGAGGCTATAAAAGTCAAAACTTGGATTTGAGAATTTCTGATAGACCCTCGCGAGATCCCCTACTCAGTCTTCTTTCTTTGTTAAATATTTAGGAGCTGATTACAAGGGACCAGGATTTGCATCCTTGGCTGGGCGTCCATTGGCTACAGAGTGCCTGACCTGGGTCAGGTGAGTGTGCGAGCCGAGTGCTGTAGTCAAAAATGGGTTTTTGTCCTAAGCATTTTCTAAGTCCTCTTGTAGCTGCCATAGAGGTAAAGTAGGGAAAAGAAAGACACCGTGGTCAAAATTGGTCATGGTCTTGGGTGAGTAAAGGTCTAGTGACAGCCACTTTTGAAGGTCGCTCAGAAGTGAAGCATGGCGGGGTGAGGGGGGTGGGGTGGGGAAGATGTCGGTAAGCGACCACAACGTGCAGTTAAAGGGACTGTAAAGTGGGTGGTCCCTTACCAGCCTGAGAGGAGCCCTCATTAGTTTAATTCCCAAAGATGCAGAACTTTTCATCTGCCAAGATCCCTAAGCAAGAGTGAGATACCCCTCCCTTTCACAAACTGTCACTTTGTTCTGTTCGGTTGTGGGCATGCCTGTACCCAGAATGGGCTGGGCTGCAAGAAATGAAAGTGACAAATTGAAAGAATGAGAACTTAAAAACGGGAAGGAAGAGCTTAAAGAATACTACAGTCGCTTCCAGGGTTTCACTGGAGCCACCTGAATGTCAAGGAACCCAGCGGGCTTCTCTTGCTTTGGGACCTGTTCCTGGATGAGGAGCTGAGGGCAGGCAGCATTTCTGTCAGTATAATGGCATATTTAAAACCATCACAGCCCGTTTCTAGAAAATAAAGCTTCTGTAGGTACAGGTGCCACTATGGTTTCAGGTTTGGCCATTGGATTTTGTTTTTGTTTTTGTTTTCCTAAAATGTCTGGGAATTGAGTAAACAACAAGTTAATAGGGGTGGGTGGTGAGCTGTGGGCAGCTGGTCCTTGGTAACTTCTTTAATGTCCTAAATATTTAGCTGTTCCCTGGGCTACAATCTTTGGGCTTTTCTAATTAGTGAATAAAAGCCAGATACTTCATTATGGTAGTAGAATGCTTTTGTTTCCTGTTGATAAGGTCCTCAGGAATACTGGCAGAGCGGGAAACATTTGGAAGGGAAGGCTAGTTCTTCTGTGGACTTAAGTCTATGTTGATTAAAGCTTGGGGTCAGCCTTCTCTTTGAAGTACATTACAGACGAGGTTAACTGGTCCACAGACTCTTCTCTATCTTTTGCCTAAAAATAATGAGGCTGTTCCATTAGGTAGTAGCAAGCCAGCTGCAGAGCTGTATCCCAGAAGACCTTAGATGTGGGTAAAGAAACCAAGATACAGAATGAAGTCACTGGGCAGCCCGGGCAGTAATGTGTACCGCTTGTGTTTAAGTTTATGGAGAACTGGGCGGGGGGTGGGGGGAGATGCTAGGAAAAATAGTAAACATATTGATCTTAATGCATTAACTTATTTATGTCTTACCAACAATGTACAAGCTATTCTTAGTTTGATGTATGAAGAAAATGATAGCGCCATTGGCAGGGATAAAAGACTGTAGGTATTTGTAGGAGGATTTGACGTTGGGCTGAATTCATTTTGGAAAGCTCTGTGTTGAAAGCTTGAATCAGGACAGTTAAGGAAAACCAGAGGAAAGCCAGTGTCTCCGTGCAGCCTTAGGCCTGGCTCATATCTGAAGTATAGCGTGGTCATTCACATCACGGCACCTGAGCAGGTTTGAAGGAGTCAGGTGTGTCTCTACGTGAATAATTGGAGAGCTTAAACCGCTTTAGTTTTACCTGTGGAATGTTGGTAGCTTGTCCTGTGGCCTCTGGCTTGCCTGGCAACTAGTTGTTGCAGTGGTTTTCTTCTCCATTCCTTTCTTTCTTTCCCCATTTCTTTCATGGATGTGTGCATTGCATGAGTATACGGGGCAAGCACAATCTGCTCTTGACTAAATCAATTCGGAACAGAAAATCTCATCAAGATTTCCTTCTAACTAAGCAAGGGAAGTTCTTTATGTTCCAAATGAATCACTCCGGCCTCTCCATCGAAGCCCGCCCAGGAAAGTCACTGAGGCATTATTACCCATGCAAAAAGGTGGCTCCTTTTGCCAGCCTCCCTTGAGGAATGGGAGGAGCAGTGGTGGCTTAGAAGAGAAATAGGTTAGTGCCACAAGAACAATCTGTTGACTTTGCCCTCAAAGTGGTTTCAGCTGCAAAAACACTAGACCGTGGAGGTGGGGTGGGAATGGGACACTCTGGAACTAATTCAATGGTGTGCAAGGAAAGGACTTGAGAAAACTTCACATGGCTTCTTAGCTAATAATGATCTCATGGAGATTCTGTTCTACTTTTTTTTTTTTTTTTAAATACAGGCAGCTCTTTTAAAACAAACCAAATGAAACAACAGATACCAAATACGAACAACAGACAAAAAAAAAAAATCTTCCAAAATAAAAGCAGTCCTGGAGTTAGGTTTCTAGGTCAAGCTGTCCTTGGATACTTCTAATTAAGGAATCTACACAAGGACAGTGTTCTGTCTTGTCTGCTATTGGTTTGATGTTTTAAAATAAAATGCATTGCACTTACAGATCCCTGATACCTAGAATTGCATGCAGTTGTGTTAGCTTTTTTTTTTTTTTTTTTTTTTTTTTATGTTTTGCTGTTGAAGTTTGAGGACTACACTTAGGCTTGAAGTCAATGGTATGAATTACAGTACTTGTGTGGGTCCTTCTACCTGTTAGAGTGTCCAGGAGTGTTCTGAGAAGATTCCTAGTGGGAAAGGAGCTAAATGAACACCTGAAGCCGCCACCTGGTAGACCATGAGATTCCCTAGGCTGCTCAGAGTTGAAATCAAAGCTGTCGGTGAACCCGTGGACCTCACTGACTTTCACCCTGCTACAATTGTTACCATTCGTGTGTCTCTGTGTTGCTGAGTCCACAGATTTCTTGAATACCTGCTACGTGCCAACTGTGCTCTAGGTGCCTTGGGTATGGCAATGAGCAATCAAGTTGGTTCCTCGGGGCTTTAGTAGGAGCCAGTGGGAAGTGATCAGCGAAAACAAACAGGTATCGTAGTATGGCAGGTGCAGAGAGTTGTGGAGCAAAAGTCAACAAGGAGGGGATGAACAGAGAATAAGCGAGTGGACAAGATGTGGAAAAATGGGAGTGCTTGTGTATTGTTGGTGGGAATGCAAGAGATACGTCTTAGATACAACAGCATGGTAGCTCCTGAAAATATGAAACAGAATTATTATATGATTTGACGGTTCCATGTGTAGTTCTCTGAGGAATTTGAAGCAAGAACTGAAGCAGTTGTTTGATATTGAAAGTGACCTCACTAATGTTAGCCTAAAGGCCAAAATGAAACCCCAAAGTATCTATGGATATATGAGCGAAAACCAAAGTGCTCTTTATATGTTCAGGGAGCTGTTAGTAAGCCCAGAAAAGGAAGAAACTTGGTTCCCAGTGTATTCAAACCAAGGACACACTTTGTAACTGAAAGAAGCCAGGCATCAGCAGGTACACATTGCATGATACACATAGTGTAAAGTGGCCCTCATGAATATTCAGATTGATAGAGCCAGAATGGGGACTGATGAAGTTCTCAGGAGCTACAGAAAGGGGAAGGTGGATTAAAGGACACAGGCTTTCTGTTTTAAACATTAAAAAATCCTGCAAATTGATATGTATTATCTAAATAAAAAATGAAAAACAAAAGTTTGAAGGGTGTTAAGGGTGTATTAGGGTTGGGAGGTAAGGCAGGGTTCTTCACTGTGGTGACATTGAGGACAGCGCTGAAGGAAGTGAGCCAGATAACCATGTAGATGTTCTAGGAGTCCAGAGCAGAAAGTGCAAAAACCCTGAGGTGGATGGAGGTGGGCATGTTGGAGACAGGGCTCAGGAGGCTGGAGTGGCTGCAGGTAGGCAGCAGGGGGAAGCCTTGAGGTGGGAGGGTGGTCAGGGTCCAGGGGCAAAGGCCGGATTTTGCAGATCAGCGCTTCTGAGGATTTCTGAACCCTGACAGGGTCCTCAGTGTGGTTTTCATTTGCAGCATTGCTGAACTCCACTGTGCTCTCTAAAGGGACTGGCCAGGCTGGCAAGACCACATGCCAGCTGGAAACTTGATACAGGGGGCATTAGGGAGACCTAGATTTCTAGACTGGTCTGTCATGTGACATTTCCTGGCACTGAAGTCCGCTTAAGTAGGAAAGGAGTCTCCTCTGCTGAAGAATAGAGCTGGCCTTTGCTTTGCTCATCATGTCCTAAGACCCATCTGGTGGTCCTGGGGTTCCTGTGGCCGTGTGGCCACCCTGCTGCCCACCAGACTTCACTTGGGAAAGTCCTGACAATGAGCGCCATGTTCTCACCATCCCTAGGTGTGAGAAGCTCCACATTAGTGGATTCTCCTTGAAAGAGACACCCTCACAGGGGCAGAACTCACACCCCTCACTGCATCACTACAGAGATTACGGGTTCATTGTCAAACACTGGGAAGCAATGGCCAAGCCACACAGCAAAACAATGAATCTGTCTTAGCCATCTGAGACTCAGTTCCCAGGCTTTTCACCATGTGTAGAAATTAGGGCTGGAGAGATGGCTCAGCAGTTAAGGGCGCCAACTGCTCTTTTAGAAGATCCAGGTTCAAATCCCAGCACCTACATGGCAGCTCACAACTGCCTGTAACTTCAAGATCTGACACTGTCACATAGACAAACATGCAGGCAAAACACCAGTGCACATAAAGTAAAGGGAAAAAAATAAATACATATTTGAAAAGTTAGATGAGTGTTTGAATCTCATAATCACAGCACCTCCCACTTGCTCTCTTTCCTTTTGTTCACAGTTGCACCTCTTTTCTCACTAGCCGGAAGATACCTGATACCTGTATTTTTTTTTTTCCTCCAAAAGTCTGTCCCTCTGATGGTATTTTATTTCATTAAGAAAAAAAAGTTTGTATTTTGGGAGTTTTGCCTGCATTTATATAAGTGCACTGCATACATGCCCGGTGCCCTCAGAAGCCAGAGTAGACACTGGAGCCCCTGAACTGGAGTTCCAGATGCTGTGTGCCATCGTGCAGGTGGTGGGAGCAAAACCTCAGTCCCCTGGAAAAGGAGCAAGTGCTATTGACTGCTGAACCATCCCTCCAGCCCCCGGGAAGAGAATTTAAGTTATGACATATATGGGATGAGTAGAGTACAAAAATACTACATCCTCCAGAGTTCGTCATTGTTGCACAATCCAAATTGTCCTTTGGGGAAAAAGAAATGACAGTTGAAGTGTATTTCACTTGTAAACTCTCTCAGTTGTTCAGAATAACCTAATCCTGTGAAGTAAATACTCTCTTCTGTTTTTTTGTTTGTTTGTGTGTTTGTTCGGTTTTTAAATATGTGTGTTCTAGAGATTGAACTAAGAACGCCATGCTTGCAAAGTGACTATTTTCAGCTATTTCCCTACCACTGTTTACTTCTAAGAAAACTTTTACCATAGAGGAGTTCAAACATAATTTAGCAGTATGTGTTGTGGTGCCTGCAAGGACTGGGAAAGGCTTCTGGATTTAATGGAACTGGAGTTATCGACAGTTGTGAGCTGTACAGTGTAGGTGCTGGGAACTGAACTTGGGTCTTCTGTAGGAGCAGCAAGTGTTCTTAGCCACTGAGTTGTCTCTCCAATCTCGACAGTAGCTTCTTACCGCATGGAACTCACTTTGTTCCATCCTGCTCTGTGTTCAACTATTGGTAACTCATGGCTAGTCTTGTTCCAGCTACCACCGCAAACACTATATGACTATTTTCAAGCACATCTTAGATGCACGAGTGCATCTGTATTCTAGTGTGAATCTTTAGGATTTGAATTCTTTATGTAGATACTTAATGCAAACCTTAAAGCCAGCAGCCCTGGGTGCTCTCCTATGCAGGTGCTGGGGGAGGGACTGCTGTTGGCATTCGATGCATCGGATGTGAGTGTTAACTCAGCAACCTACAACAGATCGTATTCTGGTAGATGTAGAAGCTCAGTCCATGCTGATTCTTATTTTTGCCAAATCTGTTTTGTGTCCTTCAGGGTCACAGCATTATCTATTTCAAAATATTGCCCGGTGGTGCCACTGTTGGGCATTCCTGCGCATGGTATTCTTTAAGAGTACCCTGTGGACTCACAGATTTAAGCACACTTTGTATCTTTGTATGCTTTTCTTTATGTGGTTACTGTTCCTCCCCCCCCCCCCCCCCCCACGTTGTTCAAGGTTTGAGATAGCGTTTCACTGTGAAGCCCTGATAGGCCTCAACTTGATGATCCTCCTGCCTCAGCCTCTGGAGATCTTGGATTATAGTTGGGTGCCACTGTTGTTGTTATTGATGTTGTTAATTACTATCTGTCATTGTTATAGAGTTTTTGATGTCAGTGAGGGAGTTCAAGTTGCTTCCTGAAACTTTGAACAAGACCTTGAGAGTTCCATGGTTTTCTTCCTTTCTGTGTGACCAAATGTTCCAGGCTTCTCTTTTGTATTACTTGTCCCAGACTGTGAGTCACCCTTTTCATCAGGAAGCCCTTGTTCTTTTGAGAGGGAAATAATCACATTGAGAGACCTTTGCTTAGGACCACTTGCTCTCCTCTCCTAGATGATAAAGCAGAAATACAAATGGAGTTAACACCTGAATCCGTTCTTTGACCCTTTGTCTTTCCTTCCCTCCCCTCTCCCTCCTCCCCTCCTCCCTCCCCCTTATTCTTCCTCCTCTTTCTCCTCCTCCAACTCTCCTCCCACCTCCTTCTTCTCCAAGTATTCCTCCAAGTACTTCTCCTTCTCTTCTTGTTTTTCTTCTTCATTTTTTTTTTTTTTTGACATTGTCTCACTATTTAGCCCTGGCTCTCCTGGAACTCACTATATAGACCAGCCTGGCCTCTTACAGAGATCCTCCTGCCTCTGCCTTCTGAGTACTGGGGTTAAAGAATGCACCCCTCCACCTGGCTTACCTGAATGTTTTCTTAGAGTCAACACTTCCACAATGTATTTAATTTGTCTGTGTTTATCTCAAAGGATCCTAAAAATAATTTGAACTTAAAAAAAAATTCTTTCAGCACATTCCTGGATAAGCAAAAAATGCTATTTGTACCTCTTAGTGGCACCCCACCTAGAGGTGGGGAAGTCAAATTGTGGACCTTGCTCAACTTTTACAATGAAGTAGGACACATAGAAGACATCAAGTGTTTTACGGTGCTGGAGATGGAGGTATCTTAGGAATGGAGCCTATCTCTAAACACCGATGTTCATTATATGCATCTTAAACGCATAGCCTGAAGATACTTAGACAGTCCTTCAGTGGTTTTGTGCATGGAAGTAGTCTTATGGTGTGGAATTTTCTTTGTGGTGCCATATCAGTATTTAAGAAGTTATGGAATTTTGAGCATTTTGAATTTTGGATTATCCTGGCTTAACCTGTATTGAGGCTGGGCTGTGTTAGAATCTGCGCTGTGTATGATGTGCCCCAACATCAAAACAATGACAAAAATAACCCACGTGTTCACTGCAACAACTAACCCTCACACACACAGAAGACAGCACAAGAGGACACGCGGGCTATTATTAGGGTCAGTATTTGTCTTGCTGTTGGATTCAGTCAAAAGTTTAAGACACACTGTTTACATTTTCTATCCTTGTGGGCCCCAGATCAGCATTTGGCATCACCTGGGAACTTGTTAGTAGTTGGACTCTCAGGTCCTACGTAGACCTACTGGCTCAGGGTGGCATTCAGTAAGACCTTCAGCTGATATGTACCCATAGATGCTGGAGGTCTGGCCTGGAGGATGCCTGCCCAGTTCTATTAGTGGCCTTTTTTAGTTGCTGAGTTTTCATGGCTCGTTCTTGCCCGTTGAAGCTCATCTTTGAACATGGCCCTGGCAGCCTTCTCTCTTTCAGGGAGATAGAAAGACAGGCTAACTCACCAGGCAGAATTCTGACAAAAACAACGCCAAGACCAAAAAAACCCAAACCCCCCCCCAAGAACCCTGTGTTTACATTTGAGGATGCTTTTATGGCTGTGGACCTAGAGGTACAAAGAGACCACAGGCTACCTGTGGGCCATGAAGCCACATGGAGAAACATGTGCAGCTGGGTTTTAAACCTACTGTTGTTAGACACTTGGGGGAACTGACATTTTAGAAAGTTTGAAGACTTCTTTCCTCACAGAACTTCTGAACTGCTGGGTAGAAAAATGTTCTCATCAGAAAAATCTGAGCAAGGAAAAACAGCCCAGGCCTCCTAGTGTCCTGGTTCATTTGCATTGGGGGAGGAGCTTTGTCTGGGGAATAGTTTTATTTTGTAAAGGCAGCTTAAAAGCATTCCATATCTATTTATGAATAGAAAAAGACTTAGAAACGTTCATTTATTTGCCTTGTCTCCTGTGTGTGTGTGTGTGTGTGTGTGTGTGTGTGTGTTATATTCTGCCTGCTGTGTACTTCACCAGTTTCTATATCTTCAAGTCGTCCTCTTCCTTAGGATCTTGGCCAAATTCCTCCTCCTCTGAGCTGCTTTTCCTTTTCCTGGAGGCTTCTGTCATTTGAAAACTCTGCCTCTTGAGCTCGGTTTTCTTCGTAGGGGTTTTTTGTTGTTGTTGTTTGCTTATCCCTCAAGAGTACTGAACATATTGGAAGAGCTCACAAAATATTTGTTGAATGAAGTAATCCATACTTGAGATCCGCTCTGTCTTTGAAGGTTGCAGGTTACCTCTAAGAAGAAACTAATGTTTAGTCCCTCTCTGCTGATTCAACCTTTTCCGAGTTGTCCCATTACTTTGGAAAACCCTTTTGGTGCACAAAGAGATGTGAAAAACATGTAGAAATATATTACGCCGCACCTTTGGGAGGATTTTAAGCTGTTGTTCACTACAGCTCTCTAGAGGATGCTCGGTTGGGGAATGTCTAGCAGTAGGTAGCAGGAGAGTGGAAGTGAGAACTGGGTAGTGAAACCAACTGTTCTCAGACTGGTTGGCTCTGCTCTACCACAGGATGGGGGCTCCTGCACCACACTCCTGTGTACTGCATCTTGGATATCACCAAAATAGGCAACATCTGTGTGTCTTTTTCCTCTTTTGTAGACTAGGTATAAAAATGCAGGCTGAGGGGTGGGGTGGGGCTGGGAGACGCCTCAGTCAGTAAAGTGCTTGCTATGGCAAGAAGGAAGACCTGAGTTCAATCCCCTGAGCCACACAAAAAGTGAGGTATCATGCTTCATGTTGGCATTCCCAAAGCTGGGGAGTGGGAGACAGCTCCCAGGAACTCACTGGTCAGTCAGCGTGTCTTGGTCATCGATCCCCAGATTAAATGGAGAGAGCTTCTCTCAGAAACAAAACAAAACACCCAACAAACCCAACCAGATTGAGTTTCCTGAGGAGCAGCACTCAAGGTTGACCTGTGGCCTCTGCGCATGCGCACATGTCCTTTCTTCCCACCTGCTATGGATTGTTGTGACCAACGATCTATGTAAGCAGGCTGGGAAAAAAAATGATTTAAAAAAAAAAAACCAAGATAGGTCTCAGCTAGGAGGCTCATTTGGCCTTGTCAGGAGACATTTTTCCTAGTCCCACCGGTGGATCTTGAGGTGAGGTGCGTGCTAGTACCCAATATAGAGGCCTCTGTTGAGGTTCATTCTGCTATGGTGCTGAGGAAAATGTCTCTATTGTGAAAAAACTGCTCCAAAAGTCAGTCATGCCGGGGTTGAGGAACCAACCCATGGTCTGAGTAGATTTGTAGATATAGTAAAACTCATCTCTTAGGAAACTGACTTCACTCCATGGCTCAGGTTAGACAGGCAGAGGACTTTCTTCTGAGGCTAGTGCCAACTTTAAAAATGTTTAAGTCACATTTCTTTCTTCTTTCCTTCCTTTCTTCCTTCCTTCTGTTCTCTTTTTCTTTCTTTCTTTTTTCTTTCATATCTGCATGTGCGAGCGCCTGCAATGGCACGTGTTCAGAGGTCAGAGAACAACTTGAAATAATCAGTTCTCTTTCCCTGGGGGTCTAATTTGAGTTGTCAGTTGTGGTAAAGGCAAAAAACACCTTGCTAACCCTTTATACTGGCTCTACTTGACCGTCGTACCAAAATAAACACCCTTTCTCTCTTCTCCCAAGAGCTCATCTTGGTCTCTGAAGGTCTGAGGTCTGGCACTGGCTTCTCATAAGCTATATGAATGACATCCGTAAACTCACTGGACAGTTGAATTGACTGGCTGCTTTTTCCCATATAAAATGAGGACTGTTGGCTCAATGCTTCTACCCACAAATTCTCTGGGACTTTAAAGAGCCAAGTCTGAGCTTGTGGCTGCCTTCTTTTACAGCGGTCCTTGAGGGGGCATTAGAACAGATACGAGTACAACATCTTTCTTGAAAAATAACTTTTTGTAGGAGGTGTACCAGTTTCCAGTGTAGACTACTTTAGCAAATGTGTGTGGAAGGCCAAATAGATTTGTGAGTGAAATATCCGAGGGACAGCTCACTGGAGATGGAATCCAGGAATTGGTGTACGCTAGGAACTGTGGTGTAGCCTGGGCCCTAAGGGACATCATTTAAACTTAACAGTTCCTCTGAGCTTCAGATAGAGAGTAACTGTTTCTGAGATAATCTTAAAGGACCTTGGAACTTCTGAGATGGTCACTTCCTTTGGGATGGGCCAAAAACGAAAGTATTTGAATATGGTTTCCTATGTCCTGAACAGTGTTTTTTTTTTTTTTTTTTTTTATAACAGAATAAATTCTATGGTGGCAGGAATGTGGTGTTCCCAAGGATGGTTTTTGATGGGACAAGCCTACGTGTGAATGTGTGGTGAGGCTGGGGTGGCATTGTGTCCAACTCAAAAGTCTTCTGAGGCTGGTTCAACGTTCACAGTACAAATCACATCCAGCATCTCTGCCCAGAGGATGTTCAGAAATTAACCGGGAGAGAGCCCAGAAACAGAAACAGAAAGGAAACTTTTTCCTCTATCTTGGGAAAGTCAACCATAAATATGTTGGGCTTTCTCTACCCTGGGTTTACAGTCATATTACCATATATGTACCTGGGTAAGGACATGGCGGGGAGACTTCTGCTCCTCTGGACAGAGTTTCCTTGGCCTCTGGCCAGGAGATTGATCACAGGCCAGCCACTCTTCCTTCTTGGGACATTCCCTTTTCTTCCCTTTCAGAGTCCTTATGGCTTGTCTTTGTCTGATTCTGCCCATCCTTTATCCCTCCCACCTGGAGACTGCTTAACCTAAAAGTGACATGGTGCCTTTTAGTACTGGTCCCTGACCTCAGTTCTGAGAGATCTGCTTGCATTCCAGATGCTCTTAAACATGCCTTTATGCAAAAGGCCCTTCTTACCGACCTACCATTAGACAAATTTGTTGATGTTGTTATTTTTTTTAAATGAGACAACAGGAAATCAGTGCTAGAGGATTTTGGCAAGAGCTCATTATTTTTTGTGCTGCAGAAGAGGTATACAAGCATCTTCCCTCCTCTTCTGTGCATGGTACCTTTGGTTTTATTAGGAATAGCATGGAGAATATTCTGCTGGAGTCGGTGCTGGCAGGCTTTTATATGTGTAACTTGCAGTGTGTCCCTTTCCTCAGACTCCTCATCATTTGAAGTTGCACGGAAGGACTTATCCTCAACCAGTTCTAAGAAGCCTGTAAGCAAGCAGCAGATTAGAAAGGACAGAAAACAGAGACCAGCGCTGTCTCCCCTGTTCTCTCTGCCGTGTGCTAAGCACACATGCTATTTTCTTCCCTTGGTTTAATCTGCAGCATGTCACCTTCCTACAGGAGAGGAAGCTGCGGGCCAGGAAACTAAGTAACTGTCAAAGTGACCATGAGTAGAGGCAGGAGTGGGGCTGGACTGTGCACAAGGGAAGAACCTGCAAAAAATAAATAAATAAATAAAATAAAATAAAATAAAGGCCCATGCTTCATGCTGGCTTATGTCCCTGTGGCCTGGCTCCATTCGTCTAACCTTCCCCTTCCCCATTATAGCTGCATGCTTTATGGCCGGCTGTTTGGTTTTGAACCACCCCAGGCCCTTTCCTGCCCCTAGGGCCTTTGTATCATCACTCTTTCCTTCTACCATGCTCTTCTGCCTGACTCCTACCCCTCCCCCTTTCCCTAGGATGGCCTCTGTCTTCACTTTAGGATCTCAACCTAAATGTCTCAGCTGGGTTTTCTCTCACCAGTCAGAATTAAACTGCTGCCCCATTCGATGTCGCCTGGTTTTAATTTCTGTTCTCTCTGGAGGTACTGTTGGGGGTGTGACCCAGGGAATTGTGACTCCGAGGCAGCTGCTCTGCTGACCTACCCCCAAGGCTGGCTCGGATTCTTTGCATGGATGTATAGTGACCAAATCCACCCTGTTTTGATCTTGTGTGTTTACTGTCTGCCTGGACTTGGATGTGTGCCTTAGGACAGGATCCTAACGTGCGTGTTGAATGTGTATGTCTTTAGGACAGGATCCTAACGTGTGTTGAATGTCAGGACAGGGTCTTTCTAAGTTTTGACCGTCTTTCAGTGTCTTTGTGGGTTGAGTCACAGCCAATGTTTGGCCAATGCCAATCAAAGAGAAATTCAACTCAGTATTGTTTTCAAATTCTTGGGTCCCACAAGTTCTTTACATGCTTAAAAACTTTTGAGAAACTCCAAACACCTCCATAGATATTAGATATGAGATATGATATATGTTAGCCTATATCTATCATATTAGAAAACATTTTTAGAAATTACACATGAGCATAGTAAGATTTTTTTTAATGCTAAAATGATAATGCCCTCTAGAATAAAACAAAGCAAAATTTAACAAGAATGCTGGGTATGATGGAGTATACCTTTAATACCAGCACTCCAGAAGTAAACAGGTAGATCTCTGTTGAGTTTCTGGCCAGTATGCTCTACATAAACCCCCTCTCCCTTACGTCTCTGGTGTTGAGTAGATTTATAAAGCACTTTAAGGCCTAGTTGAATGGAAGAGTCACATAGTGCACATCTGCATTGGTCTCCAGTCTGTAGTGATGCCATGTCTTACATCTTCTGAGGGTCTCTAATGTACACACAAGGGACTAGATAAAGAAACAGAACAAAGAAGTGCCTTGGTAATATTGTGAAACTGATTTTGCCCTTGGATCTTGAGAGAAAGGGTCTTGGGGACCCCATTGAAGCCACTGAATTATGGGACAAATGAACTCTTTGAGATGTTGGGTATGGCAGGGACCTTCTGAAAGAGGGAGGAGCTGAAGGCTTTGGTAGCATGATACAACCCAACATCCCTAAGGCTGGAGGCTATATCATTTCTTCCTTACCAGGAAGAAGTGCTTTTCAGCACTTAGCAAAACAAAATTGCTCTGAGATATTGTAAGGGGGTAGCGTGTGTCTCCGTTCAGTTTCTAAGGAGCAGCAGAGCAAACAGCCTAGGAGCTATGCAGTGGGCGCCATCATTCGGGGACTGAGAATAGCAGCTTGAAAATAAAACCTCATCAGCTGCCACTCCACAGCATCTACTGGACTCTTCTTGCAGCTCTGGGCTACAATAATAGTCTACTATAGAGATTAGATTGTCTTCGCTGTAAGTGTAGCTGGCTGGTAGGGTGCTTGCCAACATGCATGGGTCACAGAGTTCTGTCCCCAGGACTAGGGACAAGAAGTCCAGTGGGAATTAAATCAACTTGAGGTTTTGTGCTTCTCAGTCTCTGCTGCAGTCAGAGCTAGAAGGATCAAGGTGGACGCTGTTGATAATACAGTGGCCTGCTGAGATGTTTAAGAAGGTTTAGACTTGTGGGGGAGTATTTTATGTGTCTCTGGGCTGAAGCATGCAAGGCTGTCACTGGGAAGGTGCATATCAGAGCATCTGTGAGGGACTTGGTCACCAGAAAATGAATGGTGTGCTGAGGAAGCTTCTAAAAGCCCCATTTTTAAGGTCAGGTTGTCAGTGGACTTATGTCCTCCCCAGTTACTGAAAGGCAACTGTTCAGCTCCGATAGCCAGGTGCCTTCATCTTACCATAGAAAATGCTTGCTATTCTTGGCACAAATGTGCAAATATGTGGGTTTTTTTCTTGTTTTGAAAGTAGGCCTTATTTTGTAGCCTACGTAGACCTAAAACTCGTGCTAAAGTCCAGGCTCGAACCTGTGGTTTTAAAGTCCACGGACTGGTGCTAAGTTGGCTTCTGTGTTCCTTGAGCTTCCTGTCCACTTGTAAGGATCTTGTGACAGACGACAGGTGTGGTGTTCTGGTGACTTCTCAGTTAATAAAAAGTGTTCTAATTTAGACTTAGTTTGAGGAGTTCCCAACTTTTAAATTCTGAGTTGTGTGTGTACGCGAAAGTTAAATTTTTTTTAAAGGAAAAGTAATGTAAGTGCTATTAATTTAAGTGTGTGCAGGAGATGGGAAAATGATAATAAATGAGGTTTTTTTTTTTTTTTTTTGTCATCCCCCCCCCCCATCCCCCAATTGGAGCTTTTAGAAAATGAAATGTAAAACCTATCTGGAGCTGCTTAAAATTAAATGAACATAGTTCTTCTTTCAGTGGGGCTGTGCTTCAGCCTGTTTTTACTGCAAAATAGGAGAGGTTTTTAAATAATTAAATTATCAGCCCTTTGAAGAGCTCTCTCCCATCCCCCCTTCCCAGCAGGGCCTCTGGTTTGATGTGGGAAGAAGAGGGAGAGGGAGTGGAGTTGTGGGTTGACTCTCTGGGTGGTGTGAATTCGGGTACCTGGGACATGCTGTACTGGCAACAGACACCCCATGGGCTTGCAGAGGATTTAAATATTTTCGGGCCTGTGGGTCCTCTCCCCCCCCCCTTGCATTTTTTCTTAGCACTAGCAGCTAAGTAAGAAGTGTATTTCAAGGGGAATCATCACAAGGTAAGGGCATTGGAGAAAGAACGTTGAAGTCAGTGTTTCTGTTTCAGCTTGGTTCCGAGATGCAAGAGTGACCGTCAGAGCCAGGCGGTATGCTTGAGCTCGTTCTGTGGATTGTTTGCTTTATGCCCCAAATACTATGGAAAGTTGCAAAGAATTCCTCCCTCCTTCCACCTGCTTAGTATAAGGGAGCTGTGGATCAGAGAAGCTAGCTCTATTGCTTAAGGACACACAGCCAGAGTGCTCGCATTTGAGCCGGTGTTTCTAAGCACACTCTCTTGCCAGCATTCAGGAGCCATTTTGGACTCGAGGAGTAGAGGTCAACAGGGCAGATCTGAGAGCAGTTGTCCCAGATTAAAAAGAGGTTGGTTTCTTGTTCTTTTATTTCTCACAGAAATCTAAAAAGTGCCACTAGATTTAAGTTCTATGTATCACTGATCCAAGAGTTTACAAACTTAGCTTTAATTAACTTTAGAAGATAATCGCCCCCAAAGAGTATCAGCAGGCAACTTTGGCCACAGATGAGAGGCCACCCTGGTGACATGGAATCCCAGTGAGGCTGATCACCACATTCCCCGGTGCTGGGCTGTTACAGAGTGAGGCCATTGTGGTCCTCTCCTTGTGAGTTTGCAGAGCTGAGAGAACAAGTCAGACAAGTGATGGGGAGACACCCAGGAGAGTGCTCGGGTGCAGTGGAGGGAAGTGTGTGTATGCAACTCAGGTTTGGGAGGAGAGTGGTAGCAGGGCAGCAGAGGTGTGGGAGTTAGCCATGTTAGGGAGGGAAGGGAGTGCCATAGGCAGTAAGGATTCTGGGAAATGTGCATTCTGTTGAGGGTGGGCGGGAGGGCAAGCAGGGCTGCAGTAGATTTGGGGTATTTGGGGTTTTTTTGAGGTGGGGGTCTCTGGTCTAAGTTACAAGGCTGTCTGCAAACGCTTGCACCCTCCTGTTTCCGCCTCATGAATAGTTTGGACTACAGGTGTGCACGCTGCACTTGTCTCTGATTTTGGAGAGTTGTAAGAAATGATCTAGTTGCTGGGTGTGGTGGCGCACGCCTTTAATCCCAGCACTTGGGAGGCAGAGGCAGGCGAATTTCTGTTCGAGGCCAGCCTTGTCTACAAAGTGAGTTCCAGGACAGCCAGTGCTACACAGAAAAACCCTGTTTCGACCCCCACCCCCCCCCAAAAAAAAAGAGAAAAGAAATGATCTAGTTGATGTACCTACAAGATTATGTTGACTGCGTTCAGAATAGATTAAGGGGAAACCCATGTCTTTTGAAAGATAAGTAGATGTCCAGGTAAGTTGGATCCACATCCCACATGTGCCTCAAGATAGTTATGGATTTGGCTCAACACAAAATTGTAAATTTACTTAAAACATGAGGGTTTTTTTTTTTTTTCAGTTTTGTTTTTGCTATAACTCAATTGTGTAGTTTTGGCATGTGAATTTTAAAGATGCCAATCATAAGTTGAAATGTCAGAAGGCTAGACCTTTCAAGAATCTAGTTAAGAAATAAAAGGGACGGGGTCTGGAGAGATGGCTCAGCAGTTAAGAGCACTGCCTATTCTTCCAATGGACTCGGGTTGGTTCCCAGCATCTCCATGGCAGCTTGCACCTGTCCTTAAGTTCAGTTCCAGGGGATCTGAGACTCTCACACATAGGATGCAAGCAGGCAGAACACTAATATGAATAAAATAAAAATAAGTCATTAAAATGAAAAAAAAAAAGAAAGAAATGAAATATGGGGTGGAGGGATGGCTTTGTGGTTAGAGTACTTGCTGCTCTGGCAGAAAACCCAGTTTCAGTTCCAGCACCCACATGGCAGCTCATGACTGCCAGGAACTCAGCCCTAGAGGATTCATTGCCCTTTCCTGGTCTCTGAGGGCACTAAACGCATGTAGCACACATGCGGACAAGCTGTCACACATACATGCATATTAATAAAAAAATAAGTTGAAAAATGGTATTTGGGACTGGGGAGATAGCTTAGTAGTTAAAGTGCTTGCCATTCGGAGGTACGGATGGCAGTTCAGGTTCCTGGAGCCCACATAGCCACCTGCCTACAACTGCAGCCTTGAAAGATAGAGACAGAAGATCCCTGGGCACAGCTTGTGAGACTAGACATCCTGGAGACTCTGGGCTTGATGGTGATTCCTGACGTCAACCTCATCTGTGGATGTGTACACACATGCATATGTGTGCCCTCACAGTGCTCCCACATACTCAAACTTATGTACACACACACACACCCCACAGGCTTACACACAAGTGAAAATGGGGAAAAAAAGAAATGAAGCTGGCTGAGACTGACGGAAGCGAGGCGAGGTTAGGAGAAATGAAGGGCTTAGTAATGTTGAGATTTAAAATCACGAGGAGTGGATGTTCAAGCCAAGCTCTTCAGTCTTTCATCTGACAGCACCTACTCTTATTCTGTGAGCACCTACTGTATGCAAGGCATTGCTGTTGGAGATACAGTTGTGTAGAGAGCAGAGCTCTAGAATTGCCTATCCCTCAAGGGTGTCAGACAAGCATCACACCGATAGATGTGAGCTTGTGACAGAAGCAAGCTGAGGAGAGAAGATCTCACAGGCAGAGTTTGTGGAAGTTGCAGAAGGATTTGTCTTCACCCAGTGATCGTGGGAATAATGATTGAACTGAGAGCCGAAGGGCTTGCTTTCACTGAAGCTAGGCAGGTGACTGTGAATGCCGTAAAGCTTGTGATGATGCTGTGGGCAACCAGGAGCAGAACCCTAGATGCTGTTGCCAGTGACAGATCTGTGGAGATCCTAGTTAGGCAAAGGGGCCAGCAGAGCACACAGAGAGTATCTGGGAGGCAGAGAACAACATGGACACTGAGTGCCACTCCCTCTGCTCTGTTCTTAGAGTAGATCTCTGTGTTTGTGTGTTTGTTCTTGCCCTGTCCCTAGGAGTGCAGCCAAACACCCCCTTTTCTTTACCCATTTCTTAGGCAGTGAGAAGCTCGGACACAGGGGGTGGGAACTCCATCTGGCTGCTGTGGCCGCAGTGTGCAGAAGCACCAGGGCAGCTATCCTCTACTCTGGCCAGCTATTCTGGAAAAATCCTGTTCTGACAGGTGCCTTAGGCAGCAATCAGCCGGGGGTGGTGATGGGTGGTGGCGCTTGTAGGTCATAGAGATGGTGACACAGCTTTATACCAGGGGCATTGCTGGTGCTTGTCACAGTCATGTACCCAAACCTCAAGATGTATATAGTGTAGAGCGGGGGACAGCAGGGTTTAGGGAAGTTGTGAATTCCTACACTGAGTAACTCGCAGAACTGGGAGTCAGTGCTGGTGCTTTGAGCCCGGAGCCTTCTGTCTTCCTGTACGCTGAGCTTTGGAGACCATACTGTGTCAGAGTGGAAGGAAAGTGGTAAGCCATTGTGAGAGAGCTATGCAGCCCTCACAGATTTAGAAGCCTTTGAAACTTCAGAAGACAGGTGAGAAGGAAAAGTTTTGGGAGGTGGCTGCCTCCCTGTGGGGACAGCAGTAATTGCTGTGTACTTAAGCAGGAGCTGTGAGCTTCCAGAGGAGACTTTTTTTTTTTTTTTTTTGCTGGATTCCAGCAGTGCACAAGAGACATGCATGATGACATGCTTAGCCAGTGGTTCAAGCCACTGTGTGTATTCAGTCTATAGTTCTGTGCCTTCAGAAAGGCCTGCGGGCCTCATGATTGGGAGTTGAGAGTCGTTCTGTACCGTTCAGCTTTTTCCCAGTAGAGGAATTAGGAAGGATAATTATCTTTCCCTAAAGTAAAATGGATCATCACAGGTCTTACAGGAGGTCATTTGTGGCAACGCCTAGCTGACATTTTATTACAGAGGAACCCCCCCCCCCCTTCATGGAGGTCGAGATCTTAGATTCTTTCAGAATTAGTCTTTATCTTTTAACTGAAGAAAAGAGCTAGCAGTGAACGCTGAAAGCATGTCAGCTCGTGTCTCAGGCACTTTGCATTCATGGCCTCATCCCTTCCCTATGACATGTCTCTGAAGTCTATCCCCAGTGTAGAGATATGTACAGAGGTCCACATCAGCCGAGAAGTCTTGGTGGGCTTAGCATACAAAAATACCTTACACATAGAGAGTCAGGATGGAGTCATAGGTCGACTTAGTCGACTACTAAGCCTGTTTTGTAGAGCTGTTGGCATGGAGCCCTGGGTGTCCTTGTAGTGTTGGGAGCTGCAGTTATGACACAGTTAGGACAGCATGGCAGGTTGGTACCTGCTCTGTTTTTCTCACAGTGACCGGGTCATTGTGTTTGAGGACTACTGGGAGCCCTGCGTGTGGCTGGTAGAGGCATACAGGCAGAATGGTCCTCAATCAGATAAAGAAGTGGCCTCCCACCCAGCTCTCTAACAACAGGAAGTCTTCCTGATGATTGCTGCCAGGCCTACTTCCTACCTAGTCCCTCCAGCCCCAAACGCCTGTTGTTTTGACTCTGCTAGCCCCGGTTTTCCCTTTCAGTACACAACTGATAATTGTTTCAGAGTCTCTCCTCCTGGCCCTCTCCTATCCCTGTGTGCCATTAAAGGCAGAGCAGCGGGAGACCCAGGTGTTTCCAACCAGACCTGGAAGTGGTTCACTTACTCAACTTATCCAAGAAACAAATCACTGTCTGATGCCCCTGGGGATGAATCTGCCCTAATGATCCTTAATTTTTTTTTTTTTAAAGTTGGGACCTTTGGCAGATGGCCCAGTTGAGGATCATTAACTGTGGTGGGTGTACTGGCCTCTGTTTTCAGGGGAAATATAAACTATGGCAAAAGGTTACTTGTTCAATTATCTTGTCTACTTAATAAGCATATGGGCAAGAAAGAAGACGCGTACCCTTTCTTCTGACTTAACAAAAGTGTTATATTTGACTAAGGTAGGAAAATGAGGAATTCAGCAGTAGGAAAAAAATGAATTAGAATTGTCCATAAAGAAAAAAAATGTGGAGGGAGGAGAGGGTGTGGCAGGATGTATTGTATGAGAGAAGAATAAATTAAAAAAAAACATTAAAAGTGAACAGTTCTCCACTGCCACCCAGAGAATAAGAACAGTGGACATTTTCCATTTTCCCAGGGATTACTGTTGATGAAGAAGCCCATGTAAGAACTCAGTAGATCTCTGTGCCTCCTGTCTGACTAATTATCTATGATGAACATGTGAACCTTTCTGTTCTTCAGTTTCCCCAACAACAAAAGAGGGGTGGACCTATGTCACGCCGTGCCACATGTCTGGAGGATTCTGAGACAATCTTATTCTCAGCACAGAGGTGGACACGATAGTCCTTGACAGGCGTTAGCTATTCAGCTTAATGGTGGGGCTGAAGCGTTCAAGCTCCAAGCTACTCAGAGAGTTTCTCATCTGCTCTGATCTCAGAAGCTAAGCCGGGTGGGGTCAGGCTGGAACCTGGATGGGACAAATAGGACTGCTGTAGATTCTTAGTGTCAACTGAAGTCCAGGAACCTGTTGTGATTGTCAGGTTGCAGGTTCACTCATTCTGTCATGTCTTGCCATTGCTGTCATGTCCCAGGCCTTACAGGTTATGTCACACTCTGCTACTACAGAACCCTGGGTTGTATCTGCTGCTTTACAGTGAGAGAAACTTTCAGTAAGATACCCAGAAGAGGATGTAGATTTGAAGGACAATATCATGCTGCTGCTGTCTGGCTTGGCCTTCATCGGAGCCAAATGCCCTTTAGAAGGATACGGCCTGGGAGGAGAGCTTTAGTCACTCCGAATTGGCCCTGCTTGTCTTGCCTAAGCACATTCCTGCCCTCCTGCATCCAGCAGCTCCCCGTTGGTCCTCTGGGAGGCCCGTATGTACAGACACAAATTTGGCCTGACTCAGAAGTCAGTCAAACAGAACTTCTTTTCTAATAACCAGTCCTACAGCCCTACAGCCGGGAGATAGCTACATAGCAGAGCACTGGCTTAGCATATCAAGATCCGAGATTCGATCCCCTAGCGCAGAGGAAGCAAAACAATCATCTTGTGCTTTTATTATACATGGTCTCTGGCCTCTTCATGTAAAATTATCACAATGTGGGGTGGAGGGGATGGCGCCGAGGTAGAGCACTAGCCCAGTATACATAGAGCTCTGGGTTTGATCCCTAGTGAGGTATAGAGTGCCAACTTTAATCTCGGCAGAGAATCTGAGTCAGTAGTCTCTCTTGTGTTCACGGCCAGCCTGGGCTACGTCATATGATGCTATCTCAAAACGTTTATAACCTCTCTCTCTTTTCTTTTCTCCTTCCTTCCTTCCTCCCTCCTTCTCTCCTTCCCTCCCTCCCTCCCTCCCTCCCTCCCTCCCTCCCTCCCTCTCTCTCCCCCTCCCTCCCTTCCCCCCTCTCTTTCTTTTTCAAAAGAAAGAAAATATTGGTCCCAGAAGTATGTTAACTTTCTGGTCATTTATGATAATGCTTTTAAATAGAAGGACCTAAAGTGCATTTTTTGGGGGGTGGAGGGATTTCCATTGGTATTTCTTTTTTGCATGTTGTTCAAAACATTGGTTTGACTCTAGATACAAGGGCCTTAGGAAGAAATAGCAGTATGAGTGACAGGGTTCTAGAGAGCAGTAGCTGGCATCTTGGCCCCTCCGCATGCTCCTTGGGTATCTTCCCTCCAGATCTGGAGATGGGAGTTGCTTTGTCTGAGAGTTGATTATGTTCTCGGTTGCTGACTCTTCTATAAATAAGCCTGAGTCTTTGTCTCTCCTGAAGTGTCCGGGTTGTCAGAGCAGTGGGCAGCTTTCCCCGTAGCGCCTCACAGTCAGGGAGGCAGGCCGCTTCTCCTAACGGTTTCCTTGCCGCATCTGGCATTCCTGCCGAAGGAGGAGAGTGCTTCCAGAAGTTTGCCTGCCGAGGAAAACTTGGCACCCAGAGAAGAGCTGAAGGGGAGAGAGGACATTTTCCCCTTCCGCATCATTACAACTCTTGTGGCCTGTGCAGTAAATGATTTATTGGAGTCAGTAGAAGGGGAAAGGTTTCCAGAGGGCTCTGGGCTGAGAGGAAACCCCCAACACTTCATGCATCAACATCCCAGATGCAGAGGAAACGCAGGGAAGCTCTGCAGGCCCCACCAGGGCCGCTGCTCTCCTCATAGCTGAGCGCGTTTGCTAAAGGTCAGTTCAACGGCTTGCAGTTGGCTCCTGTTCCTCCATGGTCATGGCCGGGGTGAAAGATGTTGTTAGGAATCACTTCAATATTTTTGTATATACATTGTGTGTGTGTGTGTTTAATAGTTTCTGGGCTTTGTAGAGATTTCCTGGAATAGAGGAATATTTTTCTTGAATTACTTCTACCTAATCCCAGCCAGGGAATCTTAGTATTGATTAGTGCCTGAATCGGCATGTTTGGGCCTGGACCTGGCTGGGCAGGGGTCTTACTACATCCAGGAGTGTTTCCTGGTAGAGAAGGCAAAACTGATGCAGCATTTGTGTGGAGTGTGGGCTATCGGCCTCCGAGGCATTGTGATTATCACTCAGTCCCAGGTTTCCTTCCATTAACGTCATCTTGTTGCTTTGATTCCTTAACCCAGCCCCCATGGCTTTGCCAGAGCTAAGTTTTTACCAGGTGCTTCCTTTGACTTACCATTCCCTGAGGCATGTTGAATATGTTAATGTGTCACACGTCAGACTTCCCAGCTCCTTAATCACTACAGAGTTCTTGGCTGGGTTCCCTGGTGTCTGGGCAGTTCAGTATTAGGGAAGGGTCCTCAAAGCGTTGAATCTGACCTGGGCGTGGCCTTGTTAGAAGCCAGTGCTAATGTGATTGGAATACCCAGAACTTTAATATGCAGGACAGAATGTAGTTGCAGATGTCCTCACTTGGCTCATGGAATCGCCTGCCTGTCAAACGCCTATTTAAATTTGAATTTTAAGTAATGCGCTGGGGGAAATTGAGCTAAGCCAAATCTTAGTGACATTTTTTCCCCCTCATCATGTCTCTTCTGCTAACAGTGTTGCATGTTTTACTTTGTCTAGGCTTTCCAACACGGACATGTCTGACAAAATGTCGAGTTTCCTACATATTGGAGACATTTGTTCTCTGTATGCGGAGGGATCTACGAATGGATTTATCAGCACCTTAGGGTAAGAGCATGGAAGTCCTGATGCGTCGGGGTTTGTTTAAGACATCATAACACTGATTTGTGTAAGATAAGACAGTTATCACATTAAGTGGCTTTTCCAAGGCTGCTTGAAAGCACAGTTAGCAAATCCTGCGTTAGTCACTTCACCTTTCACACAGAGACATTTCTGTCAGTTTCGAAAGAACAAAACCTTTTTAGTTAGGTCTCTATTCACTTTGAATGTATTATAATCTACTCTTCTTATGTAAGAGGGAACGTACTTAAGAATAGAGAATTTAAAAAAAAGAATAGGGAATAATAAATATATTGACTAATATACATAGATCCAAAGAAGTGCCTCTGGCTTTGTGCAAAAGCCTTTTGGCTTGTCTTTTCACACAAGTGCCCGGGTGTAATCGGAGCCAAGACCATTACTGCTCCTCTGCCCATCTCTCACCTTTGAAGCAGACCCTTTTCTGCTAAGTAACCAAGCGCACTTGGAAGTTTCAAATTGCACTAAGTTCCCTAAAACGTTTTCTCTTCATTTGTGCTTCCTCCAATCAGTCATCACTCAACCTGGGAGAATAGAAACACATGTGTGCCTCTCGGCTCAGTTTCCCTTCTCCCTCCTGTTCCTGCCATCTGAGGGAGGAAGTGTAAAGTGTAGTAGCCCCTGAAGTCACGCAGAGGCAGAATGCAGCATCAAGATGGCTCATTCCAGAATAGGCAGGAGTGGCCTAGCGTCTTTGTGTAGGAAGGAGTAGCTAGGCCCGGGTGGCATTGTTGATTTTGGCAAGACGTAGTCTCAAATAAATGGGGGCAGAAGGCAGGCTAACAGATTTTCCAAAAACCTCATTCTTACAGCAGCCAGAATGTCCGCTGTAATTACAGCTATTACTGGAAGCGTGCTTATTTTCTGGTATTTGTGCAGAGTGAGTGTTGTTAAGGGCTCATTCAGGGTACTCTATCCCCACTGAGGAAATTATTTCAGATAACAGAATTATATCTCAGTTAGACCTGTGTTCTCATTCTAGAGAGTTTATTTTCAGAAGTCACCATGGCTTCTTCCTATGCCGGGTCTCTGTGTGTAGTTGACCTTACCCTGAACGTTTATCTACTGTGGCTTGGGGCAAACAGGCTTCCTGCTACTCTGGCCTCTCCAGTGATGGCCATCTTGGCTCCCGCCTTTCTCTTTTTATTCCCTGTGGTTAATTCACCCCATTCTTATTTTTCAGCATTGACTTCAGTACTGTACAGCAGTGGTAAGCACTCTGAGCCCGGTGGGTGTTCACTGTGTGCTGTTCTGAGTCCTGGGCCTCCCTTATTCCCCTAACTCCCAATCAGCCCTCTTCGTGGTGAGCACTGGGGTCATCTGTCATCAGTGTGTGTGGAAACGACACCTGAGTGCTTCGGGCAGGTGCCTGCCTGCCCAGGTCTCAGAGCTCCAAAGGCTCGGGTCTCCAAGGCCAGGGATGCTAACACATAACCTTTGTAGGGCAGGTTTTTTCTGGTTTCCCTGTGTGCTCCCTGAGGTCTGGGTGCCTGTCAGACCTCAGCTCCATCATATACCTGCTTTTCCTCTCTCTGGGGCCTCTGACCTTATAGTTAACTTGGCTCAGATGCTGAGGACCCCCCTCCCCCCAGCCCCTAAAATCTTAGCCTTGGTCACATCTTCCCTTTCAGCTCCATTATTTTATTATCACATTATTATTTTGAGCCTAGTCTGACCTTAAACTTGTAGTACTCCTGCCTCGGTTTTCTGAGTGCCATGATTATAGGTGTGCACCATTCTTAAAATTCTTAGGTGTACATACTCTGCTTTGATATTTTTCTCAAGAATTATATGATGACTCCCTCATAAAGCTAGGATGTATGTTTTTTAAAACTTTGGATGCTAATTCTTCCTTCAGTTTTCACCTTCAGGAATAGCTTGCATAAAACCTGGCTTGGTTTGGGGAGAAAAAACCCATTGATTTGGAAAGTTAAATTTGAACCCTCTTTCCCCTTCTTTGAAATGTGCTTAACATTTAAGGAGTACCAGTCATAGACACGAGTGACTGTCAGTCTTAGTGGGACGTGGTGTCTGGCCCCCAGCTCTATCCTGTTTATATAGACTATTGGGGGTTGCCTCTCAGTAACTTGACACCTCCATTGAACTTTAGAATTCTGGCAGGACCTTGGAGAGCCAGTGTATGTGTGTGGATCTACACTAACCTTTGGTGTGCTGCTGAACCGCCTCTGGAACTTGTTAAGAACCCAACTTCTTAGATCACTTCCTAGAGCAGAGCTTCAGTGTGCCTGGGCAGGAGGGATGGGTTTTGATGGGGCCCCCTGGAACCGGTATATTTAGAATCAGTATCTAAATGTTCTCTGAGTTGAGAATCCCTGAGAACAATTTGTTCGTTTTACAAATGAAATATTGAGACAAGGGGAGAGTGAAATGGCATACTGTCATGCCATTAGCTGGCATCTCAGTGTTATTTACAAGTCGTAATCAATGAGGCTGTTCCTCCTAGCATTTCCTCTTATTAGGACTTAACCATTAGTCCAGCTTTGCATTATGTATGTCCTGAGGGGCCAAGTCCAGTGTCTGATACATAGTAAGTAAGTATTCTACCACTGAACTATGTCACTAGCACTGGAATCTGGGCCCAACCTTTTAAATATTGGGTCAACTTTGGTGACCTTCCTGAACTTATGTTCTAATTCCAGAGCCCAGGGTAGAGATTTTTCATATGTGCACATTATACTTTTCATTTTTGTAGAAAACCCTCAGGCTGCTTGCTGACCACACTGTATCCTGTGGCTCTTGTAGGTGCATAGTTTGATCTTGTATTTTGAGGGCAAAGGTGGGATACTCTTCATACTTGGATTCACTTCCCTTGACAGACACTGAGCATCACGATGCCTTGGGCATCTTCTGAGCCACAAAGTAGGGAGTCCATTGCATTGTCTCCATGGAGCTTGGTTGGGACAGTGGAGGAGGAGAAGCAGGCCATTTTTAGGCAAGAAAGGCTTGTGTGGGGTATAGTTTCCTTTCTGAAATGAGGATTAGAATCAGGGCTTTGAATGCAGGGCAGTTTTGGAGGAGGGGTCAAAGTTGAATATTTAATGGCCCCTGGCATTTGGAATAAGAGGCAGCATAGGCCGAAGGAAGAAGTTCCAAAGATCCTAGCATGGTACCTGGGACAAAGTCCCTTGGTAATGTGTAAAATGAGCTGGCTCTCACAGTTTTAGGAACTTGGAAAAGTCATGTAACTTCATAGTGTCTCAAAAGCTCAATGATGTGCATATATTTTTAGTGATTCTCCTAAAAAGAATTATGCAAGGTAAATTGGTTTTTAGTGAAATCAGAATTTGAGTTATCTGTCTTTATGTAATCTGGGACTATTACTTATTTGTAACTTGATTGTGCTTTTGAAACTCCAAGCTCTTCCAATTTGCACTGGGTTCCCTCCACCTAAAGATGCTCTACTCACTGGGTACTCTCCACCTAAAGATGCTCCACTCGCTGGGTACTCTCCAGCTAAAGATGCTCCACTCACTGGGTACTCCATCTAAAGATGCTCCACTGACTGGGTACTCTCCAGCTAAAGATGCTCCAGTTTTCATCTCCCCACCTTTGTTTTGGCTCTTTCAACAATTCCGATACATTTTCTTCCGTCCAAAGCTTCAGAAGGCATCTGGCACAGATGACTCCTGCCTGTTCTTTCTTCCTTCCTAGATTATACCTTATTTATCAGTTTGCTTTTATGGCTTCTATACTTAGGCCTTGAGCTCTTTCAGGGCCGAGGCCTGGCTCACTTTAGTCCTCATGCCAGGACTTGGTACAGTCCCTGGCACAGAGTTGGCTCCTCGCCAACTGTTAGGCAAATGCATTAACGTCTTCCTGTGTCTTCCAGACTCAGCAGTATTGTATGCTGTGCGCAAATCTCCCACAGATGTGGTTCTGGGGAAAGTGGCTGCAGAGAACAGTAACTTGACCTGCCTATCACAGAGTGCTGGCCCTTGGGTTACGATTATTTCACTCCTTGCACAGGAAACCTCCTTGTCCAAGAGCTCCCTGCCAGAGGGACATGGCAGTATCAATTTTGCATAGGAAAAGCCCTGGACTCCTCCATTTTTACATACTGTTTATTGAGGGTTTTATTTTCCTAGGCTTGTTTTTGATACAGCATTGATTTGTTTTTCTTTTTGCAGCTTGGTTGATGACCGTTGTGTTGTACAGCCAGAAGCCGGGGACCTTAACAATCCACCCAAGAAATTCAGAGGTAAAGTTGTGGCTTTGATGGAGCGGTCACCTTCACTTACTTGATTATTTAGAAAGGGTGTTGCTGTGCCTGTGAGGCCAGCTGCCCTCTCCCCCGCCTTCGCCCCGCGCTTCCAGTCCTTTATCCTTTTCTGTAGCAACCTTAGGGTTATTTACTTGAAATCTGATTTTGAAAAAGATACTTAAGTCCTGGCTTTAAAACTTCTCAAAAAAATGTGTAAATAAATTCTCAGTCAAGATTGGCATGGCTTTTATTAGGGCCTTAGTTTGTCTACAGAATAAGTATTGCCAAGTTCTAATTCATCTGAAAGCTTTTCATCAGCATAGCTACGTCTCCAAAAAAAAAAAAAAAAAAAAAAAAAAGGGATTTAAGGGTCCAGTCACAAGGAACATGTTTTTTTTTTCAGCAGATCTCATGATCCCTCTTAGGGCCTTGCTAATTCTTAGCTGCCTTACCTGGAATGAGACATTCTTGCTTAGTGTACTTCCACTTGAGCTATAAGGTACAGCAGGGCAGTGTTCCTATTAATGTTGCCTTCTATGACCCTGAACTTGTAGTTTTTCTCAGAAGGTATCTCAGCTTATTGCAGGGAGTATTTAAATGGCATTGGCATCTTAGCTGCCACGGCTTTGTTTCTGTCTCCTGTTGTGACAGTGGTAGGACGTGGTCCTCTGTTCGAGCCACATCTTAGAATTATCTGAGGAAGGTTTTCAGTTCTATAGATGCTCTGGACTGATGGTCGGGAACTGTTTTTGTTTGTTTGTTTGCTTGCTTGTTTTCAGAGTAGAATCTCACTGGGTAGTTCTGGCTGCCCTGAAATTCGCTGTGTAGGCTAGACTGGCCTTCAACTCCACCGCCCTCAGTCTCCTGAGTGCTGGGATTGAAGGTGTATACCATTGCACCTCGCTCAGCACTGACGTTTTTAAGGCTTCCAAAATGGTTTAAAAATTACATTGTTTTGTTTATTAATTTTGCGTGTGTGCACTTGTGGCCATCTTTGGGTGAGGCCAGAGGACATCTTGATGGAGTTGGTTTTCTCCTTTCACCATGTGAGTTTCAAGGATTAGACTCAAGTGGTTAGGCAGAACCAGAAGGCATTTTTTTTTTTAAAATCCCTTACAAAAAGGAGAAATGCATGCTTATTGGAGTCCCACTGGGAGTGTATGGTTCAGACCCCTGCAGACTAATGTCTGTTCTATTTTGAGTGCAATGCCTTAACCATTGGGCCACCCTGCTGACAAAACTGATTCTTCTTGCTAGTGGGCCTACGCACCGACTTGACTGGTGGCCTGGTCACAGAGAGTTCAGCTTTTGCTGTTTGCAGACTCTCTCATTTGAGTTCTAGATTCTCCATGTTGACTGATTTAGAAAATGTTTGACTCCTCTGGATGAAAGCTAAAGAAATTAGGATGCAATGGAAGGCAGACGTTCGGGTGGAAAGGAGCCATCTGGATGCATGGTGGTGTTGCGCTGTATCCAGTTGGCACGAGGCTATCAGGAGAATATTTTCACCTGAAGATGAGGGAAAACTATTTTTAAAAAAGTGAATCTCAGAAACTTGAAGGAGCTCTTGCTTCTGCTGAGTTTTTCTTCACAACCCTTCCCCGTGTCTCCTTCTAAAACAAAATCTTCAGTGGCGCCGAAATGAAAGATGTTATCTAATGGCCATAATGTCACTTAGAGAGTCAATTCCCCACCCAGTGTTGACCATGTTGGTCACTGGGCTGAAAGAGGATGCTGCCTGTGTTAGCTCGGTTGGAGGTCAGATCTCCTCTCTACTGGGAAAGGATTGGCTAGATTCTTACCTCGTGTGTCACCTGAGGTCACATGGCTAGAGGCAGGAGCGTGTAGGGGTTTGGATCTCAAATTTGGCTGCACAGAGAAATCACCCAGAGAGCTATGAAAAGCACTGATAACTGCTCCCACCCACCGCGTTCCTGAGTTAATTGGGCATTGGGATTTTTTTTAAAGCTCCCTGGGTAATTCTCTTGTGCAACCACACTTAAGAACCATTGCTAATAGCTACAAGCTACCGACTTCCTTGCTGAGGAAAGGGCTAATCTAAGCTTGGCTTTTGCACCTGGGACATTGAGAAGTGATGATTGTCAGAGCAGGTGCTGGATCCAGGGGGACCTCTTATTCCATCCTAGCCTCGGGGGTCAAGCAGGAAGAGAATTTAATGTAATGACTAAAGTAAGCCAATGGCTATTCAGCATTGTTTTAAAAATATTGTTACATATTAATGACTTTCATTTCTAAGTCATCATGTATGATTTGAAATTGGCAGACCTTGCAGAATACCTGATTTGGTCTAACTAACATAGGTTTCTTCAAGTCACTTTTGTGTTGTGAGGCGTACAAGTATTCAGTTTGTGTTGATGACTATTGTTACCATGCTGTGCAATAAATCCTCCCATCTAAGTGAGATGCTGTAGCTTTTGACCAATACCCTTGCCAACCTGCCATCTTAACCCCAGGTCTTGGTAACCTCTCTCCTACTGTCTGCCTCTCTGAGTTTAAGTTTTTAAGATTTCACTAATAAGTGAGATTATTATACAGTATTTTTCTATGCCTGCCTCATTTCATTTAACATCATGTCCCCCAGGGTTGGTTGGTTGGTTTGTTTGTTTGTTTTATCACAAATGATCAAGTGGCTGTTTGGATGCAGGGTGAGGACATTAAAGTAAATAGGACTGCTGCAAAGGATGTCAGAAGGTGTGTGTGTTCCCTGGTACTAGGGTCAGTGTGGGTCTCACTTGGATGTGTCTCTGGTGTCTGATTTGAAGAGACTGTTTTGAAATCAAAGCATTAGTCTGGTGGAGGCCATTTGGAAACAGTCAATCTCCTTTCATGTCTTGACTTAGTTCTACAGGTAGGAACCAGGCAGTGACTTGGCTTATTGACTTTCTAGGTAGTTTCTAGGCTGTGAACTGCTTTGTGATAGTAGGGACATCTGGTTCAAAATCAGTTGTGCTGCAGGCATCATGAATATAGGTCAGAAGTTCCTAAGCTCTGAGTGCTAAGGTTGATTGCCCTGCATGTAGGTAAGAAGCCTGGGAAATCTGCCTCTGCAGGCTGTGGGAGTGCTGGAGTCTTCTCCACCATGGGACTTGGGCAGGAAGCATTTTCAACGTTTTTGAAAACATCTCTTCAGCTGTGGTGTAGCTTGTCTATGTCAAGAAGTCCTCCACGTCCCCACATGAAGGAAAAAGATCTCTCTTTTGGAAGAGATTGTTGTCTTTCTAACTATAAGTACATTTTGACGAACGAGATCATTTTGCTGGCTTAGAAACTGCGCCTGGGCAGATGAGTCGTTTGCAGACGGATCTGGTCATGGTTTCGCTCATGGAGCCTTTGCAACTGCAGTTGAAACAAACACGTATGGAAAAAGAGATGCTGGCGAGCAGCTTGATGGGATGATGAAGTCTTTATCCAAGTAATCAGCAGAGCTATGCTGAGTCACTTGGGTCTGTGCTGGTTCTCATTGCTGGCTCACCAACTGATTTCCCATCCTGAGAACCATTATAAACTGTGCTGCAGTAAATGGGGATTGGAAGGAGCCTGTCTGTTGTCTGCTCCCCTTCACTTCTGACTTTGGGGAGTTCCTTCTGAGATTTGCAGCCCTGATGTTTATCCATACAGAACCTTAGACCAACGAGCCTTTCTGGGTTCAGAGCAAAGTTCCACCGATTTTTGCCTGTATGACCCTGACTAAAGTCACCTCTGTGTACCTGGCTACAACAATTTTAATAAAAGATAGATGCGTGTGAAGAATGCAGTACTAGTCAGAATGTTACCAGTTGTGACAAGGTAGGTGGACCTGGAAGACACTGGGGCAATGAAGCAAGCCAGGGACAGACAGAGAGACATGATGCTTTTACTCATGGGGAATCCTAAAAAATTACCTCATAAAAATTTAGTGTAATGAGCTGTTGGAGGGCAACCCGGGAGGGGGATAATGATTGGACTGTTAAAAAAAGATTAAAGATAATTTTTAAAACATTGAGAGTAAAACAGTGGTTACCAGAGGCCGCAGAGGGGTTAAAGGAGGAAAGATGAGAGCGATTAGTTAGTGGGTACAAGGTTAGGAGAAACAGGTTCTGTTGTATTTTAGCATAGACTAGGGTAGCTATGGCTAATTATCACATAGAAAGCATTTAGAACCACCTAGAAGAGATGATTTTGAATATTTGCATCACAAAGAAGTTATAAAGGGGTAGGGCATGACCCCATGGTAGAATTCTTGCCTCAGATGTGAGGGCGTGGATTTGACCTGTTGTAGCACAAAAAGAAGAGAGTAAGGAAACCATAACTATGTAAGGTGACAGATAAGCTAAGGGCACTGATTAGAGTCCTATAAACATGAGTTGAAACATCACATTGTATACCTGCTAGGTGTCAAAGAGAAAGCAAAGCAGAAACATAAAATGAGAAGAAGAAAAAAAGAGTAATGCAGTACTTAGTAAGTCTTCATCATGCTTACCTTGTCTGTCTTACCTTATCCAGTCCCTAGATGGAACCCATAATCATAAATGGCATCAGAAGGCATGACTCCTTCAGTGACATGAGCATTGTCTACCATTCGTCTGTCTGTCTTTCCCTGTCTCGGGCCTAGGGTGTACACAGGACTTCCCAGCCTAGATTCCAGGGCCATTGCTGCTGTACAGGTTGAGTGTACTTGAGAGACTAATTTTCTGAGCTTGTTTGCCCATCTGTAGAATGGGGCCGTCGATGTTTCCTTCCTTACAAAGGTAATAGAATTGAAGGTAGTGTGGCTAAACATAGTGCGTAGGACGGATGGTCCCCTGGTCCAGTCCCATAGCTTCTCTTTTGGACAGTAGATGCAGAAGGAGTTAAGCACGGAGTGCCCTTGCTTCTCTCTGATGCTTTCAAGTACATTTCCAAAATGAATTTCTCCTTTCATGTAGTGATTTCCTTGTCCATATCTCCTGACCCCCTCCCCAACCCCCAAACTGTGTGTGTGTGTGAGGGAAACTTGTACATCTGTTTCCTATTAGGCAAATCTTTCTCATCATCTGCATGATTATGAATTGTGTCATTCTCTGTGATGACAAGAAATAGCTGAGATCTGGAGTCGTTAGGGTACCTTGTTTTTGTTTTTGTTTTGTTTTGTCAGTATGCTACCATATGAAAGTGCTAGAGTCTATGCACAGTGGGGCAGAATCACTGTTTTCTCTGATGGGAGTTAGCTTTGCCCATAATATAGAAAGAATAAGGAAGACAAACATCAGATTGAAACCAGGAATAGAAACTTTGTGGTCAGTGAATTCCTTTCTCTGTATTATCTTTTGCTCTTCCCATCCCTCCACATTTCTCCCCCTTGAAGATACTAAATATAAAAAGCACTTTCTCTAAGGGAAGATGGAAACTGACAGCCAGACCCCATTTTCCTCTCAGGCCTCTGCTCCTTTCACAGTAATAACCTCCAGGGTTGTTGGAGTAGAAAGAAGGGATTGCAGGCTTTGAGGGAATCAAACAGGCTTGTAGAATTGGTTACACCATCTATTGTGTAATCTCTTTTCTACACTGGGGCAATGGTCAAGTTTTTGTCCTTAAACTTTTCACTGTACTGGAACCACCTTGGCCTCAGAGCCTTGACCTTGGACATATGTTACCGTATCAGCATCAACTGAACTGCAGCGTTTAGATTTCTAGAAACTGTTGAGCTTCTGAAAGAAGCTGTTAGAAGTTTACATTTGAGGTGGGAAGCCAGCCATGGTGGTGCTACATACTGGACTCCAGCACTCAGGAGACTGAGGGAGGAGGATGGTGAGTTCAGGCCTGCCAGGACTACAGAGGGAGACCCTGGCCCACAGAAGGGGAGGGAGAAGAAGGACAGCCGGGTAAGAAGGGGTAGGGTAGGAGAAAGGGGAGTTGGAAAGGGAAGAGTTGTAGTGAAGGAGACAAACTCATATCCATGAATGGGGCGGGGGGGGGGGGGCTGCATCAGGCTGCAGTGTGCAAGCAGGTTCTGGGTGTCTTCCCTGCCCTTGGGTTCCTTTGTTGTCCCACAGTGTCACAGATCTCAAAACCTGTTATTCCACCTAAGCTGGTGTATGACTAAGGCAACATTGTGCAGCAGCTGATGGCTTGCCTGGTCGGGTCAGGTGGTACAAACAGCAAGTTGAGTTGAACAGTCGTTGCCTTAGCTGGGTGTGCTAGTGCAAGTTTTAATCCCAGAACATGGGAGGAAGAAGGTAGCAGGTTTATGTGGGTTTGAGGCCTACCTGGTCTACAAATCAAGTCCTGGATAGCTAGGGCTGTTACATAGAGTACATAGAGAAACCCAGTCTGGAGAAACAAAAATACCCCCACCCCCAAACAAACAAAACCAACCCAAAAAAGAGCCTTAGGGTTTTCTGGAGAGACTGACCCACTACATTTATCACACTGATAGATCATCCAGTTGGTACAAAGCATTGTCCTGATGAATGACTTCTTTCTAATCTTGCTGTGCAATCCACTTCCTTGCGGCAGGTCTTTATGTTCCCATTATGCAGATGAGAAGATGGAGGCTCCAAGAAGTTGAGTAACTGTCTCATAGACAGTCACTTGCCCATCCTAGGCTGGTTATCATTTACTCCACAAACATTTATTGGTTTCCTTCTACATGCAGCTACAGGCCATTTATTCTCCAGGGACAAGAGTTACCAGAATTCTCTGGGAAGGCATCTGTTCCCACACCACAGCAGTTATATATGCAAGGGGAAGAGAGCCGGCAGAGTACTTTCCTATGGGACGGGGGCAGAGTAGATGATGCTCTACATATGTGCCTTCTCTCTGGCTCTGCAGCACCTCCCCAGATCAGGACACATCTGTTTCATACCTAATGCTATTTGGGTTAACAGATGTTAGGAACTGGTCCAGTGTCATGTCACGCCTGAATGCCAGAGTCCTGAGGGCTGACCCTGTCCTTTCCCACCATTTGCCCTATAGATTGTCTTAAACCCCTGGCCTGAGGGTTCTGTAAGGGCATGGCCTTTGTCACTGGCATAGCTTCTAATTGAGACTAGACAAAATGTTACTTCTCTGTTCTTGAATTCTACCTAGCTTTTATTCAGACTTATTTCAATGAAAAGCTAAGAAGGAAGGAAAAAAGAAGGAAGGGAGGGAGGGAGGGAGGGAGGCAGGCAGGCAGGCAGGCAGGCAGGCAGGCAGGCAGGCAGGCAGGCAGGCTGGCTGGCTGGCTGCCTTGGACCCTTTGTTACAATGAATCTTCAGCTGTTCCCAACACTAGCTCAGGAATATGCATAATGTCCACATGATTGGGACATGTTTGTGGAGCCATTAAGGGTCTAGCCCAAGGCAGTGTAACCAGTGTCTGAGCATTTCAAGTTGGGTGTGAGCTGAAAGTCTCTGGTTCCTCAGCCTGGGCTCCGAGACACGACAGCCTGCGAGTCTAGCTCTTGCAATGAGCATGGGAGAAGCGTTACTTTCCTCTGTGAGTTGGACTGAGGCCCAGTGCATAGCTATGGATTTGAGGGCTAAGCCTCTGGCCTTTTTCCTTTTGCCAGACCTTTGTTCTCCTTTTCTAGAGTGCTTGCAGAATGTCAGTCCCTCTCTGAGGGGTCTTGGAGATTTAATAAGCTGTCTTAATGGGGGAAGGACTGAAGTGTTTTATATTTGGTCCATCCACTTTGTAATTAGCCTTGAAACTTCCTGGCAACGTTGGTAGGTGTCTCCACCAGGAGTGGCCTATTTCAGGGTCAGTGATACAAATAGTCAAAACCTACTTACTGGATCATAGACTTGCTTGTGGTTTAGGCCTAGGTAGGACACTGAGAAAAGGATGTCATGTGAGGCCAGAGCTGGAGGCTGGTTGGCTACTGCAAACGGCTTCATTATCTTGGAGAAACCACCGTGTCTTTATGTGTCTGTTTCCCCATTCGTTAAGTGCAGGTTTAGTGAAATATCTCCCCATATCCATTCCAGCTCTAGACACTGCAGCCGGCCGGGACTGGAAATGGGCAGGTTCATATTTCACAAGAAAGCATTGGTATTCAGGAGCCTGGAGCTGCCTAGAAGTAGATCTCCTTTTCCCTGGGATTACAAGTTGTCTCTGTCTAGATAAAAAGGAAACAGACAGACTTTCACCCTGAGGCCAGAAGGAGACACAGCCAGGATCTTGGGTCACAAAGGTCTTTCAGGGTGACTCTAACAAGCCTGCTGGCTTAGCTTTCTTTCAAACCCTGTTCCTTTGCTGCACATTGTTTTAATTGTTGCTAAGCAACATTCTCTCCTACCCCCCCCCCCCCTTCTTTTTGGCAAGGCATCCAAGGAATGAACCCATATCTTATTTAGTTTTAAATACCCACATGCAAAGGGGAGGGCCTAACTTAAATTTTGTTTGTTCTTCTGATTTTAATCCATGACAGGAATGCAGAGCTTACTCTTTGCCTGTCTTGTTAGGTAAGGGAAAAAAAAACCCATCAGTCTGTTGAAGGTACGCGTCAGAATCATGCCGTGGGGCATATTGAAGATATTGCCTATGTGTGAAGCTGCCTTGCAGGAGAGGCTCTTGCAACGTGTTCTTTATTCACAAAGTCAATTCAAATTTAATGAAAAGATTAGTAGGTTTTTATAATCTTCATTTCAGATTTGCTGGCTTATCTCAATCTTGCACCAACAGACTCCATTGAAAGGGAACAAAGCTGTAATTTAAATCAATTCCCTGGGCAACCTAGAATGCTTCCAGGGTGTTACACAATCAGTGGGGCTGGTTCCTGTAGCTTGATTATTGCAGGAGTCCCACACACTTCTTCCAGTAGCTCCCCGTGTGTTTCTGCCCACTTTCTTGACGATATGAGATGTGTGCCTGTGGCCTCTCGTATAATGAATGGACACAAGTACTCTCCTGCTCTGAGTCCATTTATTTTTGAATATTTGAGTCACCCTTGGCAAATAGAACTCAAGTGTCTGTTTCACATTCACTTACCCTAATAGTTAATTTACTTGTTAATGGGATTAATTTTCAGCTGTTTTATCCTGAAAATGTTCCCAGCAAAATAAATATGATTACCGTGTCCTCTAATTCAATCCCGCTGATGTGATGTGGCTTCTTCCATTCTAGAACAAATGGATTTTGAAATCCCAGCCAGAAGTAATTGGGTCAATTGTCATATCATTGTATGGTCCTTCTGACAGCAGAATGTAGTGCTTGATTAAGGACTTTTCTTTTGGCAAAGGGTTTTTATAGTCCTGTCTTAAGGGCATCAATGAAGATGAACATGCGGTGAATCACTTGAGCCTATGATAACTTTGTCTCTTCCTCGTTTGCCAAGTGAGAAAATCGGACTGGGATAACTAGGGTGCTGGAGACAGAGAATGATGCTGTGTCAGAATTGGGATTGGATTGTACCCAAAGCTTCCCTTTGTTCTTTGGGGTCATGGATTAAAGCAAAATAAAGTTTTGTCCCGTTTTCCTGTGTTAATAACCTGCCTTCTGTAAACACAAATAGGTGGTTGTGAATACTTTGTTCAGTCTTTACTTAAATTAGTTAAATCAATTTATTGAATCTTATAGTTTCCTTTATATACATCTGTTTATTTAGTCTTAGAACAATTCTAGAAGGAAGTTGCTCTTCTATGGATGGAGACGCTGATATACAAGAGGTACAGTGCTTGGTTTAAGGTCATACAGCTAGCAATGATAGAACCAGAATGGAAATCCAAGCAGTCTGGCCCCAACACAACTACTTTGCCCATTTTTGTGTCCTTCCCAAATATGTCAATCAGAGCTGCGTTCATAGACTAGAGATATATGCTAACTATAACCCTGACCTTCTAGTGTGGTGTTTATTACAGCTGCCTTCTACTTTTGTCTTTTCACCTAGACATGGGACATGTAGAAGTACCACAGATTGCCCTGCCTGTCTGGCCCCCACGCCTGTAGTGTTGATCCTTAGCAAAAGCCAGTTGTAGAAGAGTCAGTGTTTTTCCTGGTATGATATTTTGTGGTTCCCAGCCCAACTGTGTTTTCATTGATGACATTTCAAGTCAACTGGCCTCTGGTCTTCTCAGTATGCTGTCTCATGCTGTAATCTTTTTCCAAACTACACAAGTCTGGTACTCTATAAGAGGTTGTCTTCTCCCTGGAACTTTGGGCTGTGTTTGGTCTCATTTTTTGCTACATGTTGGATTTTGATTAGCCCCCAAAGGCTCATATTTGAAAGGCTTGGGCAACAAGGATGTGGTGGTGCCTTTAAGAGGTGTGGCCTAGTGAGAAGACTTTAGGTCTTTGGGGTGGGGAGGGGGAGTGGGGGGGGGTGGAAGGAGAGATGCTCTCTCCTTTGTTTCCTGCTGAGTTGACTGTCCCACCACAAGCTCTTACTCTTACTGGAAAGTACTGCTCTGCTGCAGGGACAACCAGTCATGAGCTCCAAAACTGAGCCAAACAGTTCTTTCTCTTTATAAATTGATTATCTCAAGCATTTCTTTTCATGAGAGGAAGTTGATCCATCCTCAGAAGGAATTTGTTTGTTTGGTTGGTTTTTCTTCTTTTTTTGAACCATTATGTTGACTCTTCATTGCCCCTTTGATGTTTACAGTTTCAAGATGTCTTGGCTGCCTTGTATCTGGTCTGATATGGTCATAGGTGCAACCCTGTGATTGTTCCTATTTGACAGCTGGGCACCTTCTCTGTTGAGAGGGTAAGGAAACCAGGCCGGACTTGGATTTGAACCCACATCTGGAAAACTGCAGAGTGTCTGTCTGTAGAGTGAATTTGTAGAGTTGTGTTTCTCAGGGACTATCTGGGGCCTCTTGCTTACCTATCAAATTGAGCAGGCATATTGCTCAGTGAAAATTAACACAGGGCCATCAAGAGGTTAGGTCTCAGATAAACTCTAGCAACACTTCTCATTCCTGGCCACACACCCCTCCCTTGTTGGGCGCTCCCACCGTTGTGCCTGTGGGTGGACCCTGTTTCATTCCTCCCCCCTGCCCCTAGAGGAGTCACAGTCGAGCTGAGGGTGCACTTGGGTACTTGGAGCTAGATGGTTACTTGCTAACTCCAGTTTGAATTGATATTTTGTGTCTCAAGGACAGTATATCTGAAGTGGGACCTGGGGCTTTGTGTTTTTAACAGATTCTTGAGCTCCTGCAGGATGCCTACAGAGACAGTGATAGGTGCCTTCCCCTAGTCGGGTCTGTGGGACTTGGTTAAGAGTGAGCAGAGTGCTTTAACTGTACAGAGCTTGGGCCTGAACAAGTCCTGATTTGTTATTCCTGCATCCAGTTGTTTCCTTTGATTCAAAAGGGACTGAACATCTGTTGAGGATGCAGAAAGAATGTCTGCTCTGGGACAGAGGTTAGGTAGTTGTCCTCTTTTGACAGGCTCTGTTTTTGCACCAAAGGACCCCAGCTGTTTTTCTGTTTGGCTTCCCGTGGAAACCCTATGGTTGGGACATGCGTCTGCAAACAGCTGGAGAGAGTGCAGATCGAGCGGTCATGCTGAGAGGCTCTTGGGAAACCAAATGGGTTCAGTCTAGTGGTGGAGAGGGTTGCAGAGGAATGGAGAGGTGGGATTACTGAGGATGTGAACCGATAAGCGAATGGCAGAGCCAAAGCCTTCCAAGTTAAGGTCCTGCTGAGGGTGTTTGTAGTGAGTGAGAACGTTGCTGTGGACACCAGTAGAGCAGAGTCTGTCGGAGTCCCAGCGATGGGCTCAGCTGTGGATTCAAGCCTTTGCCTTGACTCTTTACCAGCCAGGTGGCTATGGACAAGCCTGGTAAGCTTTCCAAGCCTTGGCTTCCCTACCTGGTGTTGGTAATAATTAATAGTACAGACATAGTGGTACTGTTTCAGGACGAGCTAGTTAGTGTGTGTGAGATCCTGTCCACGTGGGCAGCACGGGTTAAGTGTCACATACCTAGAAATGACCGAATATGTGGTTAGCAGCTTTCAGGGGATCTCTCAGAATGACCCAACATAGCTCTTGCTGTCTTCTAAAACACTGATCTGTTTTAAAGGCTCTATTCATGAACCCATAGACCAAATTTTTTTTTTTTTTTTTGAGACAGGATTTTCTGTGTAGCCTTCGCTGCCCTCGCTCTGTAGACCAGGCTGGGCTTGAATTCACAGAGATCCTCCTGCCTCTGCCTCCCCTGTGCTGAAATCAAAGGTGTACCACCATTATTACCTGGCTATGCAGACCAGCTCTAATCTTTCTGAATTTTATTGATTTTTATTGAAAATGGCAGTCGATAGGAAGGACATTTTAGACGGACACTGGCCTTTAGGAAAGAAGTCAACTGGCATTTCCTTCCACAAGTCTTGATCAGCCTCAGTACATGATACGTCATTCACTTGTGGCAGTAATCCTGTCTTCTTTGTGGACTTACAAACTTAGCAGAGAGAGAAGAGGAAGCAGAATTTCTCTTGTCTGAGCAGCAGGCCAATCTGCTCTTTCTCCAGAGCCACCAGGGGCTGCAAATTTAGAGAGGTGTAGGCCATTTGGCTTGCTCTATCTGGCTCCAAGGGCAATCACACTTCTAAAAGGGTTGTTGACTGATTACTTCTTCTGCAGTATTGACCATAAGTTGACAACTCTCTCTCAGAGCTGTGTGTGGCTCATACACGTGGCCAAACTTACGCTCCTCTCAATAGCGTTGGTTTGGAGATATTTTAGGAAGAGCATCCACCGGTGAGGAAAACAAGCCCCAGCTCTTCGGAGAGCCATTCTTTTCTCCCTTTCTCCTTGTGAGACCAATAGCTGGTCATCAATATGAAGAAAACTAATCTGAGTAGTTGTGCAAATTACGACAATAAACTCAGCAATTATTCCTTTTACTAATGTGTAATTTTTTTCCTGGACTTGTATTTTTCCAGGTACATTTCTGTTCTACTTTGGGTGCCTCTGAAATGTCTGGATGTTTTATGCTGCTAAAATTATATGGGTCTAAAAATGTTACTAGTGATGACACTTACATAGAAGCTCACTTGGGCTCATGCTAGCAAATTGCTGCAACTGGGCCCTCTACCCACCCCTCTGCCATCCCACTAATGTGGTATTTGAGGCAAAGGGAAGAAAGAGAATTATCGAGTTCAGGTGCAGCCAGCAAGCCTGTCATGAGAATTTTGTTTTAGTCTTGTCGGCAGAAAAGTAGTGGGGTGTTGTTGCCATAGTTTCAGTGAAAAATTTGACCTTCGCTATAATAACATACAGTTAGAGAGAACCAGCTAACTGGTTTTCTAAAATTAGTATTCTCTAGTACATAAGGCAGTCAGAACAGAGTTTTTAATTAAATATTATCCAAGGCCATAAAAGCCCGAGGGAATGCAGTCCTCTGACCTGGGCAGGGGAGGACGGAAACCCGTAATCCCTCTTGATTGGTCTTTTGGAAGCTAGGAGAACTGGAGTGGGGTATTGGGTTGTTTGTTTTTGTCTTGTTTTTTGAATATCCTCATTGGTTTTATTCTTGAGAGCTGTCAGAAGCGAGTTTATACAGCTTGTTGAGAGAGCCCAACAACACCCTACAACTCACAGAGCAACCCGGCAGGGTCTGGCAGTGCTGCCGGGCTGGACTGGGGTGCTGGCAAGGTCACTCCTTCAGGTCAGGGAGTGTTTGCAGTGAAGGTTGAGACTTCCTGAGTGAAATCTTGGTGTTTTGAGCAGTTCCAACTTGTTTCTAAACTCATACTCCTTTGAATGCTTAATGTGTCATTAAATGGAGTCAGCATCTCTGTGTTCTAAGTAGAGCTGTGTTCTGCCTCCTCCAGCTCTGTAGTCCTTCCCTCACTGAGCTGTGATCCAGTCCCAAACCGTGATCTGTACACAGATTAGATAATATTTGGTATCTCTCACCAATTCCAGTTAAGAGCTACACGAGTTTGTTTGTTTATTTATTTATTTATTTATTGAACTTGACTGGAAATATTGAAAATACCATTATTCCATGTTTTGTAGTTCAGAATGAGGTTTCTCTAATCCGTTGCTGCCTTTCTCGCCCTTTCTCCTTGGCATGGTCATCCCAGTGTAAGCCTAGCAATGGTGGAAGTCGGACCTTGAGTTCACAGGCCTCCCTATTCCTGAGATTACGGCCTAGGCCAGCAGGTCCAGACCAGGCGCAGTTGAGTGCTGGAGTTATCCCCAGGGTTTGATGAATTTCTCTTGTGACCGACCGTTCCACACCAGTTGCCTTTAGTAAGTTTTCTCCCCTATACTTTTTATGGTTTAGCTTTGTAATTTTACCTTCGGATGGTTATTAGTAGAATCTGAAGGATGGAGTGTACATGTGGGAAGATGGATCACCTGTTTGCCTCTCCTCTCTCTTGCGATTTGCTTGTTTCTGTACTGGTGTCTCAGCTGTGGTAATGGGACGTTCATCCCTAGGAAGACTTGCAGAAAAGCAGCCCCATAGGTGAGTGGATTGTAAAAGCGCCTGCCTGCTCCTGAGGCTGTCTACCTGAATTGTTCTGAATTGCCTCTGCCCTGCAGGAATTAGAGTCTTAGGGCAAGAGACAAGCCGGAAGTGCTCAGTGGATTGTTCTTGGGAGTGCTGGAGCTCAACCATGCTTTTATTCCATTAGGTCAGTGTGTCCAAATAATTTGAATCCATCTCAGTAATAATAGCTTAAAAATGCAATTAGAGCGCTCACTGGAAAAGCTAGGCATGCATTCTAAAGCACTTCCTGGTTTCCATTATGCACACGTCCTCAGGCCCTTCTGTTAATATGGATAACAGAGTTGCTATTCCGTAAACCATCCAAGAGGTAGCTTGTAACAGGCTGGCTGGTGGAATGTTCAACTAGAAAGCACTCTTGATTTGAGGGTGATAGGCCTGACCCAGAGACTTTATTGGCTCAGATAATCTCCACTGAGTGACATGAGGTACTGGAAGTTAATGATCTCCCCATACACCCTTACTTTCTGTGGCCTTACTCTCTTCGGTGTCCTTGTCCAACTTTTCCTTTGTTCCTTTGTCCTGTGTGCTTGTGGTTTTGGGGAATGGAATCTTGCAGGTAAGTCCAAAGACGCCTGCCTCAGCTGTTCAGTTTGACCCCATGTGAAGACTTACTACTGGCTGAGAGTCTCTCTGTCTTTAAAGGGCTGTCTCATTTTAAGTCAATATCGTACGTTTATTCTGCTTTTTGAAAATGTACTGTCATCTTAAGCGTTATTTCTTTAATTCCTGAAGGAACTTGTTTGTTCCCCAACTTCCCTCAATGACATCCTGCTACCAAATCCCCAGAGCCTGTGATTATGTCTCTCCTGTGGTAAAAGAAACGTCACAGATATGATAAGGACCCTGAGATGGGAAGTTCTCTCCTATTTCCAGTTGTTCTCCGGAAATCACAAGGGGCGCTGAAGGTGTAGAGTTGGTGAGGATCAGAAGTCTGAAGTTTGTGGCCCTCAAGCAACAGAGTGAGTGGTACACAGAAAGCCTGAGGAAACTTTCTCCTGAAGCTTCATAAGGAACTCCCCTGCCTACTTTCAAATTTAATGTGTGTGTGTGTGTGTGTGTGTGTGTGTATGTGTGTGTGTGTGTGTGTATGTGTGTGTGTGTGTGTGATGTGCACCAGTGCATGCATGCACTTGGGAAAAGCAGAGGTCAGATGTTAAGTATTCCTTGGTAGCTTCCTACCTTATGGTGTGAGATGGGGGTCTCTCAGTGAGCCCCTGGGATACTCCTGCTTCTCCGGCTCTGTTCTAGGATTACAGCTGCAGCATGCAGCTTGAGAGACTAAGTAGTCTTTCAGCCTCTTAATGTTCTCTCAAGTTGAATAATTAATTTGTAAATTAATTTACTCTTCAAATTAAGTTGTTAAGCATCATAAACTATCAAGTGCCCTCTAAATATCGCTTTACTTGTATCCTACACATTTTGACGTACAGGATTTTCTGTTCTTAATTTTAATTATTTTCATGTCTGCATTATAATTTGTTTTCCATGGCTATTTAGAAGTCTTTGTGTTTGTGGCTTCATTTGGGGGTAGCTGTGTGTGTGTACACATGTGTGTGAGTATAGAGGCTAACCCTGGGTATTGCTCCTCAGAAGCCATTCGCCTTGCTTGTTGAGACAGAATCTCTCACTGGGACCTGGGGCTCCCCCATTCGGCTAGGCGGGCTGCCTAGACAGCCTCAAGATCTGCCCCTCTGCATGTTTCCACTGTTGGGATTGCAAGGATGGCTGCCACCATGGCTGTCTTTATGTGGGTGTCAGGGATTGAACTCAGGTCCTCATGCTCTTGGCTATGCTATCTGAAGCAGCTTTATATTTCCAATTATATAAAAAGTTTCTGTTTGTTTATTTATTTCTATAATTTTAGGCTGACTGAGTTCCACTAGCTTTTTCTGTCTGTTGGATCAAACATTGTTGAAAGTTGTTTAAGATTTTGTACTATTAATTTTGGGGGAATATGGAACTGCTCAACATCCTAATTGCAGTAGTGATGGCATGGATTTATGTGTGTGCTCAGGTTCACAAAACTATGGACCAAGCAAGACAGTGAATGGCCAACACATAACATTTGTAAAAAGTTAAATTTCAACAGTGGATTATGTCAGTTTGCCCTACAGTTTGTTTTTTTTTTTTTTTTTTTGTTTTTTTTTTTTTAATGTATAGGGAGGTTATACTAATGCCTGATAAGACTGAAACTGTTTGTCATTGGGAAGGGCGTTTTTTGTTGTTGTTGTTGTTGTTGTTAATGCTTTATATACTAAAGCTTATTTTGGCTTATGCTAAATAAAACATTGGCATCAACCCTTTTTGTATTTTTGTGGGTAAAACTTAAATGGTCTGCCAGATTTTAGAAATATGTCTCATAAGCTATATCTGAGCAAATATTTAGACGCCATCCCATCTTTGCCTGCTCAGTAAAATCTTTAGTTCATTTCCATTTGTTGAGGACATCAGCATATTTAGAGTTAACTTTTTGTATGTGTTCCTTTTGTTTGTTTTCTTGCTCTCTTTCTTTGAAGATTTTTTTTTAATTGCTATTTCACCTATTCCATGCGTTTAAGCTGTGTTGGATGGGGTTTAGACTCTGTGTGTTTGCCTTAGAGATTGCCCAAATGTTTTACTGTGCACGTCTCATTAAGCCTGAAGTTGGTGGCCAGTCACTCTTTCCTACAATGTCAGGACAGTGAGGACGCTTATGCTACTGTCCCCCACTCAGAATATGCTTTTATTGTTCCTAATGATAGGGCTTCTTGTTGTTGTTGTTTGCTTGGCCTTGCAGAGTAAGTATAATTTTGTTTTATATTGCCATTTTAAAAAGTTGGCCTGACTTTTGTTTTTACTAAAGCTGTGTCTCAGATAATTCTTTTCTGCTTCAAGAAGATCCCACAGCTCTGGGGAATCCTGAAAGTACAGTCATTTCTTTGTGTCTTTCTCTTTTATCCTTAAGTGGCAGTTTGCTTGGTAGAGATTTGTAGATTAAGAATGCCAAACACCCCCCCCCCCCTCGCCTCTCCCAGATTTGGCCTAGAACCTCCCTTGTCTTTTCTCTTTGCTGACCTTCAGAGCTTCTCTCTTCCTGTGATTTTTGCAGTCTTCCTCCTGCGACTCCAAGGGCTCACTTCCCTCCATTTGTTATGTACACTGCTGGGGAGATCTCCAGATCCCAGGTTGGTTTTTGTAAACAATCCTGGAGAACTAAGAACCATGCAAATGCTCTCTAGTTTTAGGATATCTTTTTTTTTTAAATTTCTCATTTTTGCTATCTAGTTTGAACTTTCCTATTTCACATAATCTATTCTTGTTTACTAAGTCTATCCTATGATCATTAGAGAAATTAATTTTGTATATATTTTTATTTCAAAAAAATTACATTTTTGTCTTCTCCAGATGTTGATCATTCTTGTTCCTCCATGCTTTAAGCCTTCACTTTATTTTCTGTTCCATAAAGATTTCCTAAAGTAGTTTATTTGTCACAGTTGTACTAGTTAATATAGGGTATTTATGTTGCAATTTTAAAGCACTGTGTTGTGCTTTTGATCACTTGCTTGTGCATTTTTTGCATTTCATCTATGAGCCCTGGCTTGAACTTATACTCCTTCAGAAGGAATGATTTTCTTCGCCTGTTGCCTGAAGTGCTGCCACCAAAAGATTTGTTGAAATCAAGTTTTTAGGTTTTTAATGTTTTTTTTTATTTTGTTTATTTTCTATCTAAAAAATCTACAGATTTCCAATGGGGCATGAATTCTTGTGACAAACCAATATGAGGGCGCACTCTGGTTCTAAATTATTATAACTGTTGTCCCCCCCCCTCCCCTTCGTGGGCACACTGAATGTAAAAAGTAAGTTACTATTATATACGACAGACTTGTTTGGTATTTATCATATAAACTGAGTCTATATACTCAAGGGTTGCTCCTCAGAATTTGACCTTGAGTGGGACTGAAGACAGCCAGAGATACCTAGGGTTTCTAGAATCCCTTAGAAGTAATGCTTGCCTAAGGGTAGACTTGAGCCCCTAACAGCTTCTCTGGATGCTTTTAAAGTGTGTTTTACTATTTCCTCAAGCTTTTTGTTTGAGTTGAGAGGCCCATTCAGGGTTCCCCATCTGTTACACTCCAAGGAAAGGAAATGCAAACCTGTCAAGTCTTTTGTTCACAACAAGTTCGTTATCTGTATGAAGGAAGGCAGAGTTACCAGGATCGCCTCCAATGAAGCACTGTAAAGATAGAATCTTTAGAAAGAGTCTGGTCTCTTGTTTTTGAATATTCAAATTATAGGAAAGGGACTCAAGTTAGTCTTGGGTTAGATTTACTCCACTAAATCAGTCTCACTTCAGGCTCAAGGATTATGGTGTTTTGTGGTAATATGGAAGCTCACATGGAAACTCTGCACTAATACCAGGTCAAACTAAACTAAACAAGCAGATAAAAGAGTGACAAGCTTACAAAAGGTGCTATGCAGATAAGATATCCACTGCCGTGGATTAGGGCTCTAGAAGGTTTCTTTTATCTGCTAGGGGTGCTTTTCATTACAAAGAGGTCTATCCATCTAACCATAGCAGCATAGGGGCTGTTAACTGTTAGGCAGAAAGCTACAGTGATACCCTCAGTATTCGTTTTAACTTCTCTATTGGCCAGGTCTGAGTTCTTTTCATAGCCTTGTCACTTCGTGGCTTACAGAATGGCTGTGGCAGGTCCAGGTTGTGTTTATTTTCCTGGCAAGGAGTGAGAGGGGAGAGCTGCAGCCTGAGTTCTGGTCTCACTCCTCTCTCTTCCGAGGCCCGTCGTCCGTCCATCCGTCCATCCGTCTGTCCGTCCGTCCCGCCCTCCCTCCCAGCCAGCTACTTCCACAGGTCAAAGCTGTGTTTCCTTCTCTCTCTCTTTCAAAGAGTGTGGGGGAAGTGAGGTGCTCTTTCTCTCACAGGGTTAAGAAGCCACGAATCAGAAAGGTATTGGAAGTTTTTAGCATAGACAACAGGGTACATCTTGTTACATTATTGATTGCACACGGAGGAGCCCACCCGAGTTTACAGGTTTTAGTGTTTTTCTTTTTTCCTGTTGAAGAACAGTGGCTTTTAGCAGCAGCATCTGTTAGGAACAAGCAGTTCTCTATCTAGTTGAAGCTGTCTGTGAAAAGGGATCATAAATGAATACAGGCAACTGTATGTTTCCCCAGTGGTTTTGTCTTGTCACTTTTCTATTGCTGTGACAAAACAGGATAGCAAAGCTTTGAAAGAATGCGATAGATGTGGGACTCATGGCTCAAGAGCATTGGAGCAATTCGCAGCACATTTGAATGTGCGGTCCCCACTCAGCAATGACCAAGGTGATCATGAGGTTAATCTCCCCCTCTCTTTTTGTGTTCTTCCTGAGTTGGAAGAAGGAACTCTCCAACGGGCTCAGAAGGGCTCAGGTAGCTAGCAGGAGTATCGTGTCTAGGAGCTGTTAGAAGATGCAGTTGCTGATACATTAGAGCATGCGTGTACTGGAACCTTCCACTTAGCTCTCTGTCTTCCAGTTTTCCTCATCTCAGCTTGGTGGAATTTCCCCCTACTAGGTGTGGGGTGATGGTGAACAACATTTTGTGACACTTGAGTCAGCTAAAAATTATAACAAAAACTTGAGTATTTGACCCATGTTCCGCTGCCCTGCCCGGCAGTGGCGTGCGTGCACTCTGCCCTCAGCACCAGAAGCCTTCGGGCCTTATTGTGTTCTGCTGTTGTTGCCTTGTTTCAAACATCACACACTATCTAAAAAGATTGTGAGGTTTTTCTAAAGAATGGAAAATTAATTGAATGGTGCATGTATAGGATGGTGTTTAAAAGTCAATAAAATAAACCAGTCCCGGAGAGGACTAGGCCTCTTTGTTGTCTTAGACTTGCTGTGTGCTATATTCTGATCTAAGTCTTGCATGACCACCCCGAGGAAGTGCTATGTGAGGAAGTATGAGCATGGCAGATAGGACAAGGAAACCAGAGAGCTGACTATCGGTGTTCTGGAAACAGCTTTGCCTCAGGAGCTGGACAACTTGAGTCCATACTTTGCTTTGCCTGTGACTACCAACTTGACCTCCTGGAATGCCATTGCCCTATCTGGACCCTTGGTTCTTCATCCATGATGTGATAGTCTATTAGGCTTGATAGTAAAGCACAGCCCAGCTTCCTGCAAGTCTATGCCATGCAGGCCTGAGCCAGGAATAATTTACATTGTGATAGTATTTGCAGTCATTCTTATCTCTTGGTAAAATTTAATCTCTGGATTATGAAAGAGTAGGCCTGACATTTTGTTCTTGTTTCTTATCTTTGAGAATCATACAATCAGATGGATAGTGGTGGCACACACCTTTAAACTGAGCTCTCAGAAGGCAGAGGTAGAGAGGCAGGCAGGTCTCTGAGTTCAAGGCCAGCCTGCTCTACTGTGAGTTCCAGAACAGCCAAGGCTATACAGAGAAACCCTGTCTCAGAAAAAAAAAAATCACACAATCTTTAAATTAGAGTAGCCCATTTCTCTTCATATTTATGTATATGAGTCACCAACATATGCATGCATTTATTAAAGTCACGTACTTAGCCAAGAAGTTAAAACATTTTTCTATACTTACCCACAATGGGAAGCTCTAACATAAGCAACGAAAAGACTGGTTAATGCTCTCAGAAACCCTCTTTCAGTTTTTCTCTAAATAGCATGGATTTGGCTTTCTTGCTTGTATGTCAATTCATGGCTTCAAATGACTTTTGCATGTAGGGAGGCGAAACGACACAGTAATGATATCATGGTAAGACTCAGTCAAATTCTAGTCACCACTTACTGTAAGCGAGGGCTGTTGAAGAGTAGTCACCCTGTAAAATACCATTCCCAGCAGAGATGGTCTTTTATGTATCTTATAGGTACACAGTAATTGTTCATTCCCGTATAATTACACTAGCAATATAATTCATTTACCTGCCACGGGCATTAGCTTTGATCTCCCCAGAGTTGGGGCAGTATTTTGATAGATAGGGCCGAAGAAAAGGTACAAGACCATTTATTTAAAAATATTAAGTTCATGTTTTTAATGAACTCATTAAAATTCTGCATGTGCACAGGAGTGGGCATGTGCACCTGTGTACATGTGGCAGCCAGAGAGGCTTTTCATTGGTTCTGCAAGATGGAGTTAGAAACACTCGCAGGAAGCGTGTACGCAGATCTGAACTCTGGTCCTCACGATTGTGTAGCAAGCATTCTTAACTGCTGAACCAGCTCCTCCTGCCTAATTAGAAAATTAAAATTTATGTATGTGTCTGTATGAGTGTTTGTGTTTGTGTGACTAGCACATTTCTTGACTTGCTATTCTTCTCAGTGCCAGGCGTTGAATCCATGACTTTTTAGATGCTAGGCAAGCACCCGACCATGGAGCCACTTCCTTAGCCCAGCTATTTCAGGGCAAGGGGACAAATTATATTGTTTTGTTTCATTCTGCTATTTTAGATTGTTTTTCAATACTCCACCTATGAAGTAAAGCTACAAGTCTTTTTTTTTTTTTGGTTTTTTGATACAGGGTTTCTCTGTGTAGCCCTGGCTGTCCTGAAACTCACTCTTTAGACCAGGCTGGCCTCGAACTCAGAAATCTACCTGCCTCTGTCTACGGAGTGCTGGGATTAAAGGCGTGCACCACCATCGCCCTGCTCAAAGCTACAAGTCTTTGACCTTCTGCCAAACGCACTCAGTTACTTCTCATTTGAATTCAAACATCAGACTCTATCTTGACTCCCAGCGTAGGTCAGAACCTTGAAGAGTGATTGAATAAGGATAGGCAAAAAGGCTTTTAGAAGTCATCATTAAAAACTGTTTGCGGATGGAGTCTCTCCTTGGCTCAGCCCAGGTTTGTTTTCAGTAGTGGGTAAAGTTAATAAGACTTTAATCTGACTGTAAGTGGAAAGACACTGCCAAGATTAAATTGAAGTTGAATTAAAACCAGGGCAATTGAATTTGTCTAATTAATTGAGAATTACGTCTCAGTCTGTGTTCGTCTTCAGTTTTTTCACCTCTGTGCCAGGCAAACACCCAGTTTGGATTAGTTACACATTTGGATGAACTTTCCCAGAGGTATCTGTAGCAACGTCATCCAAGAACTGCACGAGTATCTAGTTGTACGCGTGTGTGGGAAATAAGGATGTTCTTATCGTTTTAGTAAATAGTCAGCCCCGCATCTCTCATCCTTTGATGGTGTTTAACTTAGTCCACCAGGCTTAGCAGATGTTTAATTTCCGTCACGAAGAAAATAAGGTTCAGTACCTTTCCCTGCAGTTATTTACCTCTTCATGAAATGTACAGGCAGCGATGAATGCATTCTTTGTCCTGTTGACTGGGCCAGTGCCAGTGACTATATTCCATGTCCTCTCAAGGGGACGTGAAAGGCATTTCATGGAGGGGGAATCTTACTTAGGTTATGAATCTCATTTTAGGGCTATGGCTAAGTGGACTTTCAGATTTGGTTAGAGTTTAGAGCCCCATATTATCTCTCTAAAACCAGAGAAACAGTTCCCAGCTGTGAAATTTGCACTTGACAGTGGTGGGTAGCTGGTCCAGTTCTCACCACCCCTTGGGACATTTGGGTTGTTTATTTCCCCTCTCAGCCAAAAAGGACTGCTCAATTCAGAAGCTCCTGTCTGCTCTCCTGTTGTTATTCAGACATCACTTGCAGAAACACGGGCTGGCTTTTCCTAGAGTGCAGATAGCGTTGCTGAGGAGTCCGGGCTGGAAAGTCAGCATATAAAACCTTAGTGTGCCTGAGTTGTTTGTTGTTGTTTCTTTGAGACTAGGTCTCACTATGTAGCCCTGGTAGGGCTCAAACTCTGTATGAACACCAAACTAGCCTCAGACTCAGAGACCTACCTGCCTCTGCCTCTTGACTGCTGGGATTAAATATGTATGCCACTGTGTCTGATTTAAACATTTACTTATCTATCTATCTATCTATCTATCTATCTATCCTTATAGAAACGGTTGGCTGTTAGAAGAAGTATAGTGTGTAAATATTTCATATGTTTATTCCAAATATCAGTTTGCTTAACTAGTTTAAATAAATATCATGAGGGCTGCTAAGATAGCTGCCTTGGGTAAAGGTACTTCCTGCCAACCTGGGCTCTGTCGCCATTTCTCACATGGTGGAAGAAGAAGATGGACTATTCAAAGTCGTCTGTTGACCTGTGTGTGTGTGTCTCTGTGTGTGTGTACACAAATAAATGTAAAAATAATGGAGTTTGCTTTTTGTGTGTGTTAACATGCTTATATGTAGGTTTGGGGATGTGTGTGTGTGTGTGTGTGTGTGTGTGTGTGTGTGTGTTTCTCAGTTGCTCTCCACCTTTGGTTTTTAGGACAGGTCTCTCACTGAACCTGGAGCTCATGGATTTGACTGGACTAACTAGATGGCGAGCTTCAGGCATCCACCTGCCCCTGAGCCCTCAGAGCTGAGCTAACAGATGCATGCTGCCACACTGGCTTCTGACATGAGTGCTTGAGATCTGAACTCACAGGTCCTCCTGTCCTGCAGGTACTCTACAGATAGATCCATCTCTCTAGCTCCCAAAGCAATGGCTCTCCACCTTCCTGATGCTGTGACCCTTTAATATACTTACTTCCTCATGTGGTACTGATCCCCAGTCCCAACCATAAAATTATTTTAGTTGCTGTTTCGTAACTAGTTTTGCTACTGTTATGAATCCTAATTAAATATCTGTGTTTTTTGATGGTCTTAAGTGACCCCTGTGAAAGGTTGTCGCTCCACCCCATCCACACTCACAGAATGACAACCATAGGATGAGACCCACTGTCCTAGATTAAATATACTGGCTTAATGCATTGACAGGAAAAGTTTATGACATTTAGTTGTGTATGAGGAGATTGAAATCAAAGTCACAAGTGACCTTCAAAGTCACTATGGCTATTTAAATAAAGGGGGTATGTATTTTTCTTTCTTCTAGCTAAAAACCAAATCAACTATTTTTCTTTAGTATGACATAATAAAGAAATAATAAAAAACAATTAAAAGACCCCCTTGAGTTGTTAAGCCCCTACCAGTTCCATCCTGAATGAAGCCCAGAAGCTTTGTTCCTTGTGAGCATCAGTGTGCCTTTTGCCTCCTTCCCTCTTTTTTTTTTTTTTTTTTTTTTTTTTTTTTTTTCCATTTTTTATTAGGTATTTCGCTCATTTACATCTGCAATGCTATACCAAAAGTCCCCCATAGCCACCCACCCCCTCTCCCCTACCCACCCACTCCCCTTTTATGGCCCTGGCGTTCCCCTGTACTGGGGCATATAAAGTTTGCGTGTCCAATGGGCCTCTCTTTCCAGTGATGGCCGACTAGGCCATCTTTTGATGCATATGCAGCTAGAGTCAAGAGCTCCGGGATACTGGTTAGTTCATAATGTTGTTCCACCTATAGGGTTGCAGATCCCTTTAGCTTCTTTGGTACTTTCTCTAGCTCCTTCATTGGGGGCCATGTGATCCATCCAATAGCCGACTGTGAGCATCCACTTCTATGTTTGCTAGGCCCAGGCATACTCTGACAAGAGACAGCTATATCAGGGTCCTTTCAGCATAATCTTGCTAGTGTATGCAATGGTGTCAGCATTTGGAAGCTGATTATGGGATGGATCCCCGGATATGGTAGTGTCTACATGGTCCATCCTTTTATCTCAACTCCAAACTTTGTCTCTGTAACTCCTTCCAAGGGTGTTTTGCTCCCACTTCTAAGGAGGGGCATAGTGTTCACACTTCAGTCTTCATTTTTCTTGAGTTTCATGTGTTTAGGAAATTGTATCTTATATCTTGGGTATCTTAGGTTTTGGGCTAATATCCACTTATCGGTGAGTACATATTGTGTGAGTTCCTTTGTGAATGTGTTACCTCACTCAGGATGATGCCCTCCAGGTCCATCCATTTGGCCAGGAATTTCATAAATTCATTCTTTTTAATAGCTGAGTAGTACTCCATTGTGTAGATGTACCACATCTTCTGTATCCATTCCTCTGTTGAGGGGCATCTGGGTTCCTTCCAGCTTCTGGCTATTATAAATAAGGCTGCTATGAACATAGTGGAGCATGTGTCCTTCTTACCAGTTGGGGCATCTTCTGGATATATGCCCAGGAGAGGTATTGCTGGATCCTCCGGTAGTACTATATCCAGTTTTCTGAGGAACCGCCAGACTGATCTCCAGAGTGGTTGTACAAGCCTGCAATCCCACCAACAATGGAGGAGTGTTCCTCTTTCTCCACATCCACGCCAGCATCTGCTGTCACCTGAATTTTTGATCTTAGCCATTCTGACTGGTGTGAGGTGGAATCTCAGGGTTGTTTTGATTTGCATTTCCCTGATGATTAAGGATGTTGAGCATTTTTTCAGGTGCTTCTCTGCCATTCGGTATTCCTCAGGTGAGAATTCTTTGTTCAGTTCTGAGCCCCATTTTTTAATGGGGTTATTTGATTTTCTGAAGTCCACCTTCTTGAGTTCTTTATATATGTTGGATATTAGTCCCCTATCTGATTTAGGATAGGTAAAGATCCTTTCCCAATCTGTTGGTGGTCTTTTTGTCCTATTGACGGTGTCTTTTGCCTTGCAGAAACTTTGGAGTTTCATTAGGTCCCATTTGTCAATTCTCGATCTTACAGAGCAAGCCATTGCTGTTCTGTTCAGGAATCTTTCCCCTGTACCCATATCTTCAAGGCTTTTCCCCACTTTCTCCTCTATAAGTTTCAGTGTCTCTGGTTTTATGTGAAGTTCCTTGATCCACTTAGATTTGACCTTAGTGCAAGGAGATAAGTATGGATCGATTCGCATTCTTCTACATGATAACAACCAGTTGTGCCAGCACCAATTGTTGAAAATGCTGTCTTTCTTCCACTGGATGGTTTTAGCTCCCTTGTCGAAGATCAAGTGACCATAGGTGTGTGGGTTCATTTCTGGGTCTTCAATTCTATTCCATTGGTCTACTTGTCTGTCTCTATACCAGTACCATGCAGTTTTTATCACAATTGCCCTGTAGTAAAGCTTTAGGTCAGGCATGGTGATTCCACCAGAGGTTCTTTTATCCTTGAGAAGAGTTTTTGCTATCCTAGGTTTTTTGTTATTCCAGATGAATTTGCAAATTGCTCCTTCTAATTCGTTGAAGAATTGAGTTGGAATTTTGATGGGGATTGCATTGAATCTGTAAATTGCTTTTGGCAAGATAGCCATTTTTACAATGTTGATCCTGCCAATCCATGAGCATGGGAGATCTTTCCATCTTCTGAGATCTTCTTTAATTTCTTTCTTCAGAGACTTGAAGTTTTTATCATACAGATCTTTTACTTCCTTAGTTAGAGTCACGCCGAGATATTTTATATTATTTGTGACTATTGAGAACGGTGTTGTTTCCCTAATTTCTTTCTCAGCCTGTTTATTCTTTGTGTAGAGAAAGGCCATTGACTTGTTTGAGTTAATTTTATATCCAGCTACTTCACCAAAGCTGTTTATCAGGTTTAGGAGTTCTCTGGTGGAATTTTTAGGGTCACTTATATATACTATCATATCATCTGCAAAAAGTGATATTTTGACTTCCTCTTTTCCAATTTGTATCCCCTTGATCTCCTTTTGTTGTCGAATTGCTCTGGCTAATACTTCAAGTACTATGTTGAAAAGGTAGGGAGAAAGTGGGCAGCCTTGTCTAGTCCCTGATTTTAGTGGGATTGCTTCCAGCTTCTCTCCATTTACTTTGATGTTGGCTACTGGTTTGCTGTAGATTGCTTTTATTATGTTTAGGTATGGGCCTTGAATTCCTGATCTTTCCAAAACTTTTATCATGAATGGGTGTTGGATCTTGTCAAATGCTTTTTCTGCATCTAACGAGATGATCATGTGGTTTTTGTCTTTGAGTTTGTTTATATAATGGATTACATTGATGGATTTTCGTATATTAAACCATCCCTGCATCCCTGGAATAAAACCTACTTGGTCAGGATGGATGATTTCTTTAATGTGTTCTTGGATTCGGTTAGCGAGAATTTTATTAAGGATTTTTGCATCGATATTCATAAGAGAAATTGGTCTGAAGTTCTCTATCTTTGTTGGATCTTTCTGTGGTTTAGGTATCAGAGTAATAGTGGCTTCATAAAATGAGTTGGGTAGAGTACCTTCTACTTCTATCTTGTGAAATAGTTTGTGCAGAACTGGAATTAGATCTTCTTTGAAGGTCTGATAGAACTCTGCACTAAACCCATCTGGTCCTGGGCTTTTTTTGGTTGGGAGACTATTAATAACTGCTTCTATTTCTTTAGGGGATATGGGACTGTTTAGAAGGTCAACTTGATCCTGATTCAACTTTGGTACCTGGTATCTGTCCAGAAATTTGTCCATTTCGTCCAGGTTTTCCAGTTTTGTTGAGTATAAGCTTTTGTAGAAGGATCTGATGGTGTTTTGGATTTCTTCAGGATCTGTTGTTATGTCTCCCTTTTCATTTCTGATTTTGTTGATTAGGATTTTGTCCCTTTGCCCTCTAGTGAGTCTAGCTAAGGGTTTATCTATCTTGTTGATTTTCTCAAAGAACCAACTCCTCGTTTGGTTAATTCTTTGAATAGTTCTTCTTGTTTCCACTTGGTTAATTTCACCCCTGAGTTTGATTATTTCCTGCCGTCTACTCCTCTTGGGTGAATTTGCTTCCTTTTTTTCTAGAGCTTTTAGATGTGTTGTCAAGCTGCTAGTATGTGCTCTCTCCCGTTTCTTCTTGGAGGTACTCAGAGCTATGAGTTTCCCTCTTAGAAATGCTTTCATTGTGTCCCAAAGGTTTGGGTACGTTGTGGCTTCATTTTCATTAAACTCTAAAAAGTCTTTAATTTCTTTCTTTATTCCTTCCTTGACCAAGGTATCATTGAGAAGAGTGTTGTTCAGTTTCCACGTGAATGTTGGCTTTCCATTCTTAATGTTGTTATTGAAGATCAGTCTTAGGCCATGGTGGTCTGATAGGATACATGGGACAATTTCAATATTTTTGTATCTGTTGAGGCTTATTTTGTGACCAATTATATGGTCAATTTTGGAGCAGGTCCCGTGAGGTGCTGAGAAGAAGGTATATCCTTTTGTTTTAGGATTAAATATTCTGTAGATATCTGTCAGGTCCATTTGTTTCATAACTTCTGTTAGTTTCACTGTGTCCCTGTTTAGTTTCTGTTTCCACGATCTGTCCATTGATGAAAGTGGTGTGTTGAGGTCTCCCACTATTATTGTGTGAGGTGCAATGTGTGCTTTGAGCTTTACTAAAGTGTCTTTAATGAATGTGGCTGCCCTTGCATTTGGAGCGTAGATATTCAGAATTGAGAGTTCCTCTTGGAGGATTTTACCTTTGATGAGTATGAAGTGTCCCTCCTTGTCTTTTTTGATAACTTTGGGTTGGAAGTCGATTTTATCCGATATTAGAATGGCTACTCCAGCCTGTTTCTTCAGACCATTTGCTTGGAAAATTGTTTTCCAGCCTTTCACTCTGAGGTAGTGTCTGTCTTTTTCCCTGAGATGGGTTTCCTGTAAGCAGCAGAATGTTGGGTCCTGTTTGTGTAGCCAGTCTGTTAGTCTATGTCTTTTTATTGGGGAATTGAGTCCATTGATATTAAGAGATATTAAGGAAAGGTAATTGTTGCTTCCTGTTATTTTTGTTGTTAAAGTTGGCATTCTGTTCTTGTGGTTGTCTTCTTTTAGGTTTGTTGATGGATTATCTTCTTGTTTTTTCTAGGGCGTGGTTCCCGTCCTTGTATTGTTTTTTTTCTGTTATTATCCTTTGAAGGGCTGGATTCGTGGAGAGATAATGGGTGAATTTAGTTTTGTCGTGGAATACTTTGGTTTCTCCATCTATGGTAATTGAGAGTTTGGCTGGGTATAGTAGCCTGGGCTGGCATTTATGTTCTCTTAGTGTCTGTATAACATCTGACCAGGCTCTTCTGGCTTTCATAGTCTCTGGTGAAAAATCTGGTGTAATTCTGATAGGCTTGCCTTTATATGTTACTTGACCTTTTTCCCTTACTGCTTTTAGTATTCTATCTTTATTTAGTGCATTTGGTGTTCTGATTATTATGTGTCGGGAGGAATTTCTTTTCTGGTCCAGTCTATTTGGAGTTCTGTAGGCTTCTTGTATGTTCATGGGCATCTCTTTCTTTAGATTTGGGAAGTTTTCTTCAATAATTTTGTTGAAGATGTTTGCTGGTCCTTTGAGTTGAAAATCTTCATTCTCATCCACTCCTATTATCCGTAGGTTTGGTCTTCTCATTGTGTCCTGGATTTCCTGGATGTTTTGAGTTAGGATCTTTTTGCATTTTCCATTTTCTTTGATTGTTGTGCCGATGTTCTCTATGGAGTCTTCTGCACCTGAGATTCTCTCTTCCATCTCTTGTATTCTGTTGCTGATGCTGGCATCTATGGTTCCAGATTTCTTTCCTAGGGTTTCTATCTCCAGCGTCGCCTCACTTTGGGTTTTCTTTATTGTGTCTACTTCCCTTTTTAGGTCTAGTATGGTTTTGTTCATTTCCATCACCTGTTTGGATGTGTTTTCCTGTTTTTCTATAAGGACTTCTACCTGTTTGGTTGTGTTTTCCTGTTTTTCTTTAAGGACTTGTAACTCTTTAGCAGTGTTTTCCTGTTTTTCTTTAAGGACTTGTAACTCTTTAGCAGTGTTCTCCTGTATTTCTTTAAGTGAGTTGTTGAATTCCTTCTTTATGTCCTCTACCATCATCATGAGATATGCTTTTAAATCCAGGTCTACCTTTTCAGGTGTGTTAGGGTGTCCTGGATTGGGCGAAGTGGGCGTTCTGGGTTCTGATGATGGTGAGTGGTCCTGGCTTCTGTTAGTAGGATTCTTACGTTTACCTTTCGCCATCTGGCAATCTCTGGAGTTAGTTGTTATAGTTGTCTTTGTTAAAAGATTGTTCCTCTGTTGATTTTGTTACCCTCTATCAGCAGGCGTGGGAGACAAGCTCTCTTCTCTGAGTTTCAGTGGTCAGAGCAGTCTCTGTAGGCAAGCTCTCCTCTCTCAGGGAAGGTGTACAGTTATCTGGTGTTTGGACCTCCTCCTGGCTGAAGGTGAAGGCCCAAAACAGGATCTTTCCCAGAAGCTGTGTTGCTTTGGCCAGGAAGGTGGCCAGTTGTCTGGAGTCGAAGATGTCGCAGCCTCAGAAGCTCTGTGGCTCTTGCCGGGAAGGTGGCTGGTTGTCTGGAGCTGAGGATGGTGCCGCCCCAGAATCTCTGCGACTCTCTCGCCCGTCCCAGAAACGGCTGGCACTCTGTATTCCACACGGTCACCCGTGCAGCCTGCCCTCCGCGGAGTCCCGGAGCCAAGAAGGCTCCCGCCGGCGCCTGTGCCACAAACCTCTCAGGCCAGGCAGACCCCGTGCTCTCACCAGGAAGGTGGCCGGCTGTCTGGAGCTAAAGATGGCGCCGCCCAGAAGCTCTGCGACTCTCTCGCCCGTCCCAGAAACAGCTGGCACTCTGTATTCCACACGGTCACCCGTGCAGCCTGTCCTCCGCGGAATCCCGGAGCCAAGAAGGCTCCCGCCGGCGCCTGTGCCACAAACCTCTCAGGCCAGGCAGACCCCCGTGCTCTCACCAGGAAGGTGGCAGGCTGTCTGGAGCTGAAGATGGCGCCGCCCAGAAGCTCTGCGACTCTCTCGCCCGTCCCAGAAACAGCTGGCACTCTGTATTCCACACGGTCACCCGTGCAGCCTGCCCTCCGCGGAGTCCCGGAGCCAAGAAGGCTCCCGCCGGCGCCTGTGCCACAAACCTCTCAGGCCAGGCAGACCCCCGTGCTCTCACCAGGAAGGTGGCCGGCTGTCTGGAGCTGAAGATGGCGCTGCCCAGAAGCTCTGCGACTCTCTCGCCCGTCCCAGAAACAGCTGACACTCTGTATTCCACACGGTCACCCGTGCAGCCTGCCCTCCGCGGAGTCCCGGAGCCAAGAAGGCTCCCGCCGGCGCCTGTGCCACAAACCTCTCAGGCCAGGCAGACCCCGTGCTCTCACCAGGAAGGTGGCCGGCTGTCTGGAGCTAAAGATGGCGCCGCCCAGAAGCTCTGCGACTCTCTCGCCCGTCCCAGAAACAGCTGGCACTCCGTATTCCACACGGTCACCCGTGCAGCCTGCCCTCCGCGGAGTCCCGGAGCCAAGAAGGCTCCCGCCGGCGCCTGTGCCACAAACCTCTCAGGCCAGGCAGACCCCCGTGCTCTCACCAGGAAGGTGGCCGGCTGTCTGGAGCTGAAGATGGCGCCGCCCAGAAGCTCTGCGACTCTCTCGCCCGTCCCAGAAACAGCTGGCACTCTGTATTCCACACGGTCACCCGTGCAGCCTGCCCTCCGCGGAGTCCCGGAGCCAAGAAGGCTCCCGCCGGCGCCTGTGCCACAAACCTCTCAGGCCAGGCAGACCCCCGTGCTCTCACCAGGAAGGTGGCCGGCTGTCTGGAGCTGAAGATGGCCGCCTCCTTCCCTCTTGCCCCATCCCTACTTTGGAGCCTCTGAACAGGTGATTTTCTTAAGGGTCTTCTTAAAGTGTTGTCTTTCATTACTCCACAAAATAGGGTTCTTGCACTCCCCTCTGTTGAGATTTGAAAGTCTAATCGAATCAAAACATAATCTCGCTCATCCTGGGTTTTCATCAATAGCTTCTGGCTCTTTCTTCGCCACGGGGTAGTGTCAGTTGCCGGAGAAGCAACATAGTTTTAACTCTCACTCTGTTTCTCTCCACCCGTTGTTGTCGTCTCTCCTCCTGTGAAGTGGGTGATTTTTATGTAGAAAAGGTCCAGTGCCACGATAGCCTGGGTCTTTCTATTAATGGAAGGTCCAGACTGAGTCTTTCTTCCCTTCCCCCAAGAAAACGATGTGCTTCCCTGGAGACAACCATTCCGTGCTCTGCTTTTCCCTGGAGGGCTGCTCCTACTCCTCTAATCAAGGCTGAAGCATTTCCGGTGCTCTCTCAATCTACTGTTAACAGCCATCACCTGCCGGAGGATCTGCTGACAGCTTGGCACCAGCAGGCCTTTGTGGGCTTCATTGCCTGTGCTTAAGTTTTTTTTTTCTAAGACCCCAGGTCCCTTTAAGAAGATACTGGAGATATCTAGCCCATGGGTTATTTATTTTAACCGATTTATTTTTTATTATTTTTCCATACTATATATTCATATGGGCTATTTAAAGACACCCAGAGGCTGCAGCAAACTAGGCCCTTGAGCAAGAACACTATCTGTGCATAGATCCCAGTGTAACTGCCCTACTTATAGACATACTGACATGTACCTGCTACCACTGTGGTAACTATGTTATTGGGGGCTTTGTGTAAATCATGTAGTCTCTGGTACATAATTGCAAACCAACATTATCTTTGTGCTTTGGCATGTCGTATATGTTCCTAAAGCATTAAATGAAAACAACAAAAACAAAAAATGAAAACACTTGAGACTGTAATGAGACCAATTAACTTCACCCATGCTATGACTTGCATGTTTTGCCAATACATGATGGAAGGGGTTAACAGGAAGCCCTGTTTGGCTCAAGAGTAAAATGACTCCACAAAGACCCGAAGTGGCTGAAGAAGAGAAAGATTGCTAGACTTTGTGTTCGCATGGTCTCTGGTGTTGCGGTCTACTGCACACAGCAGGCAGTAGAAGTGCTGTGTGGAAGTGCTGGCCTATGGAGAGGGATGGACCACAGCAGCACGGGGGATGGACCACAGTACGGGAGACGATTCCAGCTGGGGCTTCTCACAGTGGATGTCTGGAGGCCAAGGCTGCAGGGAAGGACCTTATGTGCTGCATGTGTTTAGCTGCTCTCCTGATTTTGTTCTACATGTATCAAAAACACAAAAAAGACCATCTGGTGTCTTGAAAGGAAAAATAATGGGAACAGAGGGTGGTAGGATCGTGCCAGCATTGCTGTATTTATGGGGTGGACTCTTTTACTCGCCTCTCGTTTGGGGGACTGACGTTGAGGGTTGAGCAATCATGAACCCAGAAAGGTTATTTTTTAATGAACACAGCCTCATGATAGCTTTTATGTATAGGACTTTTTTTTTTCACTTTTAAACCAGAATGCTTAGCTTTGCCAAGAACTGCCCATGCTTCTTATCTCGAGAGCATAGTTTGCATTTTAGTTATGAAGTGTCTAGTAGATGTCTCAGGGTTGGACTAAGGTCATAGCAAAGCTAGCCTTGGCTTTGGTCAGTGGCTTAACATTCCTTTAGCAAAAATACCACTAACATTTGCAATATCTATAGACTGTGCTCTTTGTGGTGCGGTAGGCAGAAAGATAATACCCCACCTATAGTGATTTTGATAGTTTGTAAATGTTTCTTCTCTTATTTAAGTGTAAACCCTGAAAACTGGGAAGGTCAGGTCATGGCTGTGTTATTCCTCCTCTTCGCTGTCTGACACGTGGATTGTACTCTCAAACAATTTTTAGTAGAAAAGACAATTTGGTAGATCCAACTGAACTCTTATCGAGTAGATTTTGGAGGTGCTGTGTTGAGATAGATTTGCCATTGTATCCTAACATAGCAGAAATAATCCCATGTATCTTTTTTGAAAAATGTTTTAAAAATTCTTTTCTTTGCATGGGTATAGTTGTTCGTATATGTGCATGTATACCACATGCAAGCAGTGCCCATGAGATCAGGGTACCCTGGAACTGGAGTTAAGGAGTGGTTCTAAGCCTCCGTGTGGGGCCTTGAAATCAAACCTGGCCTTCTGCAAGAGCAGCTTGTAGTTTTATACAGAGTCATATATTCAGCCCTCTTTGAATCTTTTAAATTCTGTTTTAAGTTGCTTATTGTAATCTAAAGGAAGACATTGTTTGAAGGATGCTTTGTTCTTTCCTACCTCCCCTGGTAGACTGTGGGCAGAGACGTTATCTTTCTTGTTGTCCTCTGCATCTCCGCTACAAAAGGGAGCATCTTTCTGAAAACTCTGGCAGTCATCAAAAGCTTGTTGAATGAGTGTGCTATAAAAGCAAAGACCAGCACTATTTCATTCATGTATGAACTGTCATAGAACATGCCTAAAGTCTACTTGGAGACAGACAGGGTCATTATTAGAGAACTTACAAAGATTAAGTTGGGCCATGAAAGATGAGTAAGAGATAAAGATAAGAAGAGCCAGTGAGGCTGGAATGAGGGACCATTCTCATACAGAAATCTTTTCCTTCTTCTTTCTTCTTCCCTCCTTCCTTCCCTCCCTCCCTCCCTGCCATTTGCCCTAGTTACCCGAGATTAAACCTTTTAGGCAAGCATTCAGCCACTGAGCTATATTCCCAGGCTATTATAAGACTATAGTCACAGATGGATGAAGTACAAATGTACTATATTTTACCAATAAACTCTGTGTGATGCTGAGGTTGGAGCAGGTGATGGGTGTCAGATCTGAAGGCTCTTAATGGATAAGGACAATTTGCTTTTGTTGATAATAGTATTACTGTTAATTTAAAGATGGCCTTTCATGGTAAGTTCTTATGATGAATGAATTCCATACAATCACCTTATTTAGCCAACAGAGCAATCTTATTACAGTGAGCATGTCCTAGCTTAAAAGTTTGACGAGTGTGTGAAACCTGTTCAGCCTCATAGTCAGCAATGGATTCTATTCTTGGTAGGAACAGAGGTCCACTGAGCCCAGGGTTTCTCTGTGACTGTGGAAGTGGGATGTATCCCCCTTTGTTTGCTGTTGTATGCATGTCTGTGGGGGTGTTGGCTGGTATGTGTTTATGTGTTTGCATGTATGTGTGTGTGTGTGTGTGTGTGTACATGGGTGTTACTTTAACTATATGTGCACTCCTGCATGTGGAAGCCTGAGACTAATACCAGGCATCTTCCTCCATCACTAATTTATTCATTGAGGCAGGGTTTCTCGGTTGAACTTAAAGTCTGAAAATACAGCTAATCTAGCTAACCAACTGGCCCTGGGGATCCCTTTTCTTCCTCTGAGCCCTGAATTTCAGGTGGGTTGTTATGCCCACCTGGCAATCGTAAGTAAGTGGTCATGTAAGTGTGGTCTTTGCTTTCCTCACATTTGCGTCCTCCGGCTTTAGGGTGTTCTTCATACTGAGATAAATGGGCACCATGTTTGCCACATTCCAGGTGCTCTAAGGTTTGGGAAGAAGAATGTTGCCCACTTACAGGTCTGGTCACTGCATCTCTTTTAAGATGAGTCTGGTGTCATAAGCATTAACTCTATTGATAAATTTGGTGAGGCTTGGATCAATGAATAATTCTCGTGTCAGCTGAATGCAGGCAGTGTTTTGGAGCTGATCTACAGTGATGCAATCAGTGGGAGATTGGGGGAGGGGCAGGGGAAGAGGAGGAGGTGGTGAGAACAGGATGCTGATTAAACAGTAAGTTCTTGTGTTCCTGTTTGTGGCTTGCTGACTTGGATTGCCTGTGTTTATGAATGATAGGATAAACATGTTTCTGATGACAATCCAGAGAGGGAGCAAAAATGGCAGCAAAACAAGGAACTGTTGCTCATGCATCAACTGGTAAGCAGCGCTCCTCGGTAGCAGCGCATGGCAGTCTTGTGGGCGTTGGGAAGGAGGGAAGGAAGAGTCTGTTACTGAGAGCACGGTCCGGGATGGAGCTGTACCCACGCAAAGTATACCCACCATCTGGCCTGGGCTGTGCTTCCGAAACAATGGCCCACGGCTTATAGAGTCTGATAAATCCTGAGCCGAATGGCAGCATCGAGTTTTTAGTGTATTTAGTTATAGAATGCACTGGTCCTGTTAGGGAGAATGGTGGCAGTTACAGGAATTGCTGAATCCTAGTATCCCTAAGATGTGTGAGCCACCTTAAGCAGGTCTAAGTTAGGGGACTTAGCCAAGACAGACAGCTAGTTAGTATGGAGACAGGACTACGGCCTTTGAGAGACATCTGATGATCATGCTTAGCAGTTTGCTGTCTACCTTTCTCAAAGATCTCCTGCCCATCTGAAGGCTGATAGGAATCAGCCTAAGAGCACAGTTTTAGGAGTTTTCTTGCCCCGTAATGACTCTTCTGGACCTTGCTCTTGACACGACAGTACTTCTCGGCCTTCCCCGTCTCTCTTGGAGTTGGTATCTGTATCTACACGTTTACTACCTAGCTCTTTTTAAGTGTTGCAGATTATTCGTTTTATAGTATAATTATGCCAGAGTGGAATTGTCTACACTCGGTGGTATATATACATTTAAGTTATTCATTTATTACTGTTAGGAGTAGTATTACTAAGTTACTAAGCAAAAAATTGTACAGCTCTTCTCTTCATGTGCTTTGCTTTTCTAAAGGCTGGATAAATATTAACTTTTTTTTTTTAATTGCATCATGATCTTTGTTGGTCTTACAGGAAAATAAGTTGAGTCAGGGAAGAAGTTAACGAATTACCTAATGTCCCATAAGCATGCTGTTAGGATTTCAAGCCAGGCTGATTTCAGCACTGTCACTGTGCCCTGAGCATTGTGCTGCATTTGAGCAGTCACAGCCTTCCCCTAGCTCTTTGTTCACTCGTCCAAGTGCTGATATGCCGGGTGAGTGGCACAGCCATGGAGTTACCAAAGCTTTGTTTTCCTAATACAGTTTTAAAAAAAATGAACTCTGTTTTGTCAATTCGAGTTCTTAGGAAAAGAGTTGAGAGAAATTTACAGTGTTTTCTCATTGACTCCGTGCCCCACAACACCTATGCAGTTTCCTGTTGTGCTGACACCATCTACCAGAGTGGCGGACCATTAGGATAGATGAATGACATCATTGTTACTCGAAGCTCATAGTGTGAGTATTTCACCCTGGACACGATGTATAGTAAGTGGTGTTGGGCATATTTGTGATAGTGTGTCCACTATTGCAGCATCTCACAGAAGAGTTGAACTGTTGTGACAGCCCCTCTGCTCTTGCTGTCTAGCCTCCCAAGTCCCTGACTCTTGGAAACCATCAGTCTTTGAACTGTTTCTATGTTGTTATTTCCCACCAGGAAGAGACATGTAGTTAGGATAACAATGCTTCTTCCACATTGACTTTTTTTCAGTTACTAATACACTTTTTAATTTCCTCTTTATCTCTTCCTGGCTTGATAGGTCATTTCCGTTTTAGCACTGAGTAATACTTTGGAGAGACCCAAATCTCTATCCTTATCTCTATCACTCTCTGAAGACATACAGGATGCATTCAAGTTTTGCCAGTTGTAAATAAAGCTGCTATAGACACCCATAAGCAGGTTTTGTGTGGAGATGTTTTCAGCACCTTTGGGTAAACACTTAGAAACATCAAGATGGCTTCTGTTGAAAATCGTCTTCAACGGTGTACTCCTTACTTAGTGCATCCAGCCTCTTGTCAGATAGAAACCATCAATAATTTAGTAAAGTGTTTGGTTCCAGTTTACTCATTTAGTGAGTGGCAGTTAGTGACTTGAACCCAGAGCCTCAACTTTGAAATCACCCTTCAGTTTCTTTTTGACTGTGTTCAGTTCCTTCTCATTGGGATGAACTATGTTAGCAGGTGGTTTGATGAGACCTGCAAATAGTGAAGTGTTTATTTCCAGCTGAAAGAAGAGTGTGTGTGTGTTTTGTTTATGTATGTGTGTGGAGGCTGAAAACTGAAGTTATCGTCTTCGAATTTGCTTTTTTTCTTCACATTAATTTGACTTATGGTGTCCTTTTCTCCTCTACCAGAGGAGCCGTACAGGACTGTGACTCAGCCCAGGAACGGTGGGACAGTCCCGGTTCTAAATGTGACTCTGAATTTGGGGTTTCAAGTGGTGATTTTGGCCTGAGTGTAATTTCAGCAACAGTCACACGTTCACAGCATAAACTCATCTAAATTTATCAGTCACTGCATCGTAACAAATCCATGTCTCATTCCGTTCTCTGTTTTCTTTCCTACAAGAATATTCTGCACTCCTGAGTAAGTTCTGAGTAGCATTGGACTATCCTCAAATTGGCCAATTTATTAATTCATCTTGAAAACTTGGAAAAAGATGCTTCGGAGTGGATGTTCTGAATGAGATTTTTCTTTTATTTGGCAGGCAGAGTTATGTAAATACAAAGATAGTGTAACTGAAGTAAAGTAATTCTAATAGGGTAGGCGATCGGATGATGAGTTTCAACAATGCTGAGGACGCACTACGGCAGATGGGACAAGAAGAACTAAAAGCAACAGCAAACTCAGGGCAGGGGTCAAGATGGAGCTAAAGGAAATTCCTGAATTTATTTTATATTAAAATATGTGTAAATATTAATTGATTTAAACCTTATAATTTGAAAAGGAAATGTACTCACATTATATTCCTTTGTATACATTAAGGGAAAGCGGCCAGATTCAGAACAATAATTGCCACATTTTTTTCCCTTTATATATGGAATCTAATTTAAACAAGCAAAAAAGCAAAAAACCCAGAAGGTAAAAAGAGGAAACCACGTGGGATGGAGGAGGAATGAGGGAGGGTAATGATGGCAGGACTCGAAAAGAGGGCATGGTGCAGGCACAGGGAAATGCCATAACAAACCTGCCATTTTGTCCAGTGAATGCACAAACTTAATATATGCAATAAAGCAAATGTTGTTACTGAAAAACAGAAATGTAGCCATACTATATTACTTGATATGCACAGAACAATACTTTCATGATGCTAGTTATATAAACTACCAACCAGCTCATGGTTAGAAAGCAGTAAATCAGCCTTGACTATGAAAAAGAAAGACACAGACTTGAGATAATCAGGCATAGAAGGATGTGGAGATGTGTGTGTGTGGTGGGGGGGGGGGAGGGGCACTAAGAGCTTGGAGTTTAGTGGCTGAGAGTTACTGTACCACAGGTAAAACCCTATGAGTTACATGGGCTCCTAAAAGGCTGTTACCATGTTAAACTTCCTCTGAAATTATAGCTGGGTCCGTGCTTTTCTGTCAGAGAGAGCAGCAGAAACTTCGTTCTCCTAAAGCCCTCAAAACTAACAAGAGTCTGGGTGGACAGAGTAGCTTTACCTCACAGGTTGGACAAACAGATTTCCTTGCCCCGTGTAAACTATCCCATAGTCTCTGCAGAGGAGAAGTGGTGGTGGATTGTGGCAATATGGCCAAGCGACTGGTGGTAGCTCCAGATTCCCTATCTTGGTCTAACTGTTGATATTGTGGTTGTTTAAAGTTCAGCAGACTAGAGAGCTTGGAGACCTGGAATCACTTGGCAGCTTTGAGGATTCAGGGTATTATTGTCTTAGCTGTGGTATTCATTGATATGACTGGAAATGTCCACAGGATGAAGTGGACTTGTTCCAAATGCCTCCCCGGACATTTTCTGCACCTGACCTGGTTGGCTACGATGTGCTGATTATTCTCCTGTAGTGGTGGTTTTGGTTGAAGAGTCTCAAAAGAGTGGAGATGCTCTGCCGGGCTAGGTATTGGATTTTCTTATAACGATAAGTCAGTGAAATTCTGTTTTATTGAAGAACTTCCCTAGTTGAGAAGGACTGTGTCAAACTTCCTAGGTTCTCTTAAAAATTTTCAGCCAGTTCTAGCAACTGATAATGATAATGGTGGGTCAAGAAATCTTGGCACGATTTTTTACTTTTTAATCTAGATATTTGCAGGTGAACAATTTGCCAGAATTTATGTACCTTTGTGATCCACAAGTCATTATAATACCTTTTTGGGCTTAAATGTTTTGATTTTGGGAAGATAGTGTGATAACCTTCACTGACTGTAACAGAGGGGGAAAATAATCTTTATTACATACTTTTATTTCTGACTTTTGAATCCGAAATGGGTTTTGGAAAATGCTATATTTTCCTAGGAGTGGCAGCTATAATCACTATTGCTGCCTTCCCACCCCTCCTACCCTACCTGCCTTCCTTCCCGTTCCCAACCACCCGTTTCTGTCACAGCATTAGATTATAATATTTATCATCTAGCTTGAATAACTTAAAGGCTTTAAAAAATGAACTTGGCTTAAAAGAACATGAGTAAGCAGATAACTGTTTGTTTTCCTGTAAAGGTCACATCCAAAATTCAGTGCTCCTGACTTTTAGAATGGCCATTTTTCTTAGAGGAATAATTTAGACAAGTTGAATTGAATAGCTCTAGCATCTTTGGCATTTATTCAACTTTGTCTTTAACTCCCGTTGTCTGAACAAATCTTTTACAGAGAATGGATCGTAAATACACATCACAGGATCCCTAAAAGAAAAGAAAAGAAAACAAAACAAAACAAAAAGAAAACCTATTTCATTTTGTCTTTTGTAAGAAAAATTATGAGATTGTAATGTTAAGTTGCATTAAGTAGGCTTGCATTTTGAATGATGATAATCCCATTCGTCTTAAAATCTTGACTTGTGGTAACCATAGATTTTTAGTTTTCGTTTTACTGATAGTGTGTAGGAGTAGGGGGAAGGAGGAGGCACTGAGTGGGTGCAGCAGTTGGCCTAATTGTTTAAACTGAGATTACTTAGGAAAAGATATCTGACATGTTTACTTTACACGGAGCAAGTTGTTTACAGTAGAGATCATTTAAATGTGAGTTACCAATATCTCAAGTTTTACATTTGCCAACCCTGTATGTTGAGATTTTCCAGAATCTTACAGTGACAGCCGGTCCTCTAATAGACAGTAGGACTTTGCACTTAGCTAAAAATAGCTCACCTTTGGAGGTAGAACTCCTTTTCCAAAAAATATTTAGCGCCCACAGTGAAGTATGCTAAGCATGGGAGAGGCGAGGGTAGGTTGTCTCTGCCCTACTAGGGCTTGCTCTCTTGGCAGGTGGGATAAGAAACCATACAAGTAAACAGTGGCTTGTAAGATCGCACCCAACACAGACAAATGCCTGGAGTGTGGAGTATGGAGATAGTTTACAGTGGTGCTGGAGGCAATGTGCTAGACCAGCACTAACTTGGCTGATGAGGGAAGTCTTCTACAGAGGTATCACCTAGGCTGGGGTTTGCCTTAGGCAGCTGCCCATATGAGCTTATATAAGAAGGATGTGCAAGGCCCCATGAACCACAAACATAAAAGCCAGGTCATGAACACATTAGCACTGGAGAAAGGAGGAGAGCATCAGGGAACCAAACGGTGACTCCAACTCAGTCATACTGCATGGAGTCCAGCTGTGTCCAGCTGTTTTTCTCCTCTAGTCAGGGAATCAGAATCATTTGATGAATTTGAGTTTTCTAAAGCCATGTAAAGTTAAGGTGAAGAAAATCCCGATTTCCTCTTGGTCTCGGAGTTGTACCCATGCTCCACACATTTATGCTGCTCCTCCTTCCCTTACCTGCCCTTTTTGTCATCATGGATCTCACAGGATCCTTTAGGCTCCTGCGTGCAGGCCAATAAATCAATATGCATACACTTAGAATGCGGGTGCATGTGTTCATGTCTGTTTGTTAAATGAAAAAAAAAAGGGTATTGTTTAGGTGTTGGTTCACTTGCTTATGCTGATAGAAGTGGTTTGAAAGACAGAAATGTATTGTCTCGCCGGGCGTGGTGGCACACGCCTTTAATCCCAGCACTCGGGAGGCAGAGGCAGGTGGATCTCTGAGTTCGAGGCCAGCCTGGTCTACAAAGTGAGTTCCAGGACAGCCAGGGCTATACAGAGAAACCCTGTCTCGAAAAACCAAAAAAAAAAAAAAAAAAAAAAAAAAAGAAATGTATTGTCTCACCTAAATTAAAGTCTTTGTAGGCAAGCTTGTACTTTAGGGCAGAGAGAGCATCACCGGATCCTGCTGTGGGCTGGCTGGCGGTAGTCTGATGGCGGCTTTGTTATTCATTGCTTTGCCTACTTTTATCATCATCTACCTTGATAGTCATGTGACATGTCACTTACTAAAGAATTATTAAAGACTTCATTAAGCTTTTTTTTTTGTAATTTTTATTTTTGTGTGTCTATGTGTAAGTCAGAGGACACTTGGCTGGAGTGCATTTTCTGATTTCCCCTTGCACCGTCTGAGTCGGGGATTGAACTCAATTGTTGTTGGGCTTGATGCCAAGTGCCTTTACCCACTGAGCCGTCTCACTGGCCCTGCAACTATTTACAAAGATTTATTTTTATTTTTTAATTGTGTATATGTGGATGGATGCGTGTGAGGATGCCCACGGAAGTGTTGGATTCCCTACAGCTGGAGTTAAAGGAAGTTGAGAGCTGCCCTGTTCTGGGAAATGAACTCTGGTCCACCACAAGAACAGTACAAGTTCGTTACCATGGATCTTTCTCTCCATTCCCAATTATAGTTATTTTAAAGCCATCATATAAAGTAGGGTGTACTCTGCATTGGTGTACACTCATCTATAGTGACCCTGTAATGTCACATTTTTATGTACTGTATATAGTTTTATATGAAGTAATTCTTTCTATGGAACTTAAGATCTGTGGCATCAGGACAGGATGCCTTTGGGAAGTGATTCGGTCATGAAGGTTCTGCTGTGGTATGGGTGAGATTGGTACTCAGTGTGCTTGATGTGACGGAATACCTGTTTGGTTCATTGGCTTTGGCTCCTTTGTACCATTAGTCTTCTTGATATTCATGTGACATGTTACTCTCCAAATGTACCTCAAATATGGAATTATAGCTAAAATCGTATTACAACTTAAGGGAGGAAGAGTTTGTTACGATCATTGGTGTTAAGGAATAGAGTTTGTCCTTGTGGGCAAGGCATGGTGGCATATCATGTTGGAAGGAATGTGGTGGTAGGAACTAGCCCTTACTGTGTGTCACATCTTAGTAAATTAGGAAGCAAAATGTGTGGGCAGGAACAAGAAGCAGATATCAGTACTAAGACATAGGCCCATGAAAGAACTCCTCATTGGCAAGATTGACAGAGCTTCTATAACCTTCTAAAACAGAGCTATACTTTGAGGACGACAAGTTCAAGCACAGGAGCCTACGGGGACATTTCACATTTATACCATAATGGTCTTCATTATAAAAAGAAGCCTGTTGGTTTAGAGTTTTCAAAATCTACTTCAATAAGGGTTCTTACATGCTTTAACCTCCCTTCTAGCCTACCGCCCTGCAGAGGTAGTAGAAAAGAGAGGTTATTAGTCCCTGGGGGAAGTGGACCTGCTTAGAACTAGTTCTTCTGGAGATGCCAATCTTTGATATCAAAATATCAGCAGTTCAGTCTACTAGCAAACCAGCAAACATGAATCAGCAGCTTCATTCCAGTCCACTTGGCAGACACCACACATTAGCCGCAGTCCACTCAACAGACACCATGCATAAATTGGCAGTGGCAGCTGGATCCAGAATACCATGAGAGGTTCATTGGCAAGTTACTGTCTATGAAGTCATGTCAAGCAAAGATCAGCAATGGGGTATAAGACTCCGGGACCCAGAGCATCATTATCAGACACTAACAAGTTGGTGCAAGGTGAACCAAAGCACAAGCCTTGTTCCACCAGCTGTGGTCATATTTATATTCTTTCTAAGCATCACATATCCTTTCACGTGTCTGCTTCAGCAAAACATTATCTCACCTGTTTCTGCTTCAGTAAAACACCCTTTCACCTCTCTGCCCCAGCAAAACATCATTATGACCTAACTGAATCTCCAAAGAAACCATAAATTTCCACTTCAGAGACCCATGGGGATGGAGTAGTGGCTCACTAGTTCAGAGCACTGGCTCCTCTTCTAGAAAACTTGCATTAGATTGCTAGTACCTACATGGCAGCTCACAACTGCTGTAACTCCAGTTCCAGGGGAATATAAGGTTCTGACCTCTATGTGTCCAAAGCACACACCTATGCCCATCCACAGCTTCCCCCACCCTACACAGAAAGAAAGAGACAGAGACAAAGAAAGAAAGAAAAAAAGAAAGAAAGAAAGGAAGAGAAAGGAAGGAAGGAAGAAAGATAGCTACATTGATCGATAAGGTAAAGCCTGAGAGAGAAACCTTGTCTTTTTTTTTTTTTTTAGTACCTAGCAAAGAAGGTCCTTTGTGTCCATGGGCAACTGGGCTCTCAGTAAACTAAAATTTCCAGCAATTTTATTGTACACTTTTCAGAGTTTGCTTATCAACCATCTTGAATATGGTGTTTTGTTGTGTGGTTCAACCTTCAACCAAAGCGTGTGTAATCTGACAGAGTTCACAGTTTCCTACAAATACCTGCCAATTCCTCGGAGCCCTTGATCCTATTTTTGAGGGTAAGTATCTGGGAAATAAGTCTCCTTTCTACTCAGTAGCAACTAATGTTTACTGCGCTGTAGCAGACTCAGGGGTCCTTGGCTATTTGTAAATCACCCAAAGCATCCTTTGGAGGTGGCTCTAAGCTCTTTGTCTTTGCACTTGAGGGAACCCAGCCTGACTTCTGTGAGGAAACTTTGCCCTCACCACCATATGGATTCTAGTTTCAACACTGTTCTTCAAGCTGAGCTTTAATTGGTAGGTGGATGAAGTATCCAAAACTACTAGCAGGAGAGTCCGTAGTCACCAATCCATTAAGCGTTAGAGAAGAAGTTTCTTGTTCTGCCCCTGGCTTCTTTAGTGAACCCTGTGGACCTTATCCCAGGAAGATAATGTGATGTATAGTAGCACTGTATGACTTAACCTTCAGGTTATGACATTACTATTTCTGAAGCACTCTGAAGATGAAATACTTGTGATCACTTAAATTGAATTTTGTACCCTACTGCCAAGAAGTACACAGGCTATCTCCATCCTTTTGCAGCTCTCTTACATGCAGGACAGCGTTCTCCCAAGGTGAGAGGCTGCATTGCTCATCCTCCCTGGTGCTCAGTAGGGACACTTCTGAGTGGTTACTGCTTGACTAGGCAGGATTCTGTAGGCCATTGAACTGTAGATACTATAGACTGGAGATGTGCTGTCGAAACAGGTTTTAAATTCAAACTTTTAAGAAATTAAGTTGAATGTAATGAGATTTGGCGATCAATGCCAAAGTCATTTGAAAAGCAGTTCTTAACATTTTGCTAGGTATTTTAACTTGGAAATTGATATCAGTATTCAGGAATGTTGGGGTAGGGGAGGTAATTTCCTCACTCTTCTCCTGTCTTTTCATTTTGTCTTAATATGTGTACCAGGAAGTCCAGAGTTGCCTATCATGAATCCAAACAGCATAATGGCTGACTGTATCCTGTCATTGCTCTGGTCGACAAATCCCTGCACAATAGTTTGTGGCATGCTCTCAGTGAACTTCGGGAAAGTGTCTTGGAGGTAGGAGAGGATACCAGAAACCCACAGGACAAATACATAAAGAAGTCAATGCTTTATAAGAATTATGAACCAAGAGGATTTCTGAGTTCGAGGCCAGCTTGGTCTACAAAGTGAGTTCCAGGACAGCCAGGGCTATACAGAGAAACCCTGTCTCGAAAAACAAACAAACAAATAAACAAACAAAAAAGAATTATAAACCAAATTGGAAATTGATCTTCAATCTTTTAAAGTTTGTTCATCCAGTTCGAGAGAGTTAACAATTGCTTTTCAAATTTCCCATTAAGGAACACCGACTGTGTGTGTGATCAGGGTGTTGTGACATCATACTTGCTTTCTCCAGAATGCAGGAACCATCATTCCTGTCTCCCCTGGGAGTGGGCTTGTGTCCAATTGCATTCACGTCTAGAACCTCAGCTCCAAATAAATACAGCTGAAAGGTAGGATACAGATGGGCCATTTGAGGCAAGAATGAGCCTAGACACTGTTATAGTTCAAGGCAGGAAGGGAAAGAAATACCATTGTCTGGTCCAGGACACACATATGTAGAACTTTTAAATACACTAAAGAAGCAGAGCTGCTTCCTAAGTTACTTGTGCCCAAATTATCTTCCCTCTCCACTCCGCGTCCTGAGGTGATCCATCTCTCGGGCCTGCATGACTATGGACCGGACAGTAACCAGCCTGACCAGGGCCATGAGTAGTGCTAGGTGCTTTTCTGCACCAGGAGCTGCGGAGGTGGTTTTCTTTTCTCCATGTCCTCTGTTGTCAGGAGACTTGAGAGTTTAGCAGGTGACATCTTCCCCTCCATTTTCCCCTCCTTTCCAATCTCTTCTTCCAGGATGTGCATTTCGAGCAGCAAGACAAGGTAGATTACATCTGAGTGTCTACATTTGAATCCTGCCTCTGCCACTCATGACCCAGGAAGGTATTTCATTTCCTACTCATCTGTGTTGGTATGAAGTATTGATACCAGTAATACCTATTTCGTTAGTCTGCTGTGTAAAGTGAGTTAGCACATGGCGAACTCTTAAACCACACTTGCTAATGTCTTCAGTTAGCATTACGTGAAGATGAGAAGTACTCTTGTCAGTTCTTCCCTGAGTGACAGACGAGTGAGTATCTCACCCTCATTATTTTTGCTCATCATTATTCTATAGTAGAGTGGTAAGACATAACAGAGCTGGTTGCCAACAGAATCGTTCCTGGTTGAACTTCCTGAGATGCTACAGGTTGGAGGTAGAAAGATGGAAAAGTATAATGAGATAAATTCCTTTCTCTTGGAACTTAAACTGTTGTAGGAAAGCCGACTAATCAACAAGAGATTGCAGTAGAGTGTAGAGAATGTTAGGCATCATGAATAAATCAAGATTCAAGCCAGGAAAAGAAGAACAGATTAGCTAAATGGAATGGGCTTGGTCACAGGAGCCATCACAGAGGAGATGGAACTTGAGAGAGAGCCCGTGAAAGGTGTGTCAAAAGACAAAATTAACAATGAATTTAGTTGTTAGATCTGATAGGCTTTTTATCTCTGAGTCATAACTCTGGGCAGCATCCATCCTACAAATAGAATGCCATTGATCAATAATAGAACAATGGCTTTTACAAAGTATGAATAAGAGAAAAATAATAACTAGTGATTATCATTATTTAATCCACGTTGCTGCATGTAACAGTTAAGATAGAGGGACTTGCTTATAAAGTCAGCTATAATTGGCATGGCTGGGAATTTGGCCATTATTTCTCCTTTAGCATGAATGACTGTACAATTGGCCTAGGACAGGTGCTTAGACCAAACCAATTTTTATTTGTTTTGTCTGTGTTGTGTGTGTTCATTAATCTTAATTCTTAATGAGTAAGGGCATAGATAGTGGAATATTTCCTTGACTCTATTTCTCCTAACAAGTCAATTATGTTGAGATAAGAAAGCTGACTGTTGGTTATAGCAGGTACATGGTCACTGGAAATCTGCAAGGTCAATGCAGTGGGTGGGATGAATCAGAGCCCTAAGAAGAGTTGATCCTGATGAGATTTTTACAATAAAATGACCAGTGATGTTGCTTAGGGTAACTAGAGAGCACAAGGCAGTACTCTACCTGTGGTCCCCCTCTGTTGCTGGTGTCCACATTGTCCCTCAGGGTGTGTGCACACACTTTCTTTTTCTAGTTCAGTCAGGGTGTGTGTACACTTTCCTCTTTTTCAATTTCAGCTTCTATTCTTGTCCTTTTCACTTCCCGTTCCACAGAGCTCTGCTGTTACCTGCCACTCCTGTGCAGGCAAAGATCCCAGCACAGATGAAGGTGCCTTTCCTGCCTCTTCCCCAGGCAGGGAGGTCCCTGGTGAGCAAGTTCAGTGTTGACTGTGGGTGGTCATGGGGAGAACAGCGTGAGGAAGAGCTTGAAAGGGCCTTTGGCTGAGAGATGGGCAGAGCTCCAGGGGCGTGAAGTCCTACACATGCACCAGGATTATTCTGTTGGATAAAGTCACTCTAGCCAACGCAGGGAGCTTACAAAAAGGAGATCAAAAAGGCCATAGCTGAAGTGATGAGTGTTCTCAGTGTGTGGCTGGAGTGAAGGGAGACCCAAGGATTGGGCAGGACACGGTCCAGATGAGACTGGAAATGTTGATGAAGGCTCTGTAGAGAAAGGTTTTTTTTTTTTTTTTCTTTCTGTATTTAAATGATATGGGCCTCTATGTTATTCTGGGGATGGTGAAAGATGTGTTTCCTTACCTTCAGTTTTTCATGCAAAATCCAAATTTTGTTTTTAACATTTCTTTTTGTTTAATTCTAATGTTATAAGAGTGTTGGAGCATATCTATATTTCTAACGGTATACTGTGAATAAATTATCACAGTGATTTTTAGAAATGTACAAGCAAATCACCTTTTAGGTTCCTAGAACTACTGTTACTTTTGTGTCCATACTTTGTCTGGGATAGAGATTGCTGTCGTCTGCCACTGACCAGAACTTAGTGTGTGAGAAGGTTTGCTTTACTTGTCGTCCATGTTGACCCCTCCAGAAGCTGTAGGGCAATAGTAAACCCCTGGTCCCTTCTAAACGCATCTCTGAGAACACACTTTCTTGTGTATCAGTAGGATTCATGGACTCTATAGTCCCCCAGCCGTGAATTCCAGATGAGGGAAGTCTACAGAGCTGTTTTACAGCATCTTTCAATGGAGACGTGGATATTTTGGTATTTGAGAATAGGTCTTGAAGCTTGTCATGGGAGTTTCCAAAGACCAGCTGTTGAATGCATTTATACATACTTAATGAGGATTTTTATGAATGGCTATTAAAAGATCTGAGGGCAGTTATATTCAGGTTCAAAGAAAGGATGTCCTATGGGAATTTAATATTTTTGAACTGTTGGCAGACCACAAACTGGTATTTACTGGCATTCTTGTGTTCACGGGTCTAACATAACAGCTGAAGGTTGCATTGCCATGCATTTCCTCTCCTCTTAACTCTACTTTTGTGTTCCTTTTTAATGTGAAGCATCAAATATTTCCACACACTTGAAAAAAATGGAACTCTTTACGTTTTGTGCCTGTAATGATGAATGTACATGCCTGATAGTTTGTGTGGGTGCACACGGAGCTCAGCATGTATGGAGGTTAACGGACAGCTTTGTGGAGTCAGTTCTGTTTAACCTTATGTGAGCCCCCAAGGATTGAAGTCAGGCCACTAGGTCTGTGTGGCAATCCCTACGCCCACAGAACATCTCCCCAGCCCTGCACTCACGTTTGGAGGCTTGCTTACTGTCTCACTGTACAACACAAGATACAGTTGGTAGAAGAACGTGACCAGATGCCCAGCTCTGTCTCAGGTGACTCTGAGGTTGTTAGTTAGGTGACTTAACTTTCATAAGCTCAGCAGCACAGTAACCATTAAATGAATGGGCCAGCTCACTCGTGGCAGTTTATTGACAATTTTAACACTTCTTGAGGAGTAGTGGCACTCTTCAAAATTTGTTCTAGTGTGTGAGCAGCATTTATGAAAGCTGTGCTAACACGAGCACATTTAGCACGGTCTGAGAGTCATGTCACCTAAAAGGACAAGCAGGGCTACTATAAGCACTCTTTGAAGAAGAATGATGTGTCTATGAGGTAAGAATTAAAGACCTTTTAAAAGAAAAGAAAGGTTTTGAATATTCTAGCCACTTGGATAGCAAGTCTTAAATAGGAGAGAGTCTGAATGCCTGATAGGCTTTTGCTTCATTTTGTTTGTCTATTACAGTGATTGATCAATCAACTGTATCTTGTATCATCTATCCAGTATGCCCAGCCTTTTGACGTTGTGACATGACCCTGTCATCTACAAAGTTCATGACTGAGAACTGCCCAGTTGAGTTGCAAAACAACAATAACAAACTAAAATACAAACGAAACTCAAAATCTTATATAACAGTTTAAGAATTTTGTGTTGGTCTACCTTTATAGTTTAATCTTGGCTGCAGGTTAGACATGTTCATATTCTTGTGGTGCAAATTACTTTTAGCCCATATGGGGAAAGGGGTTTGCCTAGCTTTTCTGCTTTTTCTACAGAGTAATAAAACTAAATATTAAAAATATTATCCCATAGAGGTGTCAAAAGTGCATATGAAATATAAATTTCTATAAAATCTCAAAATTATAAAAAATTCTTCATGACATAATTACGAGTAGGAAACAAGTTAAGCACATCCATTCACTATTATTATCTTTGACATACGGTGATTACAAAACGTTAGTAGTGTGTAGTGTTAGGCTCATTGTTAAAGTGTCTGGGTTTGCAGAGGCTCTGCTCAGCTTGCACAAGTCTGTCCATGTGCCTTGGGGTTGACTGACTACTTACCAGGTGACCTATTCAACTGATCCAAAGCATGTCCCTTTGGGCAGAACACACAGTCAAGGGCAGACAAGGCACTCCACCCAATAGCAATTTGGCACTGAAAAGTTACAAGGCAAAGGGCATGGACACAGGAAGGAATGAGACCTGGGACCAAAAGCAGTTCATTGTACAAGAGCCCCTTTTCAATTTTATGTTATAGTCTTGGCGGTTTAACACAGGCCTCAAACATGTTAGACAAGTTCTGTATCATTGAACTGTACCCCAGTCTATCTTGTAAGACTGACAAATTTTATACGTACAGCTGATTTCATATCTTAATATCATACTTGCAGTGTTGCTTTTCCTTAGCTCTTTATCAGGAATTATCTGATGATCAGAAAAAGTTAGCTTCAAGATTACTATATACATGATAGATAAGGTAACAACTGTATGGCACCAGAGAGTAGACGGGGAACACCAGAAAGGACGCAGATGTGTTAGACTCCATCGATTGTCTCTTGTGCAGTAGAGTTCATGAACATTCTTTTCTTTCTGCTCTTGGCTCTTCTCTTTCCATCTTTATTGTATGTAGGACTCAACGTGGTCGCCTCAGTCTCAATTCTGTCAAGAATTGAGCTCTGGGGAAAAAGAAAAAAGAAAAAAGAATTTGAGCTCAACCCTCACAGTTACCTCATTGTCTGGGTCTAAATTCATATCCCCAACTCCACATGGACTTTTTATTTCCCAGTCCACTCTTGAGTAGAGCAGAGTTTTGTCTTCATCTTTTTCTTTTTAGTCACTCATTCTATAGTAGAAGACTTTTGACTTTATGTTACCATGATGACAAAGGCTTACAAGTTTCTGCCTCTAGCCTGGACTTCTCCCTCCAACCACAGACTCAGCATACAGTAAGGTGCATATCTTGTAGACATCTCAAACTTATACCTTACCTGGACAACTTGAATTCCTCTTCATAAACCTGCATTTATCAGTCATGTCAATGTTTTGCTTGTGTAAGCCTTGGGATTCTTGGCTAAATGGTTTTTTTGTTAGATTGGTTCTGTTTGTTTTGTTTTGTTTGTTTGTGCTGTGTGGCTCTTGAGTCTTTCCCAGTCAGTCTTTATTAATATCAAATACAAAATGATTATAGAAAGAGCAACGAAGTCCAGTAATAGGAACATGCTGTGCCCCAAATTTTGTTCAGCCTTCAGCCAGCTGTGGTTTAAGAAAAAGGACATCTCAGAGTGGCTAAGAGGATTACGACTAGTTTTGGATAATTCAAACACTAAAACGTTGCTAACTGGAATTTAAAGGGGCATAGGCTTATTGTGATACTTCTTAAAGGCAATTTCAATGAATGTTTACAGAAAAAAAAAGAAGTTAGCAACTTCTTTTCCCATTTATTGCTAAATCATTTGTAATATGCATATATTATAGTGTTAATATACTGTGTATGTATTATAAAGGAAAACAGATTGGAAAACATAATCTAATGCAGATGAAATAAAATAGTTTTAGATTTCTGTTCTTTACCATGTTTTGTGTTCTCATTTCCTGGCATCTTAAACAAAATGGATACATATTATCATCTTATTTATATTTGTGTTGTTTTTTAAAAGTATGTTGAAATTTTCCAGTTTGTACTCAAAATTCCATCTAACAACTCGGTTTTCTTTATTCTTTTTCCTTGTTTGAGTAGCCACAGTTCTGCTTCTGTTTCTATGAATTTGCTTACTTTGTGTTTAGGCAGGATTTTGCTATGTGGCCCAGAATGGCTTCTAAATTCCCCTTGCTGCTCCAGCCTCAGCCTCCTGAGTGCTGGACTTGTGGTTGTCACAGAATGCCTAGCTAATTTAGGTTCCACGTGTGCCTAAGATCAGAAAATATCTGTGGTTTATGACTGATTAATTTCACATAGTAATCCTGTGGAGCTTATCTATGTTGTAGCACATAACAGGATTTCTTCCTCTTCATGGGCAAATTGCTTTCATTGTTTATTCATCTGCCAGTCACACCATTTAAACAGTGTGACTATTGCTGCTGAGGCCATGGTGGTTACACAGATATCCTTTCAAAGATATCTCTCACTGCATCCTGCTTTCAATTATTTGAACATTTATCCAGAAGTGGGCTTTGCAGGATCATAATTTTTATTTTTAATTTTATTTTAAAAGTAGTCTTCATAGTTCTTCCATAGTTGTTTTATAATCCCAATAACAGTGTACAAGGATTCTAACGTCTACACATTAAGCCAAACCTTGAGATCTTAGCTATTGTCTGTCTGTCTGTCTGTCTACCTATCTATCTATAGACAGGCTCTCGCATAGAAAATAGGATTTTTTTGTTTGTTTGTTTGTTTTGGCTTTCTTTTTCTTTTCTTCCTTTTTAACTGTCAATGCCAGAGCTCACACAGATTGCTTTGCACATACAAGGTAGTGCAAAACTGTATCCCTAGTCCCCTCCACCCCTTCACGTTTCCTAAACTTGGTCCATAAGCAAGCCCACTGGCTTTAGATACATAGTCTATCTGTCACTTGATTGCTTTTTATCCTGCACATACATCACTGCTCCACTTCCCCCATCCCCGTCAACTCTTTTTGGACTGCTACCCTGGTCTTCTAGCTGGGACTTTCTGTTTGCACCCTTGCACAGTGATAAATTGAACAAATAGTCTGGCACTCTCCTGTCCTCTATTTAAAACCCAGTTGACAACCATCACTCTGCAGAGAAGGCCTGACATTTTTTCCTTGGTTTGCAGCATTCAAAGCATCCCACCCCATAAGAACTTGCTTCCTTGTCACCTGCCTTAAGCATAGTAGATAAGATTTTTTTTCCTGCTTGCATCTGGTGTGCCCTCAATGTGAGGGGCTGTGTTCATGGACATTCCTTGACTCACACCTTCCTACAATTCAAGTGCTACTGAGTTTAACCTCTTCAGAGTGTTCCCAACCCCCTTCTCTGAAAAGACAATGTCTGTGAACTGCTTCTAGCTTCTCTGCTTTCTTTGGTGTAAGTACTTTCTCCCTTCAAAGATATCAGACTGTTTATATTTGTGACTTTCCTTGCTGTGTTCCCCTGAGCAAATGTAAGCCTTACATATGCAGAAATTCCATCTCGGTATCTGAAAGATGGCCTGCTCAGAAAATATTCATGTGATAAGCGAATAAAAGAATATATGTGTGTGCTCTTACACCTGAACAGCGCTTGGCATAGAGGTAGCGATCCTGTGGGCACATGTGCGATTGTCAGTAGTGTTAGTTTTCAGGGAGAACGCCTTTCACTGGGCTCCACTTCTTGCTGGACTCCACTTCTTGGTGATTTCTGCAGCTCATGAGTTCTAGACCATTGTCAAGAACTTTGAGCAGAAAAGTAGAGATGCCTCATCTAACTGAAAACAACTCAGGGATTGATGACAGCTGTCTGTCTAGGTTCCCTTGGCCCCAGATCACCTTACCTAACTTGAATCTTGGCTGCTTGTTATTACCTGCAATCCTGCTTCCTATTGTCCTGTGAGAGCAGAGCCTCATTTGTCCACAGATTGCTTGTTGGAAGCGAGCATCACAGCACAAAGCCAGAAATTCCTCCTGCAGGGGATGGTTCATTGACAAGTCTGTGGATTATACAATGGAATTTCCTCTTACCTCCCTTTTAATGACACCATAATATAAAACTGTAAACAATGGGCTTTTCTTCCCCATTTGTTTGGGATACTTCTGAAATTCTCCCATCTGCTGTTCAGAACTTTGGGGGGCTGTGGGATTAGAATCCTGTATACTTGCATTGTTTTCTCATGGCTTTGTTCACTGATGGAGATATCCATTTAGATATGAGGGCTTTTATGGTGTTGTGAGAACAGCTCTTCTACCTTACATGGTCTTCCCCACTGGGGCAAAATGCTGCTGCTGCCTCAGTCCCAGTGATTGTGTCATAGGCCTGGAGCATGGTCTCTGCCTGTTCTGCCTCCTCTCGGCATGGAGCTATTTCAGTCTTACCAGTCCTGGTGTTTAAAACAGAACTGCAGGTTGCTAGGGCCTTGATAGGTAACCAGGTGCCTACTGATTGCAAGAGACCCATGGATGTTTGGACATCAGAGCTGGAGGGATACTCCTAGGGTACCAGTGTCATTTAACTTGGTCTGGGGGCTATTTGTATAAATGAGTTTCCTTTGAAAATCAATGCTCTCTACTTTATGATGAGTATACATGCTACAAACTCGTTTTGCCTCAGTAAACAAAAATCTATTCCCCCTTTAAAAATACTGTATGATTATTGTGTGATTATTGTGTGTCTGTGCATGGTATTTGAGAATGTGTGTGATACAGCACACATCTAGAAGCGTGAACACAAGCATACACGTCTGTGGAGTTGGTCCTTTCTTTCCTCCTCTGTGTGGTTTCTCGGCTTGTCAGGCTTGCTTGATTACCCACTGAGGTTTCTCACCACTCTCTTCCCCCCTCTTTCTAGGACAGGAGTCTTACCGTGTAGCCCAGGCTATGCTTGAGCTTACAGACCTCTTGGCTTGTCCTCCAAAATGCTTAGATCAGCATCATGCACCATCTGATTAAAGACGTTTTCATGAGAAAAGAAACCAACCACAGTCCATACTTACGAGGTCTCCTGCTGTTGAAGAGAATCAAAGCTCATATGGGCTCAGACTACTGTTAAGAGTTAAAGGCAGAATATTATAGGAAGGCAAATTAGATGGCATCAAACTCATCATTTAAAGGAGGATTGAGAGAAGTCAGCTAAAATTTAAATATGATTTGTCTGTTCACTACCTTTTCTTGGCCTCTACAGTAGAAAGATTGGGATGATGAAGCCAGAATAAGCCAGTTACATTTGAGAGCTGTAATAGTACAATACAATCTCATCGCCTGAAAGGCATCCTATCCATGCTCCAGGAGTGTGTTGCTTGTCATCTCTCCAGACTTCACGTTAGCATAGACAGCTTAGTGAATGTGTGGATAATAGAAACCAAGAGTGGGTTTTGACTATTGCTGTACTGTGTTATTAGTGTATTATTGATATCTTTAAGATTGAATGGTGGGCTGCAGAGATGGCTCAGCAAGGAAGAAGAAGCGTGTTTGCTGCTCTTCCAGAGTACCCAAGTTCAATTCCCAGATCCATAGGTCTATATTGTGGTTCACTTCTGGAGATACAGCTTCCTCTTCTGAACTCCATGGGCCCCAGCGACACACATGGTCCATATAGGTTAGAAAAATACTCTTACTTATCCTAAAATCTAAAAATACTCATACTTAAATCTTAAAAAACAAAACAAAACAAAACAAAACAACAGCCAGGCAGTGGTGGCACATGCCTTTAATCCCAGCACTTGGGAGGCAGAGGCAGGCGGATTTCTGAGTTCGAGGCCAGCCTGGTCTACAGAGTGAGTTCCAGAACAGCCAGGGTTATACAGAGAAACCCTGTCTTGAAAAAAACAAAACAAAACAAAACAAGCCAAAACAAACAAACAGAAAAACAAACGAAAAAACCCAAAGCAATTAAAAGATTGAACAGTGACTTTGTATTGGAGAAGAGTGGTGTTGGTGTTTCTGTGTGTGTATCAAGAATGGTGGAGTGGAAATGTCTAAAACCCCTGCTGCTGCTGCTGCTGCTGCTGCTGCTGCTGCTGCTGCTGCTGCTGCTGCTGCTGCTGCTTCTCCTTCTCCTTCTCCTTCTCCTTCTCCTTCTCCTTCTCCTTCTCCTTCTCCTTCTCCTTCTCCTTCTCCTTCTCCTTCTTCTTCTTCTTCTTCTTCTTCTCTCTCTCTCTCTCTCTCTTTTCCCCCTTTTATTTGATATTTTCTTTATTTACATTTCAAGTGTTACCCCTCTCCAGGTCTCCACTCTGAAACCTCCTATCCTTTCTCCTTCCCTCTGCCTCTGTGAGGATCCTCTCCCACCTACCCACCCACTCCCACCTTCCCGCCCTGGCATTCCCCTACTCTGGGGCATCAAATCCTCTCAAACCCAAGAGCTGCTCTCCCACCGATGTTCATCAAGACCATCTTCTGCCACATAAGTGGCCAGAGCCCTGGGTACCTCCATGTGTATTCTTTGGTTGGTGGTCCAGTCCCTGGGAGCTCTGAGGGGTCTGGCCTCTTGACACTGTTGCTCGTGCCCCCCCCCCCTCATTGGGACTGCAAACCCCTTCAGCTCCTTCAGTCCCTTCTCCAACTCCTCCATTGGGGACCCCATGCTCAGTCCAATGGTTGGCTGTAAGCATCTGCCTCTGCACTTGTCAGGCTCTGATAGAGACTCTCAGGAGACAGCTATATCAGGCTCCTGTCAGCAAGCACTTCCTGGCATCTGCAATAGTGTCTGGGTTTGGAGACTGTATATGGGATGGATCCCCAGGTGGGGCAGTCTCTGGATGGCCTTTCCTTCAGTCTCTGCTCCACACTTGGTCTCCATATTTCCTCCCGTGAGTATTTTGTTTCTCCCTCTAAGAAGGACTGAAGCATCCACACTTTGGTCTTCCTTCTTCTTGAGTTTTATGTGGTCTGTGAATTATATCTTGGGTATCCGAGCTATTGTGTTCTTTTGTGACCGGGTTACCTCACTCAGGATGATATTTTCTAGTTCTATCCACTTGCCTAAGAATTTCATGAAGTCATTGTTTTTAATAGCTGAGTAGTACTCCATTGTAGTACTCCGTTGTGTAAATGTACCACATTTTCTGTATCCATTCCTCTGTTGAGGATGTTTCTTTTTCAAAATGGTGCTGGTCACAGTCTGGGGAGATAGCTTATAGGCAAGGTGCATGCTGGGCAAGCATGGAGACTTGAGCTCAGCTCCTGAGCAACGATGTATAAGCTTGAGCTGTTCATTTATACCTGTAACTGCAGTACTGGGCCAGCGAAGGGTAGGAAGAGACAGATCTAGGGACCAGCTATGGGGCTGAAATGGTCATCTCCTGGTTCAGTGAGGAATGGTCTCAGAAAATACGGTGAATATGTATCACAGTTTCAGCTGAGGAACATTTTTATTGTTTCTATTTCTTATCTACTGTGGATTGTGAAGAGATGAGCATGGCCGAGCAAGTACCTGTGGGGGAGAATGACTAGATCTTTGGACATATGACAAGAAATGGTATAGCTGGAACATATGGTAGATTATATTTTTAGATGATTTATCATTGCTCAAGCTGATTGAATTCAGAAAAGGGAGCAAGGTGGGAGCATGGAAGGGGTTGAGGGAGGAAAGGGAAAGTGATGTAATTATATTTGAATTAAAAATAAAAAAATAAAATTTATCTCCAGGGTATAATAGTAGTAATAATAATAATAACAAAAACAACAACAATAATAATTGAAGAAAACATCTCAGTGTCACCTCTGACCTCAGCATTCTGCTACATGGGTGAGCACACCTGCACATATCTGTGTATGCAACACACACAGACAACACAGAGTGCTGGTTGGGTTTATAGTCTAGGGTGTTACAGAATGTTTTAATTGCTCATATTTTGTCTTGATATAAATAATATTATACTAGGTAGAGGCTAGCATGTAGAAACTGAAGTTCTTTGCTGAAATGCAAGGAACAATTGTATCTACAAATAGAGGATTGGTGGATGAACACTGAGACCCTTGGCATCACCCAGGCAGGACTGAGAGTGACTCGGGGGCAAGTGAGAAAAAAAACCCTGCTGGTCATAAGTCAACAGTGGGATTCCAGTCCAAGCAGATGTGAGTGGATCATAGATAGGTCATGCAGAAAGGATTTCTGGGGAGAATCCACACCAGATAGGGAAAACACATACCTGTCAGGAAGAACGGGTGGCATTCTGAGAGAAAGCAGATAAATTTCTGAGACAGAAGAGGGACCTGAAAGGAGCAAGTGCAGAAGGACTCGTAGGGCAGGTCTGGTAAGACCGGAGCTTGCTGCCCACCCTTCTTCATTGCTCCGCTAATGTTTTTATCTGAAGGTGGGTTCAGTACTTAAATGAAAACTGCTCTTGGCGGGGATTTTTGTCCATTCGTAAGATCAGGAACAAACCTTATAGATGACTTCTTCCACCTGCCATGTAGGAGAGGCGTCTTGCTGAGGGGTGAGCAGAGGCTGCTTTGCTTTGTTTGGTGCTTTCTTTCTTGAGACAGAGTTTTGCTATGTAGCCTAGGTGGTCTCAGTACTAGGATTGTAGGTGTGCGCCACCATGCTCACCTTTAGAACTTCTTGATGGGAAAATATTTCAGTTAATTCATATGTTCATCAAGTACTGTTTAAGCATGTAGCTCCTATGGGCTTAGCTCTGGGCTCAGCCTTGAAATGTTGCTGCAGCAAGGATCCCTTCCCTGTCAGAACCACCCTTGGCTACCTCTCAGAGTCTATACATCACAGGGGTTTCTACTGCAGTGAGTGCCGTTTGCAAGATGCTAGCTAAATGTGACAAGGTTTGGGTTCCATAAATCCCTCCTGTGTTTTTAGTATTACTGAAATGGGGACTTGAGGACACAGAGAGCCATTCAGCTGAACTGTGTGAGATGCAGGCTGCTATCTGCCCTTGAGCTCTTTCATGCCATGTCATCTGCACTGGTGTTATTTGGATGATGTAGACTGTTGGTTTGAAACTTTACCGTGCAAGGCTGTCTTGTTCACAGTGTAGATTCTGCAGATCTACGGTGCGAGTTGAGGTCTCACATCTTGAGCAAACTACCGGTATCACTGATGCCAGAGAGTGGGCCACCCAGCATAGCGCCGTTATAGATGCCTAAATCTGCAAGGCTGTCTTTGGCTCAGTAAGGAGCTCTTTGGTGGTAGCTTGATTTTCATTAGTTTGGGTTATCTTATTTGAACTTTTCTAGCTTATCATGAAAAGATATAATCTAATACATTATATACTTATATCTGTACATTAAGCAAGATTGCCCACTTGAATCCAGAGCTTGACAGTTTGCCTAGTTCAGACAGAGGACTTATTCCAAGCATCCCCTGTCTGTGCTCCAGAGCACTGGATTGAAGGTGGCCACACCCACCCTGCATGTATGTGAACGCTAGGCATGTGCACTCTATCCCTCATGCTTTTCTAGCAAGTGCTTACCCACTGAGCCCCTCTGCAGTCACACTCCAGACTTACAGTAGTAATTAAACCATTCTGTGCTGGCTCAGAGACTCGAAGGGTGGTAACCTTCTTATCTGAAGCTCATACAATAACCAGTGACAGCAAAATTATACATTTTACAAACATCTTGAAATATTAGCCCTTCCGACTCATAATTTGTTTATGGCATGTAGAACGAGAAAAATTATTATTTTCGCATTGCTCTACTCCTTGACAACCCTTGGGCCTTTTAAAGGTTGCAAAGTACGTAGGTGTGTTTCTTTTTACAAAAATTATTTGATATGGGTTTAAAAATTTTAATTACGTAAGAGCTTATAGAAAACAGCTCTTTTAGGTGATTTTTTTTCAAAAAAGTTTCTAAAGTGATTTGATTGTTGTTGTTTTCTTTTGAGTGACAGTATTGGGGAATTCAGCAACGTTGGAGCAAACAGTTCAGATTCAACCTTTTCAGTTAATATCCTACCTTTCTGGTGCTTAGTAATATCACCTGTCTGTGAAGTTTCTAGATGAAGTTAACTGTGATAGGAAGAACCACTCTAATTGTGGGTGAAACTTTCCCAAGGCAGAGACCTCAAACTATATAAAAACAAGAAAGCAGGGACTGAAGGAGCTGAAGGGCTTTGCAACCCCATAGGAAGAACAGCAATATCAACAACCAGACTCCCCAGAGCTCCCAGGGACTAAACCACCAGAGTACACATGAAAGGATCTATGGCTCCAGCTGCATATGTAGCAGAGGATGGCCTTGTTGGGCATCAATGGGAGGAGAAGCCCTTGGTCCTGTGAAGGCTCGATGCCCAAGTGTAGGGGAATGTCAGGGCGAGGAGGCAGGAGCACCCTCATAGAAGCAAGAGGAGAGGGGATGGGATAGGGGGTTTCCAGAGAGGAAACCGGGATAGGGGATAACAGTTGAAATGTAAATAAGTAAAATAACCAATTAATAAAAAAATCAAGAAAGCAAATTTGAGTGTCAGCATTCCTCCAGCACTGCATCTTAAACTGTTAAAGCAATATAACCAGATTCCCCAAACTGCATGCTGTCCTTGACAGGATTGGCCCCATGCTCTTTAACTATAAGCCCAATTACACCCTTTTCTGTTTAATCTGCTCTCCTTGGGTACTTTTGTCACAGCTGGAATGTAACTGACACCTCCTGGGCTTACCCGTGGAAGTCCCTCAAATAACAAGACTGCAAATTGTCTCTCTAGTCCAGATTGCCCTGCCAGTGAGAATTGGGGAGTTTGAGATCTGCTCAGAGCTAGGAAAGGTAGCTCTAAGTACCTGCAGTCTGGGCTGAGCTTCTCTAGGGTTTGAGTCCTTGTTGCTAATGGAGCCTTTCGTGCCATGATCTTCCCTTCGACATTTGTGCATGAGGTACAAGCGTTGAGATGTCCCTGAGACAGTTATGGTGAAAGGTAGAGTTCCTGTCCTGGTTAGTGTTTGGTTGACTTGACACAAATCTAGACATATACGGGAAGATTGACATGACAAAATGCCTCCATAAGATTGGTCTGTAGGAAATCCTGTATTCACGTGTGATGTGGAGGGCAGTGCCATCCCTTGGCAGGTGGTCCTGGATAGAATGAAAAAGCATGCTAAACTAGCCATGAGGATAAGCCATAAGCAGCGGTCCTCTATGTCTTCTGCTTCAGTTCCTATTCCAGGTTCCTGCCTTGAGTTCCTGTCCTGACTTCCCTGATGGTGGATTGCAAGGCTGTGAGCTGAAATAAACCCTTTGCTCCCCAAGTTGTTTGGTGTTTTATCCCAGCAACAAGAGAAACCCTAAGATGTTCCCAAGAACAACTGTTACAGATAACGTATCTCAGAAGGTTTGCTGTGTTGAAGGTTTTCTGTCTCTTAGATTTTATATGTAAGACTACTCAGTCTTTGTGTAACCTTGTGCTGGAAGACATTTCTGTGAACTACTGATTTTAGCATATTGTAACATTATGTTTAGCTCCATGTAGTCAGTACAGTGAGTGGCTCTATGACCACTGCTGTCTGAACTTTCAGACTCAAATGCAGTAGCTTTGAGAGCTTTGGAAGGCATGGTGGGGTCAAATTGCCATGGGTTAGTTCCTGGCTGTGTGATACTATGAAATTCCTTAAGTTCTTGCAGTCTCAGATTTTGCTAAAGGATGTTTGTTTTGATAATTAAATGAGACAATTACTGTGAAGTATTTATATAGCTCATAAAACATTGCCGGAAATAAATTAAAGTACAAGTAGGTACTTTTAGCATTGTAATTATTAGTTATATAATGATAATACCTTTTAATGCCAATAACTCTTTATAAATAGAGCTATAGCTTGGTAGCCACAGAGAATTAATTCTAGGACCATTAGAGGTAGCAAAAGCAGCCACTGCTCAAGGCTTTATATAAAATGGCATAGTATCTTCATGTAAACTAGGCATAATCTCCTATATACTTTAATCATCTCGAATTTATTTGTAAGACCTAATATCTCATCAATGCTATACATTAGTGATAAAATTTAGATAACAATAAGCAAACTAGCTTTACATGTTCATTATAAGCACAACTTTCTTTCCTCAAAGGTTGTTTCTGCCAGTGTTTGATTTATGCATATGGAATCCCTGGATACAGAGGGCTGACTGCACTTGTTATTTCCATTAGCTTAATGTGTGTATGTGTGGGTGTGTGTGTATAGTCATATCACATGTATCATATGTGTTGTATAGCACCAAAGTTAAGAATAATAGAGGAAGGATCATATAGATTATGTAATGACCCAGAGGTGACTTTACGGAAAATTACTGGGAGGTTCTAGGGAGGTTATGGACAGCTCCAGGGAGTGATCGCCCTCACTGTTACAGCTCGTGTCTGTGATGCCGCTGCCCCATAAGTGTGTTTTCCACAACCACCCTTGTTCTCCTTCCCTTTGCCTATGGGGTGAGTTTGGGTGGGGCGCTCATCACAGAAGCCTCTCTCATCAGACAGCTTGCAGAGACTGAGCTAAGCATGCACAGACTTGGCAGTCATTGGACAGAGCTGCCTTTCACTGAGAAGAATTGAGCAGACGCACAGAAACCAGGACTGGTGGCCTTGAAGGTAGATCCTCCTCACTATGGGAGACGTCAGCAAAAAGGAGTGAAGGTTTCCTCTTCCAGCCAGCAAACCCCATTTCCTATGAACAGCAAGCATTATGTCAGCTGCCAGAGCAGCTTGAATTTACCTCTCTTCCCTGGATTACGTAACGCATAGGATTCAACTGTGAGGACCCTGGGGTGTAAAGCAGTCTCTTTTTCAGGGTAAAACCACTCAGAGTTTCAGAAAAGGAAAATAACCACCTATATCAAGTAGACAAAATTTCCAAGTAATTCTATGGAGAAACTTTGGAAGGGGCTCAGCAACCATGACAGCCTGGCTACCTTGGAGACTGCCTTTGTGGTTGCAGCTAGAGGCAGGTTAGCCAGACCAGTGCTAAAGGCAGCAACTGCAGTAACCAGAGGCTCCAAGGTCCAGTCCCAGGAGGAACCCTTGTATGGGTGAAGCTCATCCCCGGAGAGGATGCGTTTGTTATTCCTGAGCTGTGCTGTCTTTAGGATTCATAGCTCCTGGCACCAGGGCTCTCGGCTCCTAGACAAGCGTGGTGTATGCCGTTTCTTGTGTTCAGATTGCTTGCCATGTTCTACATAAGTCTCTTTTAGAAAGATGGGAGATGATAGTGGTAATCTATATTGGGATCATCTCAATTCAGTATTAAATAAGTCTGGGACAACAAGTAACGCCCACCCCATTACAAGCTTTATATGAAGCAAACATCTATTTTTGCTTTGTGCAGACTCCACTGTATGAAGTGCTAAAAATAAGCCAATGCTCAGAAATCATTTGCGATGCAAAAATGACTGTGGTGGTGGTGGTGGTGGTGGGGGGAACCATGTTGTTTTCTGTCCTGGATATAAGTTAATCTTACAGGTCAGAAATCGTGCCCTAGAACTGTATCTGCTAGGTCATTGCAAGGCTTTGCTGGGTTGGAGGGACCTACACTGCTCCCTGTGGACTAGAAATGCCATCTCGTCAACAGAAGCTGCTATCAGATTCTCTTTCCGCTATTTTTTATTATCTAAAAGAAATCTACTTGAGTCTTGGGTTTTAAAGGTTTTATTTTTGTTATTGTTGTTCCCCCTTTTTGAAAAGTAGGATAGGAGCTAGATGTTTATAAGTAGAGCACAGGTTAGAGTCACTGAACATCAGGATCATAGGAGCTTTTAAAGGGCTCTGTTCATTTCCTAATTCTGACAGTGTCCCTTAAACTTATGCTCTATGCCAGGCCTCAAAAGATCCAATCCTGGCCTTAATGCATTGACAAATACTGAGCTGTCAAGTCAGATCAAGTGTGCTCCATGCAGTCACACAACTAACCTTAGATATCAATCTCCGAACCTAGAGATTGGACACCTCTTTGCTTTTGTCAAGTACCCCTTCCATCCCCGTAATGAGCTTTCTGATGTAGCAACGTTGGAACGCGCCAGAGAAGTAGCTGGGTAGTTTACAGCCTGAGGGCTGGGTTTCCGCTGAGAGTGAGACACCTCCTACCTCCCTCAGTGTGTCCAGGGTGAGCCAGCTGACCCAGTTTTGAGTCTATTTAGGAGATAGATGGCCACTTTCTCCTCTCCCACCAGCCTGTATATCTTGCTGCTTCTGCCTTCGGTCAGGGTCAAGATGCAGATAGCCTTGAGCATCTTCCTACACTGCTGAGGTTGGCAAGATTCTTTCCAGACTCCCGAAACATAACTAATGCCGGAGAATGAGTGAGAGAGGGCATTGCACAGAAAGGAAGTGGATAGGCCGGACTCTGGTCCTGGAAGGCAGACACTGTTAACTAGGTGACAGACTGTTTTCTGAGCACTTAACCCTTTACAAACCTCTCTTCCCGACTGATGGTTTGTTAATGGTTTGTTACAGTTTCCAGTGAGCCGCTTTGCTTTTAGAAATCTACATGGCTCAAGGAGAGGAAAAGCAGGGCTAGGTTTTTCTGGAAAAATCTATGGAATGTGCTCTCTTCCCATCTGTCTGGGTGCTTCTGTCTTCTCTTGTCATATGCCCACACTCTGGCTTGGTGACATTTCTAAAAACCCACAGGAGACAGTGGCAGAATCTAAGCTTGAACCCTGTATTAGAGAGTTTTGTTTTCCTCCCCCACAGCCAACCTTTATTATAACAATAGCAATCATCCCCTCTGCTATTTATTGTAAATTTTCTCAGCATATAAAGGACTCTTGGCATAAGGGAGGAGGAAAATATAGTTTAAAGAACCGAGTTGTTTCTTCTATAAGGAGAGTTCCTAAAACATGAACTTTGGACTTAGTTTGGAAGAAAAAAGAAAAAAACAGTGAAATAAACACTTAGATGAAATCAGCCTTGTAAATGTTTTTATTTGAAAGATGGAAATTGATTGTGTAGGTTCATATGTAACACCGAGGTCCTATAGAAGCTGTAGACTATGAGTCTGTACTTGGGGATTTGAAAAAAAGCAGTTACTTTTGAATTCTAGTGCCAGACTCTGCCCGTTTGCACAGTTTCACAGGGTCTGTGCACAGCAGCGCACAGTGTCTGAAGGTTCCCAGGCCAAGCCTGTTCCCCGGCTGGAAACAGCGCACCCCGGCTTCTCCTTTGGCTCCCTCCGTGTTTTCGCTTTTGTAGCTCTTAGCATTTTCTCTTCCTGTCCACAATCCAGACAGTCCAGGCTCGAGTTGGGGTGTGTGTCCCTGTCCCTTATCCGGCTGCTCCGAGGAAGAGCCTCCCTGGCCTTTTGCTTTCATTTGCCTTATATGGTCAGCTGTGGAGTTCGTTATTCCTGGAAAGGGCCTTTTCACTGTTTCAAGCACTATTGCCCTCCACCATCTCCTGAGGAGAACTAGAGCTTGCTGGAAGCTTGGGGTTCCTGGTTCTAATGGGGATCCTAATGGATTCTCACTGGTTCCAGGGCAGGTGATGTTTGGACCTCAGGCTAATGAGATGTTTAACAATAGGTGTATAGTTAAGAATAAACTTCCTTTTGAAACCAGGGACTCCAGAGTGTTCCGGTGTTTTGTTTGTTTGGTTTCTGTTGTTGTTTGTTTGTTTGGTTTCTGTTGTTTGTTTGTTTGTTTTTCCTTTCTTCCGAGCCCCAAGTGGGCTGGTCCTTCTCATTTCCCAGGATCCTGCTGCCTAGATTGCCTTTCCCCTCGTTATTCTCTCTGGCTCTGCTTCTTGGAGGGCTTTATCTACCACAGGATAGATGACATTGATTTCAGTCAGATCCATGTCCTCAGTTATCTTCTGAAGTACGGCTTCCGGTGTCATAAAGAAACAGTCATCTTAGTGGTTCCCACTCAGGCGGCTGCCCCTCCCCTTCCTGCTCCTCTTCCTGGTGGGATCTAGCCTCCCGACCTGGGCAAGCCGAGCAGCAGCACTTTAAAAATAATTAGACTGAACACAAGAGTGACAAGAAGGTGTGGTTTATCTTTCAGGCCATGGTTAGTTTGTGCTTTAGCCTAAAAAGGAAGTTTGTAGTGTGTTGAATGCAAGTTAGATGTTTCTGGATGAAAGGTGGAGCTGAAGATGAGGGTGGAGTTAATGGAGTAGTCCTTGCTCCTGGCTCAGACAGGAACATTTCTCTAAAAAACTTTTATTTATTTTTAAAAAGGGAAGTTGAATTTGGTAATGGTTTGAGGCGGCTGCCTAGCTACCCTGAGACCGGTTTTTCCCTCCCATCTTTCATGGCCTGCCTCTCCATGGTGGTGAGGATTGGGCAAGCTTTGAAGTCACTTTCGTTTTCTAGAACTTGTTGGTGAAGCCTACCCCCCACACCCCCTACCCCCGGTCACCCCTCTTTTTTTAAAGCATGCCTACATTTCTCTCTTCCAGCTCTGCCTGTCCAAAATGACTTCCCTCTTTTCCCAAATCCCCAGCAGTTCACTGTCTGGCAAAGGAGTGACATCTGGCAGCTTGCTAGGGTAGAGGGAGAGAGATGTAGAAGGGAAGACTGCACGTGTTCAATACCACAATTACCCTGAGCTCCATGCTGTCAGGATGTATTACCCACCCACCCAAGCCAGGGGGGGGGCACACTGGAGTGACCCACCTGCACGATTGTGTGTGCGTGCCTGTGTGCCTGCTTGCCTGCGTGCCTGCTTGCCTGCTCTGGCAGGTGTTTGGGCAGATGAATTCTCCATTCACTCCTATCTGGTTCATGTATTTCTGTCTGCTGATGAGAAAATAGCAAGCCAACTTGAGAAGATTCAAAGCCGCACTCAAGATGTGTCAGGAACAAGGCTGCCTGATGCTGAGGGAACAACATGAAACCGACCAATCACCTGTCTCCATAGTGCGGCCACCCAAAGTCATCCTGCACTAGGATGACCATTCCTTGGGTGGAGTGAGTGTGTCTTTGTCCTTTGCACATATTCTCTATTCTGGTGCATTTTCACATGGATAATGATGATTTCTGCTACAGCGACAGGTATTGAGTACTTCATGGTACCTGGACTGTACTGAAGTTCACCCATATGTAAATTTGCAAACATGCTCTCTTATGAGGAGGGTGCTGGTCACATCTTTTATTTTTCGGAAACACAGGCCTCAAGAATTAACATGCTCAGACCCACAGTTAGACATATACACCTGACTGCCAGACTTAGGAAGTGGCCTTCCAGCTGCCTGCACTAAGGGCCTTCTCACAGCTGAAGCCCCTGCCTGGTCCTGCGTAGAAAGCCTTGCAGGCTTTCTCTCCATCGGTCTGATCGTCCAGTGCTGGAGGCTGCCTGTATGATTTGCATGCGTTCTTCTGGTGATTGATGATTCTTCCATAAAATCACTGCTGACCTTTCTTTAGCACCAGGTTCTCTTTGCATGTGTGCTTTGTGTGCTGTGTGTGAGCACGAGCGCACGGGTTTGTGTATGCACAGATGTGTAGACATATGTATATATAATGCTTGTAACAGCCAGAAGTCAGGCTGCACTGTCGATCTTCAGGAGCCATACATGATTGCTTAAGGTTTTCTTTTCAAGAGAGAATCGTTTACTTTGCCTGGGGCCTAGGCAAGTAGGTTGCCTAGATAGCCTGATGCGCAAGCCCTAGGGATCTGCCCGTCTCTCCTTCTCTCCTTCCTCGGAGTTGGGGTAATAAGCACACATTACCCAGGCAGCCTTTTTATGTGAGTTGTGGGGATCAAGCTTAGGTCCTCCCAAGTTTTGACCTATCACCCTGGCCTGCCACTGTCTCTTTTGAGCTTCCTTTGTCTTGTTACATTACTGTGTTGTTTTTTGTTTGTTTTTTCCCTGACTTTTTTTCATCTGCTACTTGGAACTGTCAGATTTTCAGGGCCTCTCAGGTGTTGGTTGCTAGGAATAATTTCCTAGGAGATTACCACATTGTTTCTTCGTGTTCTGTGTCTACAGTTGTGAGTTGGGCTTGGGCATAATTTTAAAGGGACATTCTCTGGGAGATCATGCTGATCAGCTGGCCTTGCTTTACCTTGGTACTTTATAAGTTATATGTAAGATGCACAGTGATGTCATCCAAATGAAGATTGTAGACTGGCCTCTTTTCTGTTTGACCTGCTCTGGGGCAAAAGGGAGAACATTTCTACTCGCTAAGAAGTTCTCAGGATGTGGCTGCTATGAGTTTCCATTTCTTCACCTGAGGAGCGGGCCTGAGCTCACTGGTCCTGCCTTTGGAGTATCCCTTATTTATTTATTTTGTGGGATTTTCCCCTTTCCAGTTCATTATGGAGCTGTCTCTAGTGGTGGCTGGAATTTGTGACTTCAGCAGCCATCTGGAAGCTTTGCTGTCACCAGTGTGAATTGAGAATAGGGAGAAGAATGCACGGGGGATTGAAGGAGAAGCTGTTGCCATTTGGTCAGGACTTGCTAAAAAGGCAGGCGTCCCTAATTGGTAGCTTAGCAGCTAATGGTTATCACTGAAGGCTGTAAATCACACTGCCTGGAGTCTTCTTGAAGACAGCTTCTAACTGCAGAGGTTCTTAACACCTTTCATCTGACTTTTTGCTAAATAGCCTGCTGGAGTCCAAAATAGAAGCTGTGTAGGGAGATTACCCTTAAGCAGATCTCAGCTGCCAAGACTGCTGTGGTAAAGTTGTATTGCTCCCCACGCCCCTGGCATGAGATTGGCAGACAAAAATCCCCAAATGGAAGGCTTGGGAGATGGTTTGGGGGTGGGTAAGGTGCTTGCCTTGCAAGTGTCCGGACATGCGTTTGAATTTCCAGAACCCAAATAAAGCAAGGTTTGGTATCATGCACCTGAGATGGAGGCAGGGAATGCCCCAGAGTCTGTATGTCAGCTCAGAATTCGCAGTGGTACACCACAGAGAAGAGATGCTAAGACAAGGTGGAAGGTGACAGCCAACACGGACTTCCACTGACTTCCTGGCCCTGCATGCACCTCCCTGCAGGCATATATGTGTGCTTGCCTTTCTCACCTCTAACTGTTGGCCTGGCCCCCTGCTTCCCTCTCACCCTTGCCTCTTCTCCATTCACACCCACTTGGTAGCTGATCTTAGAGGCTAAATGGATGGCTAACATGGTTAGTTTCTCCTATCAGCATCTGTTCTCCCAGGAGCTAAATCTGTATATCCATCTCTCTGAGTGACAACTCCCCAGGAACAGACCTCAGTGATAGTGAAACCTCGCCGTGATGCCCTGTCTCAAATTGGTAGAGTCTCCCCGTGCCCTCGCCCGCTCCTGCTCTTTCCTATCTGACCTTTGCTCTGATCCTTATAGCGTCTGATTCCTCTTCATCCATCATCCATTGCATTCTAGCCATCTGACGCCTGTTTTCTGACCCAGGATGGTGTTGCTGATCGACTCACATCCCTGTGCTTGACCACCCCATGCTCTTGTGAATCACCATCGTCTGTCTCCTAGAGCAGTGTCTCACTCCTCTTTGATAAGGAGCACGTTGCATCCAGGAGACATAGTCAAGAAAAGGCAGACAACATACTTAACCTTTAGTTTTTGTAGTGCATTGCTGTGATATTTCATTTGTGTGTGTGTGTGTGTGTGTGTGTGTGTGTGTGTGTGTGTGTGTGTGTGATATTAGTTTTAATCTATTTAATTCATTTTCTGACTTGCTTTCAAATGTATATGGTAGTTAGAAGAGCAGTAGTTCACACTTAGTGTTGTAGGCAGTCTGTGAAGTTAGTGACACTGGTTCTAACTGGAAACCTTTTAGAAGTATGACTGTCACTCCCTGTAGGCCTGTGGAAATAGCTTGCTCTGAGACAGGCCCTCCTTTTGCCGTGGAATGAGCACAGTCGTCCTTCTAGCTCTGCTGGCCTCCTTGCCATCCTCTCCACTGGGCCAGAGTTGTAGTGGTCACGGTAGAACCATCCAGATTATGATATGGTTGCACAGTGATGACAGTCCCTCATGGCCAGCACAACCCTGCAGGCCTCTGTATCCCATGAGGGCCACTTCTGGAGATGCTGCAGGTTAAGATTATTTGGAGGAATGAAAAATACATAAGCAATAAACAACACTAGAGCCCTAGACTTGGAGAATGAGGATCCCTGGGTATGTAGTCAGGATAGATGAACAGCTTGCATCATCTGGTCCCTGCCTCCCTCCCACAGCGGCCCTCTCTGTGGTACTCCTGGACCGCTAGGCTCTACACCCATAGTCCACCTTATAGCCCTTGTAAACAGCCAGCTGCTTTCTACCCACAGGCCTTTGCATTCACTGTGGGTTCTACCTGGAATTTTCTTCTGTCACCTGCTTCATGACTCTCTGTAGATGCCATCACCTCAGAGAGACCCCCTCCCTTCCTGTCCTGTCACCTTTAACCCTTTAGCTGTTTCGTGGTGTTTTTAAGACCCCACTCCACTCGGAGCTCTGCATTTTGTGTTGCTTCATTTCTAGCTTTCCTTTCTTCTCTATCGAATTTAAGGTGGATATGAGAGACTATGCAGAGATTGTGCCCATCTTGGTCACCACTGTGTCTTTTGTACCTAGAACTGTGTCTGATTCAAAGGTGATACAGAAATTCATATTGCTAATGGTGGGAAAGCTCAATGGTGGAGCGCCTTCTTGCATGCCTGAGGCCCTGGCTTTCATTCCCAGCCCTGAAAAGTCAACAGCTGGAAGTAGCTTAAAAGACTGTAGAATGGCTTTTCTGGCTCTGTGTGTCTTCCCTGGCTGGACAAGGGACGACAGATGCTTTGTTCTTAGTTGTCACACTGGTTCATGTATTTGATTCAAGATGACATTTTTCTTTCTTCTCCTGGGGAAGAATATAAAGAGGAGAATGGAAACAAAACAAAACAGAACAAAAAACAATAACTAGGCAATGTCAAGCAGCAAGTCTGCATTTGGTTACAAGGTCTTTGTCCTGCATTGTTTTTGTTTTGTCGTAGGCCCCGGGAGACATGTTCATTTCACCTGGCCATTTTTCTTTCCCAGTCACGCACAGCATTTGCACTGTCAACCCGACCACTTTTGTCAGAGGTTGTTCTGGAGTGGGTTTAGAGAGCATGTGTTTCATGTGATGGCTTACTTGGGCTTGGTTGAATTTTACACTTTTTTCACAGTCTTCATCTGGAGCAATGTCAGTTGATCAGTCAGATCTGACATAATCATCTTATGTAATCAGACTTCTCATGGATGCAGATTGGAAGGCTTTTGCAGCTAGGTTTTAGAACTCCTTCTACTGTGCCTGCTTTGAGCTTGGGCTTCCTGCTTCTGATCCTTGCCCCTTGATACAGCCTTCTCAGGAGGTTAATTCAGAGCTGCGGTTCTGAAGGATGCTTGGGCTTTTGAAAGAGGATGCTGAGACACGTGTCTATGTGCAATAACAAAATTTGGGCAAGTACAGAAGACCACATCAGTCCTGTTTATTTACTTATTTATTTATTTTTAAGATGTACTGCCACAGCCATCTGGCTATACCTGGGAAGGCTGGGAGGTGTTTTGATTAGCTTTTGAGTAGTTTAGGTATGAAACGCAGTCCAATGCCCTTGGTCAAACTATGTGTCTGTTTCACACATGTCTTTGAGTACTAATGCGTGGGTGGTGGTATTCAAGTACATCAAACATTTTGCCAGATTTTCCTCATTGTATATAAAATGTGTGGTCATTGATCTACTGGAGGAAGGTGCTTCTGTTTAAGTAAAGAGGTTCCTATTGCTTTTTCCTCATGGCCTTCTTATTAATCATGGACCTTGAAGGTACAAACAACCAAAACTCAGCTCATACATGTTGGCTTACATAACTGTCAGGGGCAGAGAGGCTGTAGGAATGGCTCCTTGTCCTTTGGGCCTGGATTCTGACCCTTCTCCACATTTCATCTGTTCTCCTATGAGTGATTCAGTTCTGAGTCCAGTCTCCTCTCTATGATGTCTAAACCCCTTTTGGTAGCTCTGGATATGAACCCTCTTTATAGCTAGGCTGGAAGAGAGAGAAAGACTCTGCTTAGCTCCTCGCCAGTCTACTAACTATGAGGTCAAAGACTTAACACTGAGGCCATGGGTGTGTTCTGTCTCTGACTAGTGCTGACTCATAGAGTTCCTTTAGCATAGAGAGGTACAATATCTTCATTTAGACTCTGAGTGACAAGACAGAGACTAGTTCCCAAGGAAATGGGATTGGTGACATTGGAAGACCTGGGCATTGGTCTTTTCTGGGTAAACACTTCTTGGCATGATCATTGGACAGGGGTCTGTAGTTTGATAACTGAGGGTGTCCTGTTTGTCAGAAGAGAACATGTCAAGAGACCCTCTACTTCCGTTTGCTTCTTTGACTTGTAAAATGTTGGATTTCAGCTTTTCTAATTGTTGTCTTGGCCCTGGGTGGTCTGCCTACTAACACCTATTACATGTGATATTTATCCACATGGCTTATACTTATGTGAACTTATACTTACCATTTCTTTCCTCTGAGTAGCTATTCTACTTACAAACAGAAGGCTTAGACATAGTCACTTTGAGCCCTAAAACTTGACATTGTTATTTAGCTTACTTCATCCATTTTTAGAAACAGAATATTTGACCCAAGAGGTCAAGTAGCCAGAGATGTCAGAGCAAAGTCTGGGTTGCATTTTTCATTTTATTGAAGCCCTGGGATTTCAAAGCTGTGAGCACAGGTCTATGGTTTATGTAGCTCAGTGGTAGAGTACTTATACAGCACGGATGTATCCCTGGATTCCATCATCATGTAAGACATGGCAAATGCTCAGTAGATTTGTATAGCTTTACCAAGTGAACCTAGTGTGAAAGAGAACACAAGGCATGTAATAAAGACACACAAGAGGAGGGTAGAGGTGAAACTGGAAAAGTGCGGTGAGAGGCTCCATTACCTTGAGGGATGATTGTATGGGGCTCAGGACCTGCAGCTTAGCAGAAAGAACCTTTGAGGATTTCTGGGTAGGGAAGGATGTGGTCAGTCAACAGGTGCTTCAGAAAGCAGATGTTGGCAGTCACCTGAGAGATTGGAGCCAGGGAGGTTGCAGGAAGAGTCACTGAATGAGTCAACAAGCAGGGGTTCAAAGCTCTCAATGAGGCAGCAGGAAAAGTGAGGGTGGCCTTAAGCAGAAGTCAGTATCTCTGGGGCTTGTTCACTAGTTTTGGAAGATTTGAGGAGAGAAGAAAATTAGAGATAATGTAAGCAGCCTTTTCTGATTCCAAAAAATGTGGGATTAAAAATGGGTTAAGGCAGATGGTTATCAGAATGACTAGATACTGAGTAAGGCAGGAACAGGAAATTATTTAATCCTGATTGCTATAGACAAGTCCATGAGACATCCATGTCAATCATCCAGATTCCAGAAGGACCCAGCCGAGTCTGAGCAGCCATGGAGTTAGTGCAGGGAACTGAAGCTCCAGTCTGGAGTCTAGAGTGCTAGATGGAGGGGAGAGCTGCGGAGGAAATGTCTCTGGCTCAGCAGTGGCAGTTAGGTCAGAGGTGTAAGTCTCAGCACAGACGTGCAGTTGGTGCTGTGGGTGCTTGGCCTGGGAGCATCCCATGCACTGCTTCCTAGTTCTGTGGTTCTTGCTGCCAGGCTCACCCTCATAAAGCCACCTTTCCTGAGATTCAGCAAGCCTACAGTGCTGGGGACTGGGACCACTGGTAGAGGAGATTGAAAGCCCAGTAGGACAGCCTGTGCTTCAGGAGGCAGGAGCTGTATACCGAGTTGTTACCAAGCACGCTGAAATGATTTTCTGTAGACCCTCGCTGATATCCACCCTCAGAGCCTTCACCCCACTTGTTTCCTTCACTTCTTTCCAGCTTCATTGGAAGAACATGTTCTTAAATCAGTAAATCAGTTCGATGTACGCCTTTGTTCCAGGACCCCCCATGCAGGGACCATAACCCAATCTAGATGTTGATTTTTCTCCAGGTAAATGAAATTTAGGTCTGGCTCACTGTTAACAAGAGCCTCTTGACGTTGTTTTTCTACCCCTAGTGTGTACCTGTCCTTAGACTGTTCTTTACCCACTGAGCCATCTCACTGCGACTGCTTTGTTTTAAATCAGCTCCATTGTCTCGGTGATAAAGTGGTTGGGTAGCACGGAAAATGAGGAGGATGGACATGGGGTAAGCAACGAACTGTCCGCTACCAGTGTTTAAGGAGAAACTGAGATGCTATCAGGCAGGGGATTGTACGGTGGGAGACCTGCCAAGTGCTTGAGGGTATCCATAATAGTAGTAAATTCAGTCTGCATGAAACCCTTACCTACTCTTGCCATTCCCATGGTGTATGCCTTACACCAGGAGATAGTATGACTTTACCCATCTAAAACGGGAGGCTGAGTCTAGATAATGAGTACAGCTACAAAGGTTAATGAAAGTCTCATCATAGTGCCCGCTGCAGTCAATATTGAACAGTTTACATATGAAGACGAGAATAATAGAATAATCAATTTGCACGTGTGGTTGGTGTCTTTCTCTGGCCTCTCCATCTTAGTTTTGGAGACAGAGTCTCATGACAACTTGGATGTCATTAGTTAGGTTAGACTGGCAAGCGTCTGGGATCCTCCCCTATCTGCCTCCCAGTGCTGCTGTCTGTCTACATCTCAGACAAGTGTTTGCAGTAAAACTTCATTGTGAGCCAAGAACAGAGAAAGAGTTCCCAAGGGATTGTTGCTGAGGGTCTAACATTACAATTGAAAGCTGAGTCCATATACAAACAGGCACCCCCTTGCTATGAGTTATTCTTTTTCGTCTTTTAAAGTATTAGTTCCTAATAATATTTGTCATCTTTGATTCCGAAACTTAGACTTATTAGCAGAGTAAAATTGTAGCTTGTTATCCCTGTAAAGTTATATTTATGATTTGTCAATCCCCTGTTTATAAGGGCCTGGATTGGAACTCAGGATTTATCTGTGTCCAGAGGGTTGAACAACTGGTCATAGATAGGCTCTCATATCAAGATGTACTAAAGTGTCTAGGGCTTGTCTGCATCTTTGCTAGGGTGCACTTCTGTATGCCTGTTATAAAATCTTAGGCAGTGTCTTATGATCAGAAATATTCCTTGGCAGCTGCTCATCCTGCCCATCTGTACACTAATTACCATTAAAGCCTTCAGCATCTCTATGCTGATTATATAGAGCAGGACACAAGCCACTCCTTGGGCCAACTGTAATTCACACTGAAGCACGTTGACTTTTATTGTTTCTCTGGGTGAGTAGAAGGATGCTGGCGCTTACAGCCTGATTATCTCTGTGTGCTGATATGTCACTGGGGCTTTGTGGCTAATGCATATTCAACAAGCTTGAGTTAGGACTGTCGATAGAACAGTAAGCAAGTAAATAAACGCAATGAGGACAGAGCAAATGAGCAAGCAATTCTATGGCCAGACTCAAGAGGTCCTCTTGCTTCCAGCTGCTTGCTGCCATAGAGTGTTGCCAAACACTGGTTTGTTTGGCTTCTTTGCTTGTTACTGAAAAGCTGGAGAGCTGGGTTTTTTTTTTAATGTGAAATCACTGAGTTTCCAAATAGTAGCAATTAATATGAGTCTGTTTAAAACACTGAAGAGGCCAGATAGAATCTTGTGTGTGGGTTTTAGACTGAAGTCTAAGAGCAGTCAGATTTTTACTGAAAATAATGTTTCCTTAAGTGAAACAACTATTAGCTCATGCGTACAGAACAGTGTGGAAGGTATTTTGTGGAGCTTGGAGGAAGGGTAGGCAAGGAAGACATCACTCCTAGTGTAGTCAAATTGGGCCAGGGCCATTTATAAGAACCCTTGTTAAGAGGGAGGACAGTGTTATGGGTGTTCCCAAGTTGGGAAGATAATTCCTGGCTCTCATTACCAAGGAAGGGGGACATTTGGGTGTTTATAAAGAAGATAGGCAACTGGCACCTGTGGTAGGCAGCTGTCCAGTATTATAACAAAACACCAGAGCCAATCAGTTTACAAAGAGACACTCTTACAAAGTCAACGATCAGTTGACCTTTGGGTCAATAGTAAGGCAGTCCAAAATTGTGGGGGCTGGTAAATTATCAAACTGGTTTATATCATGATCTACAGAGAAAAGAGAAAGGAACTAAGGAAGGGCCCTGTTATGTTTCTGTGGCAAATGATCTGAAGGCCTCCCACCAGATTCTACTTCTGTATGGGTCCATCGCTAAATAGTAGCATTATCCTGGAGACAAAGCCTCAACACAGGTGCCTAGAGGAGACATTTAAGACCAAAATTTAGGAGGGCTGTTCTAGACATCAAGGGTATGGTGTAGAAATCAGAGCAAACTTGGGTTCTGAAAACCATTGATGACTAGCTTGGCAGTAATTTGAACCTATAACATTCTGGAAAGACTCATGTGTCAAAACTTCATGTTTCAACTTGCTGATAACCAAAGGAGGTAGTTTGAACTTTGGAGAGGTAGGGCTTAGTTTGATATCTTCCAGTCATTGAGGTTATGTGTAGAAGAGGATTGTGGGACCTTGGTATGTCTCCTTCTTTCTCCTCTTCCTCCTTCCCACCCTCACCTCTGTTTTGATCTCCCCAATCCCAGTCATGAGGTAACTATGAGATGAATGGGTTTTTCATCCAAATAAACCTTTGTTTTGATCACTTGACATTCATCTCAGTTATTACAGTACCAGAACACTGGCTAGTACACTGTCTCGGGCTGTTGTATACTTCTGTGATGGCTTACTACAAATTTTCTGAAGGCAATTTCTATCCCACTCTTCTGGAAGTCTAAGAAGTCGTCACCAGTTTTTGGCAAGAGTCTCTGTGCTGTGTTATAATGTAACAGAAGGGCAAGAAAGTGCACATGAAACAGAAAATTGCTTTTATTTGGAACCTACTCTTGAGTTGATGCCATGAGTCCTATTACCTAAGGACCCTTTAAAAGTTCCACCTCTTAGTGTCATCACAATGGAATTAAATTTTCAAATGATTTGAGAAGAAACCTTACAACCATCGCAGAGGCCTTCGGTGGAAAATGTGGACAGGCTCATTGAAGGGCCCAGGCTAGAGCTCAGAAAGAACATTATCACTTTGGACATTCCTATTTTGTGGTATTTAAAAGAATGATTTAAACCAGTTTCAGTTTTAGTTTCAAAGTTAGAAACATTTTCCTGGCATGTCTTAATTATATGTGAATGTTTGAATCTGCCACATGAGATGATGGCCTGTGGGCTGTTGAGGAATTGTGGTGTGGAGAGGATGAGATGAAGTGTGGGATACTGAGAGTATGAAGTCAGCGATGGAAGATGCAGACCTTGGAGCGATGTTAGGGTTGTGTCATAAGAACTCACCAGCCCCACGGGGCATCATTTGCCTTCACAGCTCGTTAACGGAGAGGTAGCAACATGAGCACCACTTAGTTTCTTGGCTGTGTGTTGTAACGTATGAAACCACATTGCGCCTTTGTGGTCCTCAGCAAAATGAACCTGGTGCTAGCATTTGTTTTTACTTCTGGAAGACAACTTGGTCAGAGGTACTTAACCAAATATGGCATTGTATTCATTGCCTGGGAAGTTCTTAGAGAAAAGTGGCCATGGAATGCCCTGTTGCCTGTGTATCAGCAGGCTGAGGGCCCTTCTTCCTCCTCCTCTTGTCTCTGCAAAGCTAGATTTTCATACCCAGGTATATCACTTCATAATGAATAGCACTTTGTGCATTTTTCTATTATTAGGTGCTATGTTTGCCTAATTTTAGAGAAATTATATGATTTTCCCCCCAAATCTCTGTGATTATATTTTTAGACTTGCCTGGTGAGTTTTTAGCATTTTCTCCCTCTGGTGCTCAAAAGTACATGTCTGAGCTGCCTGCCTCACACCTAGAATTTATTTTTTAAGTTGATAATTGAGATACTACTTTTTCCTTTATTGGTGATATTGGGTGTAGAGTGGGTTGGGTTGATTCGAATCATGTGTTCTAGGAGTTAAGGGGAAGGAAACCTGTAATCTGTGGCCAGCTGATTTTTAGCAGATTCCAAAATGATGAGTTACATTGGAGATTTTTTTTTTCCTGCAAGTGCTACCAAGACAATGGGATTTCTACAGATGTGGGAATATAGAAGACTATTTCTCTGGCTCTCAGCATTCCTTATTGGCTGGTCAGTCTTTATCTAGGGTTGGAGCCAAGTGAAATTCCCTCCTTCTACATCATGTCTATGCCCTCATGTCTATTGGCCTCATCCTTGCTCCGGTCTTCTTTAGGTAGCCATGGTGGTGAGATGTCAGGATTGCAACTTCTCTGATATTCTCAGGGGACACAATCTCACAGAAAGCTTTCTGTTTCCTCAGCCCCTCCTCTGCAGCTACCCCTGAGCCTTAGGTGCAGAAGCTGGGCTGTAGATGTGTCATGTGGTACTGGGCTCCATGACTGTGCTTTGTCATTGGTTGTAGTAGTGGTACCCGTCTGTTGCAAAGAGAAGTTTACTTGACTGGGGTGGAGAACTATACTCACACGTGGGTATAAAAATTCACACTATAGTTATGAATTCTGTTGGTTTAGCAACAATTGGTTAATACAAAATAGCAATTGTTTAATACAAAAATGGACCAAATGTTTAAAACATAAAACTATGAGACTCCTATTGAAAACAAAATACAGCTTTAATTCTTCATGGTTTTGGGCAGGTAGTAACAAAACAAAACAAAACAAAAAAAAAAAAAAGAAGAAGAAAGAAAAAGTAAGTACAGAAAAACTGAGCATCTTTTAAACTCAAAACACAACTAAGGGAGGAAATATTTATTAATGAGGTTTTGATTGGGAACTAGCATTCAGAATACATAGAGAATGATCACATCCTAACAGTTGAAATAGAAGTAAACCAATTTGAAAACACAGTTGTCCAAAGCAATTCCACAATTACTAGAAATTTTGAAAGATGTTCTGAATCGTTAACTCATTAGGAAGATGCAGATCTTAACCATAATTGGAAGTCAGTTGCTGTAAAGAAGATGGACCATAAAGAATGTTGCTATAGGCTGGGGATACAGTTCAGCATCAGAATGTTTGTGTAGTATGCACAAGGCCTGAGGTTCATTCCTCAGTACAGAACTGGACATGATGCTACTACATGTCTATAGTCTTTTGTCTTAGGGAGGTAGAGGCCATCATTGGCCACTTAAACACTATCTAAAGCAAAACAAAAGAAGCTATGGCAGAAAAACAAAGAAATACTGGCAAGACCTTGTAGAAATCGTAATCATCATATGGCACGGTTAGAGTGTTTAAAATTGTGCAGTGACTTTGTAAAACACATAGGCAAAAGGTCAGACATAGCCAAGCCATATGACCGAGCAGACACACTTCAAGGCATCTAACCAAAAGAATGGATATTCATAGTGGCTTTATGAATGATAAGTAAAGTATGGAGATAGCAGAGAGGTTTGTTGATTGATAAATGGAGAAACAAACACAATGAAATATTTTTCATGCATAAAGAGGAAAGAAATGCTGATCTATGCTTCATTGTGCATGGACCTTACACATGTAATAATGATTGAATGAACCTTGTTGCAAAAGGCTGCAAAGTCTCTGTTTATGTGACGTGTTCAGAATCCATACACTTTTAGAAAGTAGATTGCTAGTTATCAGGCCTCAAAGCATGGGAGAATGGGTAGTGCCTACTAATGGACATGGGTTTTGTTTTGTTTTTGCCCCTAGGGTAATAATACAAATACTCTATATTTGTGTTGTAGTAGTGATCATATAAACTCTGAATTGTCTCAAAACTGCTAAACTATATTGTGTATTTTGTTAGGTTTGAATGAAATCTTAGTAAAAGTGGCTATGTGTAAGATGTTTAAGCTTACTGGTCGTAACACATGCAAGTAGAACATCAGAGACACATTACATAAAATAATAAAATATCTACTTTTGTCTAAAAGACAAGAAAGTGAAAAGAGAGTATGTGGGGGAAGGAAATAAGATGAAGTCTGCTCTGAGAATGAGTTTTTGATTGTGTCTGAATATATGTTTCCTGTGGGAGGCAAATACATTGCAGGCATATGTGCTGGCAAGGAGGCTGTTTGGAATGAAATGAACCCAGGGTTTGTGCTTTGGGGTTTATAGAGTTATGAAGGCAGGAAAGAGGTCAAGAAGACAGAATGGAGGTCAGAGGCTTAGCTGAAGCACTGGCAGAAAAAAAGCCACAAGTGGGTTTCTCAGAGAGCTGCTTCTATGTTTTCTTCATTTGGGAGCATAAAGGCATATGCAATTTTCTTGTTTTCTTTTGAGATGGAGTGCTACATAGCTGTGCTGGCCTCTGACTTGTTATGTAACTGAAGTTGACCTTGAGTGGCTGAGCATCTTGCCTGGGCTATCTGATGCTGACATTTTCGATGTGAACCCCTGGCAGTCGAGGGATCTGACCATGAAAGCAGATGTCTAGGGTTTGACAAGGGCTGTCTAGCTGTCATGACAAGTGGAATAAAGAAGCCTTTCTCTTCTATGTTGGCAGCAGTTTGACTAAGTAAGGGCCTCCTGATTTCTCCAGGAATGGGTACAAGTGAGGGAACTGGTCTAGGAATCCTATAGCTGTGAAGAAAGCACCACAGGAGGTGGAGCCTATGGGAGGAAGGCTCAGGCTCCTAAGGAACAGATGCTGTGCTTCAGATATGGGAATGCAGGGGAGGGACCTCTAGCAATGTCAGCCTGATCACCAAGATGCCTGTGGAAGTGCCAGTGAGAACAGATGGCCACTGGGAGTCTTCAGATGGGCGGCCCTGCGAAGGAAACCAAATCCTGTATGTAGTATTCCAGCTGGAATCTCACCATAAGGAAACATCAGATAAACCCAAAGGAGGAACAAACATGTTTTCTTTCTTTCTTTTTATTTTTTTCCTAGTCTGGACAAAAAATAGCTGTTGAAAGATAGTATCTAAGTACAGTACTGATCTTCAGTTGGATCCTGAACTGGAGGTCAGAGAGAGTGCTGGGAAAACATTGAGTTAAATGACAAAACGGGAATGTGAACCATAAGTAACATAAACATAACACCATTAACATTAAATTTGGTGGAACTGATAGCTGTCCAGGAATACATATATCTTACATTAAATCTTGCATGATGTATACAACTCAATCTCATGATGTGAGATTCTGGAAATAATTTCATGTACACATGAGATTACTATGTACATATCTGTATATGTGCATATATCTCTGTATGTGAGAGAGCAAAGCTAGGGTCTTACTCGTGATAAGCAAATGCTCTACCACCATAACCCAACACACATGCATATGCGTATGCACTAAGAGTGAAATGTTGAAAGGCTGGTGCTAGGTTTAATGCTGTTTACCTTGTAAGCTTCCTATAACTTTTCAACTCTTTCTGAATAAAAATCTAGGAAAAGTGTGTCCGTGAATGAAGAAGTTAGCCTTTATATTTTAATTTCCTGCCCTTGGGGCCAGAAGGGTGAAAGGTGTTCCTGTGGCTCAGTTTGCTCTACGATACAGATGGAACCAGAGAGGATGGAACACGGGAATGCCCTCAGGATAATGGAGGGAAATATAAGACAGGAGAGAGCCAGGGAGGCAGGTAGTAGAGTCTTAGCTTGAGACAGTACTGGGAGCTTTAATTGCTCATGGGACCAGAGACTGTTCATGTCTTGAGTTGTCTCTTTAGCAACTCTTCCTCTCACCAGAGGCATGGTGAAGTTTAAAACAACAGTGGACGATGAAAGTCAAAGGTGTTTTCTGATTGTATCATATATGTTTTTAACATCTAACATACCCATACATATATTCTAGTTATAAGGCAGTTCTAGAGTACAAAAGCTCTCCAGGGTAGGATGTAGGACAGGAGAGGCTTCTTTAGAACCTGGAGAACTTGACTTTGAGGTGAGTTCAGACTGTTATTGATGAGTGAAGATAGTCCTTGGCATGTAGTGGTACTGATGTGGGTAAGGTGTTGTGGAATACAGTTTCTACAAGAGAGAGAGCCTACTTGGTAAAGGCCCAGAAGGGTGATACATGGCACATACTTGAGAATTGTAATGACATGGAGAGGGCCAGAGTGGTGTATTCATGGAGGGGGTACATTTTAAAGAAATGGAACAGGAGAGACAGATGGGCCAAATGAAGGGCTGACACATGTGGCTGAAGTTCTTTCTACAGCGGGTAATAGTAGTTTTCAAAGCATCTGCTCATTTGCACTGACAAACTGTTTAAGATGTCCTTAGACTGGGAGATCCACCCTGATTGCTGGCAGTGACTTAGTGACTCAAGTCTGTGGCAGTTCTGTTCTTTAGTGAGTCTTAGACCAGGATCTTTTTCGGAATATAGGTGCCTGGACTCTCCTGAGCCTACATCAAAGATCATATTTTATCAAGATCTCCAGGCAAGCTGGCTGCATGGTGCAATCTGAGAAGTGCTGTATTTTGAAAACTCAGCCAACCTTTACATTGTGTGTTTCTCAATATGTTGCGGCCTCTTGAATCAGAGTCACCTGGAGAATTTATGAGAAATGAAGGTTCCTAGGCCCATCCATCTACCCTGGTACCATCTACTATATGGTAGGACATGTGGTATAAAATCTTAAGAGTTGCTCCCAATGGCAACCACCATGGAGAGCTGGATGGAAAGCATTCTTCATGATGCAACTTCCCAAATGATGGGCCAACGAACTGCATTGCTTTGAAGGCTGCCCCAGTGACTAACACATCCCTATGGGGTTTTAGACGGGGGAAGTAATTTTAGAAAGTGAATTACATTCATTATGTTGGATGGCATGATGCTTCTGAGACATCATTCTAAAGGTTCTAACATACCCTATGCCCGAGTCTTGTCTTCATCAGTCACCTTCTCCTTTATAGCTGGAGGACATTGGTTTGTAGAAAAAGTGGGGAGGAAAGCTTAATTTTACAATTCTCATGGGAAGTGATTTCATCCCCCGGAGGACATTTGGCCAACTCCTGCAGGAGTGGAGTGCAATTGACAACTATGGTTGAAAGCCCAAGGATGATGCTTGCTTAGCACCTCTTCTAGATTGCTGTATCAAAATGCCTGAGATTGGCTAGCTCAGGAGATAGAAGGTTTATTTGGCTCATGATTCTAGTGTTTGTAAGGGCTTAATATCCTCTGCAGAACTGGCACTTGGAAGGGCAAGAGAGCAGGAGACTGGAGAAGAGCCAGCCTCCCTCTGTAACAGCCTTCCTTGAGTGAACTAATTGAATCTACCAGATTTGATTCACTCCTAAAAGATAACATTCAACTGTTTGGTGAATGGAGACTGGAGCCCTAGATTAGCTCCGTTTCTCACTGCTCTAACAAAATCCCTGACAAAGGAACTTCCAGAAAGAAAGGTTTGTTTTGGCCCATGACTTACGGTTGCAGTCCATCATGTTGCTATAGGCGTGCCATCAGGATAAAAAGACGTCAGAACAGAACCAGGGAGTAGACAGATGCGTGCTGCTCTTAGCTCATTTCCTCTGTTTTGAATCTCAACCTGTAGGATGGTGCCACCCACATCTAGGGTAGGTCTTTTCCCTCCACAATTAAGCATTTCTGGAAACACCCTCATAGGCACATCCAGGGGCGTGTTTCCATGGTGATTCTGAATCCACTTGACAGTAAGGATTAACTATCATAAGCCCCATGACCTCACCACAACCTTTGCACTAGGAGCCAAGATTCTACATTGTGATTCTTTGGGAGATAACCATCTCTAAAGCCTGGCAGCGTCCTTTAGTACAAAGCAGTCCTCACCTCTAAGGGATTATTAATGGTGCCCAAAATACATATAGCATTGAGCAACTCTGTTCTTCAAAGCACACCATTTGTATGTTAGAATCATTTGTAGCATCTTCTTGAGACTTTGTGATTAGGCCCCAACATCTGAGGCAGGACTGTACTAAACCTTTGTGGTAGGAGAATTTTGACAGTCATTCTTCTTGGCAGATATTTTGAATTTTTGAAAAGTGCTTTAGTAGTGGGCTGTGTTTGCTAGGCTAAAAATAATGTGTAAGCACATGAAGCATAGGTCATGAAAGAAAGTAAGAAAACAGTTTTCATCTTCAGGGCAGACACTGGATGTCTGTAAAGTGAGCCCCAATGTAATAGTTTCTGTTTAGCTAGGCATAGAGTTAGGGTTAGGTTCACTGAGGGTAGGTATAAATACGTGCAAATATCAAATGTGGTACTGTGCAAACTGCATATCTACATGTAGGAAAATGAAACTAGGTCCCTGTCTCTCACCCTTCAGTTCAAAATGAACCAACAACCTTAATATAACATCAGAAACTCTAAAACCGTCAGAGGGGAACACTTGAAGTTATAAGTAGAGGCAAGACATTTCTCGAAGTGACTCCAGTAGTTCGGGAGATTATCCCAAGTATTGACAAATGGGATTGCATGGAATTAGACAGCTTTGGCACAGTAGAAGAAGTGATAGAGTCAAGAGACGAGCGTACAGGCTGCGAGAAAATCTTTGCGAGCTATGCACGTGACACGTACAGTTGGAGATCAATACCTAGAATATATAACAAAGTAAAAAGTTTAAGTCCTTGAAAAATCATCATTCAGTCAATAAATGGGCAAATGAATTGAACAGGCATCGAAGGAAGACATGAAGAGTTAACAGCTGTACATCAAAAAGTTCAACCTTCATAGCCAGAAGGGAAAACTACATTTAAACTAGATTTGGATTCCACCTCACCCTGGTCAGAATGTCGATCAAGAAAGCAAATGACAAATGTTGGTGAGGATGTGGGGGAAAGGAGCCCTTATTTACAACTGGTGGGAATGTAACTTCTGCAGCAATCGCTATGGAAATCAGTCTAGAGGTTCCTTCAAGAGCTAAAAATAGGACTACCCGGTGATTCAGCTCTTCCACTCCTGGGTGCATACCTAAAGGGATCTAAGCCAGCACGCCACCAAGATGCTTGGGGACATGGATTGTGATGTGCTGGTTACAGTGGATCAGATACGGAACCAGCATAGAGGCTCAACCCTAGATGAACAGATAGAGAAAGAGCGGTGCACATACTAGTGAGAGTGCAGTACGTCGCAGGAAAAGGGGTGGGTCTATCTGCAGGTTGGTGCGATAAGCAAAATCATGTTTTCTTTATGTGTAGGATCCGTATTTCAATCTATCTGTCCACGTGACACGAAATTAGGAAGGGGTTGCTTGGGAGAAGAAAACAGTGAGATGGGAAGAAAGAATGACGAAATAGATAATGAACAAAGTCCAGTGATCTGTTTGTCTTTAAATATCTCAGTGAGGCTGATGAGTTTGAGTGCTGATTAAAAATGATCTTTTCTGAATGGTGAGGGCATGGCCCCACACCCACCTGACAGGAGCTGTCTCGGAGTGCTGGGTGGAGCACAGTCCTGGGGTGGTCCAGGTTAGGTTCTCATCGTCTCTCTAAGTAGCAAGCAGGAAAGAAAGGGATAGCAAAGTATACATGGGCAGGCATCCTTGTTCTCTTCCTGTGGAGAACTGAGGCAAAGCCGTCTGCGGCAGCTCTGCTCGGCTGTTGGTTCCTTTTCTATTTCCAGTCCGTACCCACTGCACAGATGAGGAAATCATCTGTGGGGCTACGGGCCTGGCTCCCGAGCAACTGACTCCTCTGGCTTCTTTCTTTGTGTACACAGTGATCTTCCTTCCCTGCCAGCGGCCTGTACCTGCCAAGCTCCGCCGAGGGCTTCGCTAGATGGCTTTCGCATCTCGGCTTGCTTTTGTGTCCCCGTGTCCCCGTGATGCAGACACTCTTCAGGCTTCCCATGGTGCCTGCAACCAGGTTTTACTGACTTTAAGTGAAAGGCACATCACATCGTGGGGCAGAAACAGCCTACTTTCCTTTTGTGTAGTGAAAAAAAAGTGTACTTTTCCAGGAGACTCTGGGAAGGACCAGCCTGGTAACTTATGTAACTCCTTTCATGCCAGGCTGCCTTAAGCCTTCCAAAGCCCTTTGGTGGCTATAAGCTGGCGTGGCTAAGGCTGCAGGTTTTGAAACACCAGGCCTGGTGCAGTGAGATCTCTTTGCTTTTGACTCTGAGAGGTGAAATGAGTTCAATATAGCAAGAGTTTTCACCCCAAAGCCTACAGTGTTGTTTGTGTCACAAATGTGACTTTTCTCGCTCTACCCCCGACTCTCCATGTGTCCATGTGTTAGATTCTTTTTATTGGATAGATCCATCCAGCATTCCTTTTTTTCCCCCCACAACCTTCTCTCATTCCCTTTATGTTGAATTACAGCTTCAAAACAAAACAAACAAACAAGCCAAAACCTCCTTGAACCAAGTGAATTCTTTGGGTTTGGTTAAAAAGTGTAAGCTTGAAAATAAATTTCAAAGGTGGTTTTTAAGACTTTCTATTGAACAAAGAGTAAAACCTGGAGACTGGAGAACGGTCGGACGTGCAGCGCCGACCTTCAGCAGTGACGAGCCAGCACCTTGCTTCATGGACTTGATTAACGTGATGTCATTTCCAGACATTGTGTTATTTGGTTTGAGAGGACATTTTCAAGTTGCTTCCAATTCCAGCTGTTGGGGTAGAATCGGCAACCCAGGAAAGCCGTCCTGTGCTCTGTTGCAGGCCCCCTGGGCCAAAAGGGATCAGGCCTGAAAAACTGCATTGCCTGAGTGAGTCTGTGTTGGTGACACAGAAGACTGAAGCCATAGGGGAAGTTGGTGATGTCATCTCTCTCGCTTTCCCCTCCCCTTCCCACTCCCAACCCTGAACCCTGACCAAACAAAGCATATTTTTCTAGTGATAGAAATCAGACACTTTTGACCTTTTTCTTGAAGGGAAATTTTGTTTTTCTTCTTCCTTTTCCTTATCAGCAAGATCTTCCTTTTCATGGAACCATAAAAAGAAATTCATTGTTTGAGGTCTTTTTAAATACATGTATGTATATATACGTCCATCTATGTACACATATATATGTACAGACGTTAAATGTATCACTGATTAAATTTTACCTACTCATTTCATTCCCATGCTTGAATATACCGAAAATTACTCTTTCCCTAAAACGCATCTGATCTCTCCAAGCACCAGCATCCCACTCCCCAACAGAGGTGACCACTGTTTTGATATTGTCAGGAATTTCATATAAATGGGGCCACTCTGTGTCAACAGACTCATTTTGTTATCACTGCCTTGTGACCTTTCACTCAAAGTAAAATAATATTTGTGAAACCTGTCCCTGCTGTTTTCGTGTGACACTGGCTTGCTTTTTAGGGCAGCATGGCCTCCCCGCATCTCGGTGTTGCGTGACTGTGCCGTTTGCCTGCCCACTGTTTCACAGCAATGGTATTTAATTGACTCATCACTGTGTTAGGATGTGTTCAGAGGCCTTCAAGTGAAGTAGCTGATTTCATTTTGAAAGTTAACTTGTGATCTAGCTCTTGTGGCTATTCCCTGTGGAGATAAGAAACTTAAATATGTAGATAATTTCCCCCAAATTATTCAAAATGTAAGCGATGGAGCAGACTATACTCCTGAACGTTGGAGGATGCACACAGATCTTCACTTCCTCTTAATTACAGGGCATTGAATGGAAGCTCTTATATGAATAGAGAGGGCTTTGCAATCTCCAAGGGATGATTGAAGGGGGAAGACAGGAAGACTGGGAAAAGTTTAGTTTTCTGGAGAAGATTGATCAGGCAGTGAGCAGCAGAGACAGGTAGGACCTGTCTCTGTGGGTACCTGCACACCACCACCACCACCACCACCACCACCAGCAGCAGCAGCAACAACAGTTGGCGTTCTCTTTGGAGTCAGTGTAAGTTTTGAGAGTGAAAAATGTTTTGTCATTTTCAAGTCACCTAGGACTGTCCATTGCAAACAATAAAAATGACTAACACCGGCTGAACAGTAAGACCCTTGCCTAGCCTGAACATTCTGTGTAGAGGCTGAAGTCAGTACTGAGTACAGTGAAGTTGTGATGTTTCTGCCAGATTTGTGATATGAACCCTGTGGTCCTATGACTCCATCCCTACTCTGTCTTGAAGGGACTCTGTGCTGCCCTTGGCCATGTGACCTTGCTCCTTAAGGTGCTCTTTAGTAGGGCATCTGATGTCCTTGCAGACATCTCCTCAGGTGTAGAGGCCAGGATGCAGCATCTAACTACACAGGTGTAGGCAGGTATCTATGTTCTGCTGGTGAGTAGAGTTGGGTAGAGTTGCTGTTTCAGCTGATTGGTAGCTGCCATTCTCAGGACCAGTGCCAATCTAAATGAAAAAAACCTGAATTCTCAGCTAGAGGCCAGATAAGTAGTTCTTTCTTGTACTTCCAGTTCCAGAAGATGTATGAAAGATTGTCCCAACACAGGGAAGGTGACAAAAGGTGACCCTACATGTATCATCTTAAGTTTTCTATTTGGAGAAGACATCTGGGTGTCTCAAATGGAAAAGCAGTAACTTCTTGTCCTTCGTCTCCTAATGACAATGTTTATTCCTTTTGCAGACAGGTAACACCAGGTTTGCTTGGCACTCCCAATTGGAAAATGTCACTTAACTTCAGAGGCCACAGCTTGGGAAGTGTGATTAGAGTTCAGTAGACACAACAGTGTCTAACCAGCTTCCGCTACAGTGACCTGGAGTTAATAACTTGCTTACTGAAAGGCGTTTGTTAGACATAGGAGTAAGTTTGCGAGCCGTTTTTTTTGAGGGTGCCCTTTGATCTTGCCCGTCTTCCCATTGATTTGTTTGCTGCATGTTTACTGAATGCACGAGCAGCAGACTCGTCAGGAAGAGCAACCCTCCTCTCTGTACTAATCGTGTAGTAAGTTTGAGACAGGATGGGTCTTACGTATGTGGTATTTTGCATTTCTTTTTCATTGATACCTTAGTGGTAAGAAATTATCCTGGTGAGGAACTGACACTCATAACACCCACCCCCTTCTGAAACTTATTCTGCTGGTTTTTATCTTTTCAGAAAAAAAAAAGGTATAAATGATCAGCAGATGTTGTTTGTTTCTTAATTGTGACTCTCTCGATAAGAGTCCATTTATATATACTGGGTCAATGAAGAGTTTTTATTTTTACATTTTGTGAGTATATGTGTGTAAAAGGGTGTGTGTGTGTGCCCACAGAATTCAGAAGTTGATGTCAAATGTCTTTTCTCAATTGTTCTTCAATTTATTGTTGTTGTTGAGACACAGTCTCTCACCAAACCAGATACTCACCATTTGGGATAGGGTAGCTGACTAGCAAACTCGAGGAATGCACCTTCTTCATGCTCCTGACACCAAACCCTGCTCCCACACCCTGCTCTGGGATTGCAGGCTCAGGCCGCTGTGTCTGATAGTACATGGGTGCTAGGTGTCCTAACTGAAATCCTCATGCACGTGCCGCCGACACTTACCAGCAGTGTCAGTTCTCCAGCCCTTTAAGCAGTGGTGGCTTGTTGGGTGCTTGTCTTGTTGGTCACACAAGTCCTTGTAACAGAAACTGTAGGCAGGCACTGAGGGAGAGGGCACTGCTTCTCGCAAGGCTCAGCTCAGCACTCTTGTAGCTGCTGTGCCTCACGAGATCCCTGACGATGCCTGCAAGCTTTGGGTTGCTTCCCAGCTAGTGTACTGAGAGCCAGCGCTCTTTGCTGCTCCCTAGATCATGTCCTATACATACCCTTGTCAGGGAAAGTAAAATCCCAGGACAGAATGAACAACTCAGTACCTCTCCTGATCTCTGCGGGTACCTGTACTCTCATGCTTGTACCTCCACACAGATAGATATATTCAGAAAATGTCTTCTCCTCCTTCGGGTAGAGCTTATCCGGTAACGTCCTAACTAGTGGGAGACTTGGCTCTCAAGCCTTCTTGGTTATTTAGTACAGTCAGAATCCTCGGTTGACAATCATTATAAGTCAGTAGTCTGATGCCAGTGTTTTGTCGGAATGGAATCCCAGGATAGTTCATATAAAATGTTTGATGGTATTGTTGTTGTTGTTAATGTTATTGTTTGAGAGTTGATGGCTTTCCCACTTCTACTAAAAGACTCAACTATCTTCTCCTTTTCCCCATTAATCTAAAAATTCTAGATACTAACCATATGTAGGAATGTGGTGAGGTTTTCCCCAAACTAGAAAGTCTTCGCCACTTCCAGGATGTTTTCTGTGATGATTTCTGCACTCTCAGTGTCTCGTTCTGAAATCCTAGGGTGTCAGGGCTGTGGGTTTTACCTGCCAGTTCCTTTTCTCTTTTACTTTTGTCCTCTCTGCTTTTACTTTTGGAGAAAGTCTCTTAACCTAGTTTCCAAAACTTCCTGTGCTTAAAAACTGCATTGTCATTGTATGCCAAGTTCCTGATTTTAAATTCCTTTCCTTTGTCACAGGGTAGGGCCTCATGCATATTTAAGACGATAAATCCCAGTCTTACCTGTGAGGAGGCTGACTGTGGATGCTTGCTCCCAATCATTCCTTGTATTCTCTGTGTCCTCAGTTGCATTTCTCAGTTGTCAGATACCCCTGTGTAGCATCAGGAAGTAATTCTGCGTCTGCTGATCTTGGTTGTCTGTGTAGATAAGGTGGGAAGAGGGGAACCAGAGGGAGCTAATTGAGTAGCCTGTAGATTTGGGAGCACATGAGTTGGTAGGGCTTATGAATGGTTACTTTCACTCACAAATTATTAAATAGCAAGCCACCTTTCTCATTAGAGACTACAGGTAAGGCATCTCTCTGGAGCGTTACATGTCTCCTCAGAAGGAGCCTCAGGTCTAAGGTCAGCATACATTTCCAGTAAAGGATGAGACAGGAAATGTTTTTTAAAGTAATAAAGTAACACATTTACTTCTTTACTACTTCATTTATTTATTGTGAGTGTGAAGGTCAGAGGATAATGCCCAGGAGTTGAATCTCTCCTACGCACCCTAACCCTTACCTGGGTTTTAGGCTTTGGACTCGGGTCAACAGATTTGTATGGCAAATGCCTTTACCCACTTAGCCTTCTTGACAACCTTGAGACAGGAAATGTTTTATGCTTTGCAGTTTAGTAGGCAGAACTCAGAGTATTATATAACAAGAGAACAAATGTTCCTAAAATGTTTTTATTGGTGAGAGTCATTCATCTTCTCTATGAACATTGAAATTTGAATTTGACATAATTTTATGTTATAAACTACCATGTATTTTGTTTCCAGTAATGTGAAAATGTGAAACCCTTCTTAGCTTGTGAGCCATACACAGATGAGCTGAGATGGATCACAGTTGGCCCAGGAATCTATGATTGGCATTTCCTGTTCTAGATTCCCACCTGAGAAGAAGGCCCTGGCTATGAGTGCCTGTGTATCTCACCATCCCCCTTGTGATTTGTATTTGCTTCATTTATTTCTACTTCCATCTCTTACTCCTTCACTGTAGTTGGTGTTCAGGGTTTCTGAGCCTCTGTGCCTACCCCCACCTGCGGTTGTCCTTAGTACGTGTGCATAGTGCACTGGGTGCTTAGTGGTGATGCCCCGCAAGATCTAATGGCCTTTTCTATATACATTTTCAGACCTAACTTGTACCATGCTCCGTGTCTGCAGCCTCCAGCTCCTGAGCCTTGCTGGAGTTTTACAAACTCACTCTGCTGCCTCTTGTTTTCCTCTGCAGCAACACAGGCTTCATTTCACTCCATCTGTCTACTTCTACCCTCCTCCTCTTTCCATCTTCATTGTAAGTTGCGAAGATAAATTTTAGTTTCATGGAAGATGATATTGAATTTAAATTTTCCTTCATTTTTTTTTCTTCTGGAGGTGGAAAGTAAAGTGCTTTATTCTGTCTGTATGAACATCGTTAATCAAGGTCAAGGTTCTGTAAGTCTCACGTCAATGTATTTTCTTAATTTCAATAGAGAGACTATGATGTCCCTAGTTTCTGATGGGTTGCTGGAGTGGATTTTGAATCCTGACTTCCTTGCCTTCCCCTCCTTTCATCATTCCTCTGTGCCTTTGCCTGCTGACAGCCTTAGGTTGCTGTTTGGCATTCGTTGTATTCTAGTTGCTGGTTGACCTGCTTGCCACTTAGCATTTTCACTTGGATATTGTCTGAGCATTCCAATCTTGATGTAGTCCAAATAAAATCCTTGGTTTTTCCTCCTCTCCTGAATACTTGCTCCTTCCTGCCTAATTTCTGCTTTCTCACTAGGCTCCATGGTGTGTAAGAACTCTTCCTTAGGAGCTGGAGACATGCCTAGTGTTTAAGAGTGTATATTACTCTTGCAGAGAAGCCATGTTTGGTTCCTACCACCCATACCTGGCTGCTCATACCCACCTATGACTCCCAGAGACCTGATGTTCTCTTCTGGCCATCTCAGGCACTTGCATGCACATACACACCTACACACGGGCCACACAGTGCACATAATGAAAACTAGCAATTGAAAAATAAACTTAAAAAAAAAAAGAAAGTAAGTTCCCATGTAACTGTAAGCAGACCAAGCTCTTCTGTCTTTGCTTAAGACTCTCTTTGGCTTCCCACTGCTCTTCCAAGACTCAGATGCCCAGACCTCAGGCCTCCGGTACCCTGCACGCTATAGCAGCTCTGCTTGCTTCTAGAGCCAAAGCTCTTATAACTTATTGTTGTCCTCTACGTGTCAGCCGCTTGTTTTCATTCTGTGTGTGTGCGTGTGCGCGTGTGTGTTTTACATGCTCTGAGTGTGTGGGCACTCCTGAATCCACTTTTTCCACTGGTCCAACTGGGGTTTATAGGCATGCCTAGCTACGTTGCCTCTAAATATAGGTACTGGAGAGTCTAACTCAGGCCTTCATTCCTGTACAGCAAATGTTCCTACCATGGAGACATCACCCCAGGTACCCCCTTTCCTGTTCTTTTAATGTTGTAAACATCATTTCCCCTCCCAGTCCAGGGCCTACGTATTTTCCATGCCTTCTGCTTGGAACGCATTTCCCCCAGACTGTCTCCTCCTGCACTAATGGCTTTTCTCACGGTTTGTGACAAAGTACCAAACAGGAACAATTTAGAAAAGGCAGGCTTTATTTTGACTCCTGTTTGAGGTACAGCCTATCATGGCGAGGAAGGTGTGGTGGTGGGTGGTCATTGTTGCACTAGCATCCAGGAAACAGAAAGAGGATTCTATCTATTGACCTGTCCTAGACACACCCAGAGCTTTGTCTCCAAGGTGACTCTATCAAGTTAGCATTAGCGATTGCCCATCACATATCCTTTCTGCCCTTCAGGTCTACCTTTTAGATGCTCTAGTTCTGGAGATACTTTTCTGATGGCCTTTGGGAATCTCTGCTTCTCCATGCATCCTGTTTGGGTCCAAAGGCAGTGACCTCTAATTCCTGCCCCCACTGGACCAGTCACATAGCAAAGACTAACAGGCAAGCCACTGATTTGCCAAACATCACATGTTAATTGCTTCATCTAGTTTTCAAGCAGTGCGAGCTTGCTGTGATTTAACTTGTCTGTTTGACTAGTTTGCCTCTGTCGCTGATCGTGATGTAAGAAGCTGCTGTGTCTAGTTCTATTTTCAGTACGCAGTACCTGCACATAGCAAGCACATCACTAAACAGGAATTAGTTTTGTCAGTGTACATCTAGAAGCTCAGAGCTTGGAATGCCTTCAGACAACCCCCAGCCATTGTTTCTAGAGCCCAGGATTAGAGCATGCTGGGAACAGCTAGCTGCTCCCCACCCCATCCCCACCCCCAGTCCCTGGCCCTTAGGGACCTAGCCTTGGGGGAGCGTGGGTGCTGTGGAGACCTTTTGATGTAGTCTCTGAGGTTTACACTATTTTCTTCCCTTCCATTTGATTCCACTTGGCTAGGGGCATGTCTGTGGTTTCTTGCACTCTCATTTTTCTCTTAAGTGTGCCCCCCAAGTCCTTCTTGCATGGTGACCACATTACACAGTTCATCATCCCTCCACCAGCTGAGCTTTAGAGTGCACTCAAGCCATGGAAGGTTCCTGACTCCCTTTTTCTCTGGTTCACCCAGTCCTAAGACATTTAACCAACTCCTCAGTGCTGCTGAGTTCTCTCCTAACCCATTGTGGCATATGCTAATGCTTCAGAATATCCCTAAGTAATTTCTTTTGAAAGCTTAATTTAGTTTATTCCTCAAAAGCCTAAAATAACACCTATCATATAAAATTTTCTTTGTGGCATATTGTTGGAGTGAGACCAAACCACAGTGTGAGTGGGTGTACATGTGTGTGTGTGTGTGTGTGTGTGTATGTGTGTATACACATATATACATACAAACATGCTTCCCTCCCCTCCTTGTAGATTGTATGTATTATATATTCTACCACCTAGTGTCCTGTATCTGAGTGGTTCTATACTTAGCATGGTGTTGGGACCCAGCAGAACTCTTAATTTCACTCTGCTGTGCCATCTACAGAGCAAAGGGCACCATGGAGCCTTGGAATTGCAAAATTCCAGAAGGGTACTTTAACATTATATTTGAATGCTTAATTTAATTTTCACTTTGGATCTGTTGCTAGGCAACCAGGAAGACAGGGCAAAATCAGCAAGGCTAATTTGGTTCTGTTACTAGTGTGTTAGCATCTCTTATATTTACATTGACAGTTGGTTGTAAATACACTTGAGCCAATGCAGTGCTACATTTCATCCAAGTGAGGCAGGCAGGTTCCATCATGAAGTGCTTAAGTTCCTGCTCTCACCCTTAGGTGAAGTTACCTGAGTTTTGAGCCTGCTGGTTTGCTAAGTGCTTTGGCCCCAGCACACACGGTATAAAATGTTACTTCCCATTGCTTTCTATCCCTTCACACCATGAATTCAATCTGCTCCTCACATCAACTTCAGTCCAGTTGTTTGTTGCTGTTGCTTTGTTTTTGGCAATGTATAGTGCCAAGCTATTGGCCTGTGAAATAAGTTAGAGGTTTAAAGAAAGAAGGCCACTTAATTATCTTTATCTTAATATTAATGGAAATCGAAAACGTTAGTCACATCGTCCTTATATGTTATATGTAAGTCAGGTGTTAAAATTTAGTGCCGCTAATTAGATTCTGTGACATCAAAACCAAACAAACACAAACAAAGCAGGGAGCGGTGGATGTGGCTGGAAAGATGGCTCAGCAATTGCCAACATTTGCTGCTCTTTCAGGGCCCTAAGCTTGGCTCCTTGATTCTGGGCATTCATGTTGGGTTGTAAACTTTAGCTACAGAGGATCCTAGAACCTCTTCTGTCTTCTGTGGACACCTACACATATATACAAACACACGTGCATAAACATGTAGACCCACATAAAATCTTTCTGTGTTAAAAGGACATGAAGCTGGGGTGTGGCTATTGGGGAAGGTCTGAGAGGAATTGGGGGATCGGTGAATATGATCAACTTTATTACATTCATGTATGAAATTCTCAACGAATATAAAAAATCAGTGCTTATTTATTTATGTAAATGCTAGGTTAGCTGGACTTGGTGCTGAGGTAGGAGAGTCACTGAGGATGTAGCTGCATCCCGTGGTAGAATGCTTCCGAGACGTGTCTCAGGAAGGGGCTGAGCTGCTACCTGGCTTCTGTGAAGAAGACAAGGCGTTCAGTCCTCATCAGTGGTGTGCTTATTCAGGTGGTAGATGGAGAGTTTTCACATGACTTGCTGGTAGAAAAACCATCTCTCAAAATGATGTCATCACTTTCCATTGACTCTGTAAATGGCCATGACTTATCCCTTTTATAATCGGCATAGAAAGCAGCGGCCACATTTTCAACATGTTTCTTGCCATGTCTTTGCTCTCTAAAGACCTCTCATATGTCAGGAAAGTGGCTGTCATATGTAGTGAAGATTACTTTCAGCAGACAAGTCAGATTCTTGGTAAAGGGGAGTCTCGACATTCCCAGGTTTACCTTGTGACTAACTAACTCTCTGGGACTGTATAGAAATACTGAGTTGATGAGAATGTCAAATGGAGCAGGTTCCTTTTTGCTTCTAGGTTTAAAATTTTTTTCTTGATGATATAGAGTATGTGCAAGTATAGTACGCAGAGGGAACTCATTGAATCTCAGCAAAGATTCATTGGAGAAAGTCTGAGTCTGTCTTAATGAGCAGAGAGAAATAAGTGATTCATCAATTCTGATGGACTTTAAAGGGTGTGGTTCTTCCCAATTGGGCCTTTGCTCTAGAAGAAAGAGCCATGTGAAGTAGAGGAAGGTCTTAGGGGTTATAAGTTGCTCGTAGCTATGTGCTGCCTGGCTTGATTAGAGTGACTAGGAAACAAAGCATTGGTAATCACACAGACACGTAGACCTCAGGGATTGATTGGTCTGGGCTTTCAGAAGGAAAGCTGCAGCATCCAGGAAGCTCAGCTTCTTTCTTACATACAGTTGGACAGGGAGGTGAGCTTGTTGCATAAAGGCTGGCAGCGTACAGTGGAATTGAGGAGGTGGCAGGCATAGCTAATCTCAGCATGAGTAGTCTCTGCAGCGGAGCAGTTTTGAGGCTGTAAGCATTGGGCACGGGTGAAGCTGCTGTGAACGTTTTCTATACACATTGTCAACATTCACACTCAGATCAAAAGGAAGTGTTTCCATCCCTTTGGGCCTTGCTGGAGTCATTTACCCTTGACACGACTGTGCCTCTGTCAGCAATGCACAGTCACTCAGGACTCAGCTTGATCCCCATAGGACAGTGTATGAAGGTTTCTTGCTCCAAGGTAATTAATTATTTGAGTAAGGTAATGTGTCGGATTCATTGGAGAAGGTCTAAGAGACTCTGTCTTCATGAACAGATAAGAATAGGTGATTTATTGATTCTGATGTACTTTAAGGGTGTGGTTTTTTCCAGTTGGGCATTTGCTCTAAGTTTATTAACTTTGCTTTCTCTATCATACTATTTGAGTATCCAGTATGTCAAAATGAGTTTCAGGGTTATTGGTATTTTCCTAAGGAAATTATTTTTTAACTCTTGTTGTTGTTATTCTGGTAGCTATTTTCAATTGCATGCTCTACTGCTTAGCTCTACCCCACCCCCAGCCCTTTGGACTTTTTTGTATAGCCCTCTTGAAATAAATGTATGTTTAAAAAATTACATCTACGTGTTACTGATCTTAAATATGTACATTATAAAGCAAGCAGAACTATAGAAACTAATGAGAAAGATGAAGATAAAACAGTAGTGTCTGGTTAATCAAAGCGGCCACATAGTTGTCTTATACCTTAGCACAGGCCGTGGGCTTGTCTTCGCTCCTCTTCTAGTTGTTGTAATGGAATAACTGAGAGAAACTGTTTAAGGGGGAAGGAGTTTCCTTTGCTTTTTTATTTCAAAGAGTGTCTGCCCATCAGTCAGGGAGGGTGTGATGACCGGGCTAAGGTGGCTGTGGCTTGCAGTGAATCCCATCTACATCTCAGCAGACAGGATGCAGAGCATTTGCTCAAGAAGCAGGATGAGTCTGAAACAGTAGAAGGCCTATCCCTAGTGGTCTGCATCCACCACCTAGGCCACTTGTTTAAAGGTTCCGTGACGTCCCCAGCCCCAAGACAGTGCCACCTGCTAGGACCAAATGTTCAATGTGAATTTGTTTCTGATCATCATCACTCAGATCATTACCACTGCTTTGGGGTAAGATTTGTCATCAGAACGTAGGATGATATGGGTGTCTTTATGGTTTTTACCTTCTGGACGGCTTTGACTCAGAGCTGACCAGATCATTATCTTTTACTTTGGAGTGGCTGACAAGAAGAGTAAGAGTTGGGTCATGTCTGCCTCTTTCTTGTTCACTCAGTTGCTTAGCTACTATAGTCACTTCGTCTGTTTCTTTGCAGAAATCCTGACGCCTCTTGTCCATGCTGTATAAGACAATGTAATAAAAATCACAGAAACCCAGGCTTATTAACTGGAAGAAATTAGGATGTACTCTCACAAGGGGCAAGGGCACATTTATTGGTCTCAATCTAAATTTTGCTGTTTTTTGAAATTTTTGTGTAAGTTTTCTTGCACATGACTCTTTTTTTAAAATTTTTTATTAGGTATTTTCCTCATTTACATGCACATGACTCTTGAAAGACCTCTGCCTTAGGAGGTATTTTCAAGTAAGCTAGATATAGGCTATTAGTTTCACATTAAAAAATATCAGTAAGACAAAAGATCCTTGCATTGAATATAGTGGGGCATCTTTGGCCTTAGAATTATCTACCGTGAATGGATAGTGGTAATTATAGAGAAAGGTTAACAGCACTGGATTGTGATATGTGATTCCAGCTTTGCCATTAACTGCCTTGGTGACAACTTGCCTTTCTGTAAACATCTGTAGCTTCACGTGATAATGAAAATTTAAGACCCAAGTTTGTGAAAATATGTGTCGTATATTGTAACACCTTAGTAAAACTGGAAAGCTTTTTTCCCCCCTAGGCTAACTATATATGCCTGCCCAGTAACAGTCTTTGCCTTTTGTTTCCCTTCTAGACTGCCTCTTTAAGCTATGTCCTATGAATCGAT